>NC_133351.1:29915478-30250478 GCF_030506205.2 Paramisgurnus dabryanus
TTCAGCAAAAGTGACTGCGGTTACGCCCACTGAGTGGCAAAAGACAGAGCGGCAGCATTTGTGTACACTATGAAATCAGCAAAAACACGGAGAAAACGTGTCTAAATGGGAAAAAGCTGTTGTGCGATAGACTGTACTAAAAGATTTTACAAGAATTTGGAGCTATCGTTTTACAGACTGCCAAGAAACACTAAAAGGAGAAGTTATCAATTGATCATCCATGCCGTCCACAGACCACAGGTGGGCTGACAAGTTGATAGGGTCACTATCAGGCAGAGGTTTTACTTTCTACTTAAAAGTATTTTTTTCAAGCATTTGTATTTTATCCGTGTTTTTCTTTGGAAAACATACATTCCAAAGCATATTATCATAATTTTTACATTTCATAAATACAGTTTTTTGTTTTACATTAACACTTAAGTACATTATGTAATTAGGTATAAAAAACATTTTTATATGCAATATAAACGAATACACAGTACGATTCTATGCTTTGGAATGTAGTGAAGTATTTTCCCAAGACAAACACCCTAATAAAGCACAGATGCTTGGAAAATGTAACTAATGTGACTAAGTACAGTATTGTCCACCTCTGCTATCAAGTCCAGCTAAATTCAATTTAAGCTGATAATAGTCAGTTTTACTGGCATTTCCATAGCAGCCGGTACGAAAACCAGCCATTTTGCCATGAACGTTTGCCACTCAACAGGGCATGCGCCGGCGTGGTCACGTGGAAAAGTGAGGTCAATGCATACCCAGTGTGGGCTGGTCTTTCCAAGTCAGTTCCTTCAGAGGCTAGGCGAGGCTCCTCTTTAGCATTCGGAGAACACGTACAGTAAGTGGAACAGGCTAGCAAGTGCATGTCATTGCGTTCAGCGCAGCGCGTAGGATTGCGGGTGATTTGAGAGCGCGAAGAGTGCGATGGATACACTTATGCATCCTTTCCTGTATAGACCCTTTTACAGCTCACGTGATCAAATAGCCTGCGCGCGCATTTGGGCAACGGAAGTGGTGTTATTCCCCATTGGTTCTAACGTGGTAGCAACTCAGAAAGTTTATTAAAACGGTTTCCCAGCATCAAATTGTCTGGTTGTTGCGTTTGGTTGCACAAATATAATATACTAATATACGTATATATGTATCTGGCAACTTTATTTTTGGCCATCTGCTAACGTCTTCTATCCACTCCCCTATAGTACACGGATCTGGTAGCTGTGTTGAAAATGTTCATAAAGTCAACTTTTTTAAAATAACTTACTGTTTGTGTTGCTTCACTTTTGATTCTTACGATACTTCCGTTGCCTAAATGCGCGTGCATACGCTGCCACGTCATCATTGTGTACAAACAGTAAAAGGGTCTATATGGGATATTTTTCAAACAAAGGACTCAGTCCTTGGTTGAAATTCCGAAGATCCTCGACATTGGAACAGTCCTTCGACGGATGCAGATGATGTAGCAACCTCGAAATTCTGGCTTACGAGGATCCTTCCTTGAAATTGAGAAACACCCCCTCTATTGCTAATCGGGGAGGATATTTGCATTTATATGAGACTAAATTAATAAAAACAAACAATGAAGCTCACAGATAGGTCATTTGTAAAAAATACCAGAATATTCCAAGACAAATTAAGTTTTTCATTTTAATTTCATTAAGGGGAAATGTTTCAAGAAGTGACTCAAGGCAAAGCAAGTTTATTTGTATAGCACATTTCATACACAGAGGTCATTCAAAGTGCTTTACACATAAATTAAAAAACTAGAGAAATGTTAAAAAAAAATAAGACACACACAATAAAACAAAGTTCACTAGTTCGCCTGCGCATTCAGGTCTTAATGATTAATGGTAAACGAACTTGGCTTGCTGTCCTCGAAGGGAGCTCTGTACCTGAGCTCTAAACCTTCAGAGAGAGCGAACCTGAGACTGGGGCTCGAGCCCCAAGTTCAACCCCCTGCAACAGAACTGCAAAGAGGAAGAAAGAGAGGGTGAAGGAGGAGATGGGGAGGAGGAGGGATGCCGGAAAAAATCACAGCTGGACGCGGAGGCCTGAAGGTTGCCTTATATACGTCCATGATGATGACGATTGACAGGCCTGAATGTTTACGCTCCTCCCGAACTTACGTTTAGAACTACATATGAGAATTTAAAATAACAATTAAAAGAAAATAAATGTGATTTAAAAAAAAAATGTGTGAAAAAGAATAAAACAGGAGTTAAAGTGACTTGAATAAAAGCTACAGGACTCAAAATTCTGAAATCAAGCATGTCTTGTTTTTAAATCAAGACTATCTTGATGTTCAAGATTTGTTGTTTTAACTTAAAAAAGTTATTTGTGCTACTGCCTTAAAATTTTTTGTTAATTTAACTTAAACATATTAGCTAACTCAAAAAAAAATTCAAAATATTTTAAGTTGAATTAGGTCAAAATTTTAAGGCAAACACTTTAAAAAAAAAAGTTTTTACAGGGTAAAGTGTTAGTTATGTTACAGATATAAATTAAAATATCATCTTTTGATGGCCTACACTCTTAAAAAATCCAGCAAGCAATTTTGGCTAAATAAAGCAAAATTTGGGCTGCCTGTAAAAGTGTAATAGACGTCTAACCATAGCCCAAGAATAGAGGATGTGTATACTATAGCATGTAAAAGAAATGAAAGCAAAAACCTTGAACACCTGTTGACTTTGCTTACATGATGAATATAGTACTTCTGGCAAAAACGGTATGTAACCAAATTCAAGGTTATTCAGGGTAGAAGTGGATTACTCATAGCCGGACTATATTGGGTCTATAGTTAGCGGTCTTTGTTTTTACTTGCTTGGAAAGGTTATTTGCAGTGATGGCATCAAAGAACCATTTCTTTCTTACATTTGTTTTTTTAGTCTAAAGAACGTTTTCCGCTTCGGATGTTAAAGGTTCTATATGGAACCATTCAGCCAAAAATGGTTCTTTTATGGCATTGTGAAGCACCTTTATTTTTAACAGCTAAGTGTAAACGTGACTTCCGAAAACATTTAAATTTGAAAACATCTGAGTTTTAATTACTTTAGAGACTGCATGTTGCTTGTCAAAGGGATTCATGTTTTAGAATTAGACAAACAGAAACAAGATACCGACCTAGAAGACATATTTGGCAGTGCATTTTGTCAGTTTGTGTTAAATCCTGTACACACACAGCTGTGCAGTTCTCAAACCACCTCTATCTAAATCTCCATTAGCCATTATCATAGCCTTTCACTAATGATGTAATGTTTGAGGTGGCCATTCCCCATGCAAGTGTTAGTGAATCGCTCCTCACTGAACGACAGGGGACAGGGCCGGTTTCACAGTAGCGTGCAACAGCCATTGTATCTGTCAGAGACTGCAGCTTATCCTCTGTGCATGACACAGTGAAGGAATGCAGGTGAATGTCAACATCGGTTCACATTCAACAAATAACCTCAAGAGAACTTGTGCTTGCCTTGTGCTGTTAGCTTTTGAAATGTATTATTAAAGTTATTTTTGAAAATAATTGTGCTTTGTTAAACCTATAAAACAGAAATATTAAGGGGCAGTTTCCCACAAAGGGCTTAAGTCTAGTCCAAGACTTACTTGAGCTGTTTTATCTGAATTTGGCTTGCATTGACATATCTTAAAATATTTCAGTGCCATTGTTTTATCTCAAAATGCACACTAGTAATGTTTTTGTAAGCCATGTTTGTAAAAACGCCTTAAAATGTCATAATGTAACCAAGGCCTAGTCCTATTAATAATGTAAATAATGCACAATGATGTCCAGTATATTATTAAAATGTTTAAATGAACACATTTGTGTCGATAAAGCTTTATTGAGCTTTTTGAAAGGGATTCCAAGGGCCTCATTTATATTATTGATCTTAGAGTTTGCATTCGCAATACCTACATCAACATTCATATTTATGAAAACGATCTTTGACGTGGAAAAGTGCTTATGCTGGGTACACACCAAAAGATAATCGGTTTCCCCACTTCCAACAATCCTAGTTATGTCCCGATTATCTTGATGGTTCTACAGATTTTCTTATCAGATTTTCCCTTGGTGTGAGATGTGTTAAGAGTGTCTGAACCTGATCGGAAGAACGTCAGAGCCGCCCCGAGCGCAAATTAAATATGTTTAATATTTACGTTTAGAAATCCTGATTTGTGGGGGAACCCCGGGGACAAACATGCTCTTGAGATTATCACGTGAAACGAAACAATATCCATTCAGAAAGCGAGATGATGGAAGACTGAAGCAGTCATGGCGCAGAAGTTGATGTAAAGTTAACCCGCTGTCTCCACGACTTCACCCAAACCCTTTTCTTTTTTATCTTGAATTTTCTGTGAAAATTATTCCAAACACTATCATTGATATTTCTTCCTGCATATCGTCCGCCATGCTTATTCTGAAGTCTTGCAAGATTTTGCGAGATTCCATGTGTTCACAGTCAAAACTCTGGTTGAAAATCTGTCACTATAGGAGCAAACGGTTAAATCTAGGATTATTTATCCTCATGTTTGTTTTTGAAAATCTTATAAGTAGGGCTGGGTCTCGATTCAGATGTTCCAGATCGATTCGATTTCGATTCATATGCTATCAAATCAATTCGATTTCAATTCTTGGTCCGGTTTTCGATTCCGATTCACGACTCAATTTTTATACTTGATTCTCGTTTCAACTCAATGAATATAAATTATATAAAATATTATATTATATTATAATATATTAGAACAGTGGTTCTCAACGTTATTCCTGGAGGCCCACTGCTCTGCACATTTTGTATGTCTCCCTTATTTAACACACCTGATTCAAATCATCAGCTCATTAGCAGAGATCTCCATGAACTTAACTGAGTCTGTCAGATAAAAGAGAAATACAAAATGTGCAGAGCTGTGGGCTGAGTTGAGAAACACTGTATTATAATATATAGACCAATTTCGTGTTTGCAAACAGAGATGACGTTTTTTGTGGGCGGAGCCAAACTGGTTGCAGAAAGTGACTGCTCCGCAATAGGGTTGTGAAGTGTTTTAGCATTAAACCGTGGTTTTTATGGATCCGGTGTTCTGTCGAAGTCTGATTCCCCTATGTTTCCCTTTAGTGCAATGTTTCTTATAGCGTTTTAATCACGTTACGTTTATTTTTTAGATAGATAAAAAGTTTAAATGGCTTGGCTACTGATATGCATGTATGTAATGTATATGTATTGTTCTTTTTTGCTAAATCAATTATTTTTACAGTCTGAATCGCTAAAGTACATATAAAAGCAATACTATCATGTATTATATATAATAGCGTTTATTAAATATTTCATAATTTTCCTGTTTTCTATTATTTCTTCCTTATATTTATCTTACGTGTTTGTTCTAAAACTATTATAAAAGTATTATGTTTAAACATACATTAAAAAGGCCTGTTTATATATTAATAACACTTTACATCATGTTTGTGTGTGTGCTATATTTATATATTTATTAAGTATGTAAACATAATAATTTTAGAACAAACAGGAAGAAGACATAAGCTAAGATATAAGGAAATAAAAAGAAATAATAGAAAACGAAAAAATTATGAAATATTAAAATTGTGATATTATTGCTTTTTCAGTATAAAAAAAACATTTATTCTGAATAAATTATAATTGTAACGTGATATAAACACTATAAGAAACACATGGAGGGATCAAACTTCGACAGAATACCGGACATCTTCTCTACTTATTTTCTATTCTAATTATTAAAAGATTTCCAGAGGATTTCCTCGCTCCATTCTGTCCGTTTAAGGGCTTTTTGTAATCATAAACACCTACGTTTATCTTCAAATGATGTCTTCGACGATGTTATTCTATAAAAATGAAAGCCATCTTTTTTGGCATTCTTATTCTGACACTTAACAGCACAACCGGACATTTTCCAGTGAGTTATCTTGCTCGTTTCACTCGTGTGTAATTCATTTCCACTGTTTTTCTGCAACCGCATTGCGCGCGCAGCTTGCAGTGACGTAACTGTGACGTCTACTCTAAATTGGTCTATATTGTATGAATGAATGACAGTCAAAAAAAGGGTGACATCTAGTGGAAAAGACTAGTAATTAGATTAACGTTAATCTTATGTTCAATGTTTGCGGAAATACAATTGGAACAAATCGATTCTTGGCCTGTAAGAATCGATTTTGAATCATCCACGGAAAAAAAACGATTAATCGAAAAATCTATTTTTTTGCCCAGCCCTACTTATAAGTGTAAAAAATCTTTTGGTGTGTACCCAGCATTAGCTTATCGGTTAAAGGCGAAGATCGGAAACTGTTCGGCTGCTCGTAATTTCAAGATAATTTGCAATTAACTCTTTCCCCGCCATTTGACGGGTTATCCCGTCAATTAAGAGAAAACATTTGCATAAAAAAACCTTGTTTTTATGTTAATCTGCAATACCGTGATTATCCACTTACCCAATTTCTGAAAAAAACTATTTACTAATTTTAAACTCTGTTTATGTTTTGATAATCATTCTGAATCTTATATCTAACAAAATCGCTTCACAAAAATGCAATTATTTCAGCTTTTTGCTAAAAAAAATTATTTTTAAAGAAAAATAAGCAGGGACAAAAATATAGATAGGATGAAACGTTTTTTCCCCTTTTTGTTTGTTTGTTTATTGTTGGTTTGAAAGCAGAGTGTCTGTTCTTTCATTTGATATATTTGTATGTTTATATATTTTTAGAAGAAAATTTTCCTGGAAGGCATTGTCATGATCAGAGGATGGATGAACCCAATTGCAGACGAAGTCGGGGGAAACAGAAAATACTTATTTATAAACATAAAACAAAACTCATGAGCGGTACACAACATGAGAAACAGTTAGCAAACAGATACACTAAACTTGACAAGATACTCGACTGGGTAACCACATGAACAAGGGAACAAAACAAAATGAACCTGCACAGAACTAAGGACACAATGATATTATATAGAGGAAACCAAACAAGATAACAGGGGGAACAGGTGATGGGAGAAAACCAATGATTACTAATAAGCAGGAGAACGATGGGGCGGGGACAAGAGACAAGACACCGGAGGCACATGACCCAATAAACAAGGCCATGAGCCTCCACATAGAGCTTGGGCCTGCCAGAACCCTGCCATCATGACTAGATATAAATACAAAACAAGACGCATTTTGTGAAACTTTTGTGAAAATTAAAAAAAAAAAAAAAATGCTGGCGGGCAACTTTTCCAAAAATAGTTGACGGGGAATGAGTTAATAGATGTCACAACTGAAAGTGAGACAAACACCCGCTTTCTGTACGTACATACGTATTACGTTCTATAAATCACATGTGCGTTCTTTTGAGAAATAATCGTAAAATAAAATTTAGGATGTTTATTAGATATTTCAGAGCAATTAATGAAATAAGCTTGCACAACTTTCACATGCTTGCAGAATGAAACAAAATTCAAAACAAAAATCAAAGTAGCCACTTTCATTTTATCTATGTTAATCTGAAGACCACGTCGAACAGTGTGGGTTCACGCTAAAAGTCAGGTCCGATGTAAAAGCATTGTGCTCAGTACATTACATGTTAGATCAATAGGCAGAGAGTAGGCAGTCCATTGTGGCTGTTCAAACACATTCAACCACATGCGTGTCCACACCACAAAAGCAATCCGGTCGAATTTGTTTTCAACTCTCTCTGAATTTGGTTGAAATTAGACAAGCTTAAAACCTTTAACACCCCATTAAGACCTGAAATTAGCCTTATTCACTTGCGATTCGATCGACCAAAACACATCTTAAAGCAACAATATGTAGTTTCCATGTAAAAATGACTTACAGCTCCCCCATGTGGTTGAAAAGCGCAACAGTGCCTGGTATCAGACACTCTTCTGCAGGCAGGGGGAGGGGCGGGGCTGTGTTTCCTACCCTCCACCGCCACTTTTAGAGTGTGCTTATAGCAGCTAGGAGGTTGCTTAGGTTGCAACAACACTACAATTTGTCCAGTTAAAAGTTGTTCTATCACTGAAATAATTTTAGAGACATTATTTAAAGGTAAAAAAACTACATAGTGTTGCTTTAATACTTGGTGTAAACAGCCCCTGAGATATAGTACTTGTGACAAATAGCCTCCATGCAGTTTCACTTTTCCTCTTGTATTTTTACCGTCTTTGAGATGAACGCATTTCTGAGAGTAACTTCCCTTAAATGTTCTCTCACCACTTACTCTGCTAAACCTGATATCATTTCAGTATTACACACAATAGCCACCTTGTCACGCAAGCACACATACAGCCGTGTTATGTTGGGGTGGAGTTACTCAGCCCAAGAGGTCACAGAGACACAACTCGTAGTAAACGTCTGAGGTCTTTGTGGGATTGTGTTTGTTTTGCCTCCAGTCCACCCTGCACCCTTTACCTCAGATGTGTCATCCGATGCCGTCACCGATCTGAGAACGTAACAAGAGTCCTGCGTGGGATTTCGTGATGATTCAATTCACACAATTTCTACTTCCAGGCCACATTCTTGCCGACAATGATCTTGTTGTTTTTTAGAAAGCTAGCCCAATTTTACAAGACTCCATGAGCACCAATCTCTAAATGGAGCCGAAAAGAATCAACACAGGCACACCTGATATTTACGAAGACACAGGCTTGTAAGGTTATACTATGTGGACTGTTTTGTTAATGAGTAAGTGAATCTTCCTGGTATACGCTAGGCTAGATACACTAACATGCTCGACGGGTTTCAAGGTGTCCATAACAATTACTTAAAATAATAATTACAGTGAGATCTTCTGCCCTGCATGTTCATGGTAAACCATTTCCAAGACCTGGACTACCTGAGCTCACCCTGGACCAATGCATTAATACTGGAAAACAAAACAAATTACTAAGACATTCATTTCTTTTGCAGTGCAGGCATTCATTCTAACTCATCATCTGTGTTTTGAGACGAATCAGTCAAAGAGATTCCACATCAGGCAAACCAAACAGATTTGTTCAAACAGCAAAAAACCCACATCTCTTTTTCTTAAATGCACCTCTCTTTTCCCTCAGCGGCTTCATATTTTCCCACAGACCATATGTACATATATCTACGCTCTGCACGTGGGGAAAATATTTGGCCAAATGGTTGGCAGCTGTGAAACTTCGGCCTGAAGAAAAGAGAGCTTAGAGACTCTCCGGAGAGCAAGTACAGGTATATGGGTCAGCTGTGCCACATTGAGATCCTTTCCAGTCTTTCCTAAGGCTAGCAAATATGCTGAGCGTGAGGGAAAAACATCCACAAGAATGTTTACATTCGTCAGAGATTCAGAGCCGCAGCCAAGCCGGCGGTCAGACGAGGATAACAGACAGACTGTTCGGCTCAGCTGCAGAGATCACCTGAGTGCAGTACTTTCCCCAACCCGGTCAGAAGAAAACAAAATGCTTCCTCTGAAACAGCTGGCTCGCTCCGTCTCTCTCACTTCCTGTCAAGGCACAGGGGATCAGAGCGTTTGTTTAACGTCAGATTCCCGGGAAGTCTGTTTTGATCTGCCGAGAAATGAGGTTATAAAACCAACTTCTCATTTCTTTATCCACATGGATGAGGCTGCATAAAAACATTTTCTTTTCAGTTGAGATGTGACAATACTAAAGAGATAGTTTACCCAAAAATGTCATCATATTCTTACATTTGTTGGAC
Organism: Paramisgurnus dabryanus; assembly: GCF_030506205.2. Lineage (NCBI taxonomy): Eukaryota > Metazoa > Chordata > Actinopteri > Cypriniformes > Cobitidae > Paramisgurnus > Paramisgurnus dabryanus. The sequence continues at coordinate 29,925,148 of NC_133351.1, forward strand.
ACAAAAGAAGATATTTTGATTATGGATGGGAAGCACAAAGTTGCAGTACCCATTGACCTCCACAGTATTTATTTTTCCTACTTTGGAAGTCAGTGGGTGCCGTCAAATGTGTGCTTGCCGTCATTTACCAAAATATCTATATTCTTTTGTTTTCAATAGAATAAAGAAATTCATACATTTATTAAATAACATTGGGGTGAGTAAATTATGATTTTTTTTTCATTTTCGTGTGAAAGAAAGGTGCCATTTTTTCCTGTGTTTTCGAAGCTATGATTGTGTTTACGGTGTGCGATAGACTGTTTGAGCAGTAACAACATAAACAAGCGACTTTCGCAGTCAACACGTAACTTCTGGTAAACTCCGCTAAGAATCAATAACAACAAAGTACTTTAAAAGTAGTTTATTTATATAACAAGCAAAATAAACAACACGTAGATTACCTAGGAAACCAAAACATTTGTTATTTTCGACGAGGTATTTGTTCAAGAGTTCCGTTTAGCAACTAGTCTGACCATTAAAAAAAACAGAAGTAAAGTTCAGACCAGACGCGAATCGCGTCACCACATGTGCGTCTGATGAAACCGCCCATACAATATGTGTTTTATGTTTACACATGATGTATTTTATCTCTATTTCGCTGTTTTCACTGTCCTATAAATGGTGAATGTCTTCCTTGTTCCCTTCCCTCTTTCTGAAATACGTAATGAGTTCTTAATGTGTATTTGGTCCAATGTGTTGTGATTCGACGACAGTAGTTTAGCGCACATTGTCTTGAAAGGTCATGCCAGATTGAGGAAGCTGTTTTCAGCAAAGGCGAGGACAAAGGAGATTTGACTCCAGGATGAAAATAACAGCGTCTTGATGGCACGGCGACAAAAACACTCTACTAACGCAACTCTTCCTCTTCTCCGTGGAAGCACAACAAGGTCACATCCTTTTTTGCCATATTTCTGTAGGCAGAGGTTATTCAAAAATGCAGAATATTGACGTCATGTCACCAGAAAGTAGAGGTCTGTAGTCCAAACCAACCGTTCTCTGTAGTCCTTTAAAAGTGAATTTTGTTAAAGAATATATTTGCTTGGCATTGAACTTTGAGCTTTATCATTTTGCTGGTAATATTTATGCTCTAACAGCAACATTACAACTAAAGTTTGATCAGTAAAAATGGCACTTTTAATTATCAATAACTGTGTACATCTCCATGTGTGCTGTAATTTATGTGGCATTATACACTTGCATTCCAGCATAACCGGGTGTTTCTCATGAAATCCAGACTTAGAAGGTGTCCAGCATCAGATTTTTTTAAAAAGCCCTTGAAGCCATTTTTTTTTTTGCACATATAAGATTAAGGTCTGATCTTTCTATAACCATTATTTTTAGAGGATTTAAAAAATATTTCCTATAGAATTATAAAAATTTTAAGATAATCATTATAAAAAATTATCATTACCGCAACATGATATTGCATTAAATATATGCATTTACAAACTCATGTTTCGGTAATGAGAACTAAAAAGTTGTTAAGGTACTATGACAAACAAAGTTTCAACTTTTATCTGGAGAGAAAAATAAGAACTGCTTACCAGGTAGCCATCTTGAGTGTCACAGTCATTTATGGCCCTTAAAATTTTTTCTTCTTTTTTGAAAATGTTAGTTCATTGAGGGCTTAAACAATGATTGAAAATTGTTGCGGAGGTTGATAAAATTAGTCTTGGACACATTTATATTCCTTATTATTGTCTTTACATTTACCAATGATCACCAAATACCACATGTTTCTTTACTGTAAATGTTTATAGTATAACATGCACTGAAGCTTTTTATTTTCTAAATTTTTTAATTATAAATATTTCCTTGTCAAAGAACCCAAATCCAGTCATGGACACGTTGCGGTAATGAAAATGTTTCCCCTTAAATGTGGAAAAAACAACAAAATTGGTTTGTATGATGTCATTTGAAATCTTGTGCAAAATAGTACACGAATAGATGTTTGTAACTGAATGCTTCTTATTTTGATACTCTTACTTTTTTATCAAAATGTTTCATGACACCTCATAAGTCCAACTTCGCGAGAATCACCCAACTAGATCTTAGAATTTCCAAATGGACACAGTTTACTATGCAGGAAGTCATATTTCACATTGCATTTTTTGCATTTTTCTAAGGTAGCTAAAGTGAGCGTGCAAAATTACTTTAGACACAGCAACAAATATCTACAAAACATGATCACAAGCTAGAGATCTGCTTTTAATAATGAACAACATATATTAACATGTTCATAATGTTGAAATAGTCCGTTTTTATTTTGCTGCAATCTATGGAGCTTTAAAATTTGCATTCTCATTAAGTAAAGAGGTCTGTTCCTATGGTATTTTGCTGTATTGATTAAATGTCAATGTGCTGTATAAATTTGCAGGTCAGACAGAGTTCAGCAAACTGGATACTGCCTAAATCTCTATGACCACCATGAAAGCAAAACCTAAAGCAAACAAGCCCAACAGTACTGTACATGCACCACGGCAACCATTCAGGATGACTTTAGAGACACTTAATCATTAACTTCAGCTTAATCAATACCTTTTGTTCCAAAACACTATCTCCAATAAATCTACTTTTCCTATGAACACATTAATGGTTTCTAACTAATATTGACATAAAAAAACAGTACAAGTTTCCCGTGTTTTTTTTTTTCTTTCTCCACTATCCCTTGCCACCTGTGACATTTTGTTCAAGGCCCATATCATACAAAAACACAAAGCCTTCAATAAGGTTTTCTACTGAAACTCCTCAACATAACAAATTCAAAATGTTTTGCCTTAAAAAAAGGAATTTTAACTTACTATTTGTCTTGACTAGAGACGAGTTGTTATAACTTATAAAATATAGTGTCAACTTCATTAGTTAGAACAACTAATCTCTAGTCAACATAAATAATAGCAGTGGCGGCTTGTGACTGCCCATCCGAGGGGTGCAAATTCAAAATATGTGTTCGGAGTGTCATGTGTGTTGCTTGTGTTTTCAAAATATGTGTTTGTTGCGTCATGTGAACCATGTGCATCACGTGTTTTGTCAAAATAAGTGCCTGCTGCACACGCGTCAAAACCGTTTATGATAAAAGAGACACTCATGTTCACAAAATACATGCAAGACACTCCCTTAACACTAAACTTTGATTACACATGCCATATTATGCAGGTATCTGGCAAACGCGAGCGTCCCTTTTATCATAAACCCTTTATTTTGACAAGACACGTGAGGCACATAGGTTGACATAATGCAACAAACACATATTTTGACATTTTTTAAGCCAGCACATTTTTTTAGAATGTGGTCAAAAATGTGAACAATTTGAAAAACACTTGACTGAATTTTTTCAAAATCTGCATATGAACGTTTTAATGCTTAAAATGACTTTTGTAGACAAAAATAACCTTATAAAAACACTGTAAAAAGATTTTTTTTTCAACTTCAAAAAAGTAAGTGTTCCTGCTGCCTTAAAAATTGTTGTTAATTCAACTTAACATACAGACATGCTGAGTCATCTTATATCTTAGGGTTAAATTAACTCAACATTTTTAGGAAGCACGAACACAAGGTGGTCGCACACCGGACGAGAAGCACCATGCCGCGTTGCATGTAGGACAATCATGGCCGTAGCTACCATTGAGGACACCGAGGTCATGTCCTCGGTAGTTTTTCTTGAAGTTTTGTTTCATTTTGATGTGAAAATAGCAGACGAAACAATTATCCTTGCATCTACGGACCATCACGTGAAGTGATGGAAATAACGGCGTTATAAATAAATGTCTTTACTAACGGTGTTATTTTTTCAGTAACGAATAATCAAATACATTTCCGTCGTTACTGTTACTGACATTAAAATGTTGCGCGTTAATCTCACTGAAGCTAGTAGACTATCAGACAGGCAATGTTTTTCTCTTCAACTGATGATGATTGGCCTGTGTATGTTAGAGGGGGTGGGACAACCACATACCCAATAATAGCCGTGTTTGCACTATCGGGCTTCAAGCGGGCGTGCCAGTGCCTGCCGAGGCCTGTGGCGTTTGGATTGTCACTTCCGGGGCATGATCGACAGAGCGATGAGCGATGGCAAGTACAACAAGCTCAAAGGTAGCGGTCGCAAACACAAAGTATGATAATCACTGCTTTTATACCAGAATAGTATGCAAGAAAGGCAAGAATGTTAATGTTACGTGCAACTTATGCTGAGTAAAGAGTCTTTCCACGTCTGTAATTCTGATCTAATAAAGAAAATTAAAATGAAAAGGCTGCAACAAACTAAATTATCATTTGGAAAGCCAGCAAAAGATGAGCAGACAAAGAGAAGGAGGGAAGGGGAGAGTTATGGTTATGCAGCAAATAGCCTACAATATGAGATGCAATACAGCTACCAATTAGATTCAAAACTACACTACTGTTCAAAAGTTTAAGGTCACTGGACTAAAATGTTAACTATGATCTTAAAAATCATTTAATCTGAAGGTGCATGGTTAAATGCTTGAAATTACTTTTGTAGACCTGTGCCAAACTGACTAATTTTGTTAATAATTATAAGAAAACCAAAAATGTATTTTTGAAATAGGTGACTACACTGAATATTGAAGAAAAATCAGCCAATAAAAGCCCATATTATATATAAACTCCTTCTATACTCTTAAAAATTCTTCCTAAATTGAAAATTTAAGAAGCTTCTTGAAAAAAAATGAAACAGTTTTGCAGTTTTTAGGCAAAGAATAGATGTGAACTCGAAATATTATTTAGAATTGATAAAATAAATGTCACAATTAAAATTTAGTGAATACTAGGCAAAGGGTAAGTACAATTCAGATGATAAAATACAGTTACATATGTGTTATGCCATAATAGTTTTGATGAGTTTACTATTATTCTGTATTAAGGACAAATAATTAAGAACGAATAAGTGTTAAGTGATTCTAAATGTGTTTTTTTCTTTTTTTAAAGCAGAACTGAAGCAATGTCAGTAAGTCCAAGAGCTCAGAATGACTGACAGTGGCTCATAGTCTAAACAATAGCATCCTATACTGTGAGATTCTTCCTTGCAGTTTACAAAGCCTTGGGCTGTCAGCTGTCGTGTAACACATCTGAACATCTATTTCAGTGACATCTGTAAGACAGCAGGCACATTTATATTACTCAACTACAAAATCACATGCAGCACCTCTGAGAAAACAACATATGCAGTGTTTACAGTTTGTATTGGGCCCTTGCTGATTTTACTGAAGCTTGTAGTCCATTAGCGATGCCATTAAAATGATTGTGGCTCATTAAAGTAGCCCTGTAGACATCATGGACATTTTTCCCCCTGGGAGCTCAATCACATTAAAGCTTTAAGATGTATTTATCACTCACATCACTCAGAAACCTCGACAGGCTCCTGATGTGAAACACCGGGTCGCTTGGCATCAAAGCTTCACTGCGGCTGATCTTCAAGCAGTGGAAACAGAAAAGTAAATCTTATAAATTGCTTCTAAAATCATGTTTTATGAATTACTTTATCTTTCTACATAATGTAAAGAAATTCATGTGAACAAATAACCTTGATATCATTAATACTGGCATGAGAAAATTCATGCCAAAAACTGAAATTAAAGTCAAATCAGTGTGAAATTGTGCGGATTTTACAGACTGGGTCACAATTGTTTCTTCCTCCCATGTGTTTTAGAGTGGCTGGACTGAACCCTGAGCCACCTTTGCTGCCCATGATGAAGGAGACACTTATGCTGTTATTCCAAAATGGAAATGAAGCTTTTATTTGGATGGCCTCAAGGGTCAAAATTATAAGCTAAACAATCTCTGTTTAAATCAAAAGATCAAAGGCATGTGCTCTTTTTAATCATATGGCGCTTTTCCATTGCATAGTACCCCACGGTTTAGTTTAGTTTGGGTCGGGTCAGCTCACCTCACTTTGGCTTGGTTAGCTTTTCCATCGAGTTTAGTATCACTTCGCAGTGGGAGGGATTATAGGCGTGTCGTTATATTTACGCTGCCTAGTGCTGTGACATCATACAAGTGAGAGCGTCTTTATACATTCCCATACATTTATTTATTTCTCAGCTCCACAAAATTAAAATTGGCCACCACAAATAGATGTTTGCACATCACGCTTATCACTAACGTTACCTCTGTCTCACATGACAGTTTCTGTTCAAACACCCGACCCGTGGCATCAGTCGACGGCGCTCCGCTGAGCCTCATTGAAGTTGCATTTAAGCATATATAATTCGGACGTGCACGTCGCGAATGTGCCGCCACAAACTGCAAGTCTGGAAAAAACTGTTATGGTGTCCCGGATTCTCAACCTGTGGATGTTTTTCATCGCTAAAAGGGTGTTTGGAAACTTATAGCAGAACACAAATGTTTGCTCGAGACAGCGCAGGCTAGCAGTAAGCTAAAGCTAATATTTACATTATAGCGATGACGCTTCTATCAGAACAATCAGTGATACCACAGACGTTGAATTAAAGGTGCCAAAGAATAAAAAACTATATGTCTCTAGACATAGATGAATAATAAGAGCTGATATATACATGGTAATGACATTTCATTTATATGTAAACCTCGTGCATGCAAAAGACCGCTGGAAAACAGGCCAATCTCAACGTAACACCGATTGTGATGTCACAGTTGAGATGTACACCTCAACATTAAATTACATATTAAATTAATTACAAAGTTGTTAAAATGCTAAAAACAAACTTGTGATTGCTGAGTTACCGCTATATTAGGGTTGCCAACCGTTCCGTATAATACGGAATCGTCCCGTATTTGACACATAAAATTCTTGTTCCGTATTGAACTGATACGGAACGCAGTTTGTTCCGTATTTTATGAAAATTAATTCAGTGCAAATACATGACAGACACATAGCTTATAATGTCAGCCATGAACGAAGACCGCGTCATTTGTATAAGAAAACCCTGACGGTGCGGTAATTTCTCCCTCTGTTTGTCTATGATCTGCGTAGCGTTGCAGCCCAATCAGGGAATGCCCATTGGTCGTTTCAGTCATTGTGATGTCACGTATCATAGCAACGATGACGACAAGTGACAACAGCGGGAAATGTAAAAATGACTTCATCCGAGCAGCCGGCGAAAAAGAAACGAGCACAAAAATATAGAATTGAATTGGAAAATGACTACCCGTGGCTGGAATGCATGAGGGACAATGAATACAAGGCCAATTGTACCATATGCCGTCGCGTTTTTTTCTGTGTGTCACGGCGGAGTGTGTGATATTACGCAGCACGCATGAGGAGATAATCACAAGAGGAGCGAGAGGCTGCGGGCACAGGATGGAGGAATGTTAAGGTTCATTGTCCGTCAGTCGTCTCCAGAGGCTCATATGGTATGTAATTATGTGGATTTTTAAAACTCAAATATAGTTGATAAGAAAGTGATTATATTAAAAGAGATAGTACAGATTTAGCCTAACAATCCACATATATATCTCTCCAGTGCTCTCCCTCTGTTCCTGTGTCCCGCTCCCTCCCGTCTCATAATGTGTCAATCATTTCTGATGGGTTTCTTATTAAATAATTATGGAGTTAGATAGCTCAAGGTTTAAAAAGGGGTGGGGTCTTTGAAGAAGGCGTATTATAAACTTAAAACCATGGTTCATTGTTGGCAAAATGATCATGATAGCCTTTATATTTCACATCTATGTGGTTCAGTCTTGTATACTTAGGCATACTTTGCTATTCATTAAATATTTAGGGCCTAAGAAGTTGTATAAAATATATTTATCTAAATTTATTAATTATTTTCCACTATTTTCATCAAAAGTCTTCATTTCAGGGGTTATTTAAAAAAAAAATTATCTTCTGTGGGGGCATGTCACCGGACCCGGGCAACCACCCCACCCCCCACCCCCCCCGTTCCTTATTTTCATTTCAGAAAGGTGGCAACCCTACGCTATATGCTAGTTCATGCTATATGTTAGCGTTTAAGCTGAAGTTCTACTATTGACTTTACAGTTAAATATGAGTTTCACAGTAAAGGCTCTGAATACTTATGACCATGTGATATTTCAGATTTTCTTTTTTAATAAATTAGCAAAAATTTCTACATGTCTGATTTTTTCTGTCAAGATGGTGTGCTGAGTGTACAGTAATGAGAAATAAAATTCACTTTTTTGATTTTAGCAAATGGCTGCAATGAAACAAAGAGTGAAATATTTAAAGGTGTCTGAATACTTTCCGTACCCACTGTATCTTAGAATAAAATACCTTAGAATGTCACGACTGGCCAATCAGAACCAAGCATTTTAGAGCGCTATGTAATAATAATAATAATCATAGTTATGTATATTATATTGCATTTCTGTCAAGAGATCTTTCTAAAAGTTACACAGTGCCACTTTTAAGTGATGATTGTGCCATTTTGCATTATGGCCACAGTTCATCAAGTCATGCAAGTTATCATGCATGCATAACTTGAAACATTTAGGTTCTTGGGTTTATTACTTTACCTCACCTGGGTGTAATGGGCCTGTGCTGACAGCAATGCATAAATGCATGGTGCCAGGAATGTGTCTGTCTCTCTTTAAGCTCCTCCATCTGTAGGTGAGAGAAAGCTGCTGCATCAGCGTTAACGTTTACAATCCATACTGCACCTCAGCCAACACTGTTCTGCACTGCAGACCGGCTCTAATGGCGCTTTTCCATTGCATAGTACCCCGCGGTTTAGTTTAGTTTGGGTCGGGTCAGCTCACCTCACTTTGGCGTGGTTAGCTTTTCCATCGAGTTTAGTATCACTTCGGAGTGGGAGGGATTATAGGCGTTTCGTTATATTTACGCTGCCTACTGCTGTGACATCATACAAGTGAGAGCGTTGTTGTACATTTCCATACATTCATTTATTTCTCAGTCTGCCACAAAATTAAAATTGACCACCACAAATAGATGTTTGCACATCGCGTTTATAACTACCTCTGTCTCACATGAAAGTTTCTGTTCAAACACCGACCCGTGGCGTCAGTCGACGGCGTTCCGCTGAGCCTCATTCAAGTTGCATTTAAGCATATATAATGCGGACGTGCACGTCGCGAATGTGCCGCCACTAACTGCAAGTCTGGGAAAAACTGTTATGGTGTCCCGGATTCTCAACCTGCGGATGTTTTTTATCGCTAAAAGGGTGTTTGGAAACTTATAGCAGAACACAGATAACAACATGTTTGCTTGAGACAGCGCAAGCTAGCAGTAAGCTAAAGCTAATATATTTACATTATAGCGATGACGTGACGAATCTCTCAGACCAATCAGTGATATACACGTTTGGTATCAGCTCGGGTCGCTTGGAACCCCAACCGAGGTGGTACGAAAAAAAGTATCGGGTACTACGTACTGCACCCAATGGAAAAGCTCCCAAAAGTAAGCTGACCCGACCCAAACTAAACTAAACCGTGGGGTACTATGCAATGGAAAAGCGCCATAAAACTCTCACTCCCGTATCACCCTTGGGCTAAGATCCCAGTGCTCAGCTGGCAAACAGCAATGGCAATATCCTTATTCTGTGCATTTCAAACATTTGCCGTACTTATACAGTAACCAGACAAACTGAAAAACATTAAACCATCCTACATATGCAGCAGGCATGTCATGCATGGGCTGTAATGCCAGCAATGACGATTCAAGTGTAGCGTGCAATGTTCTGGTCACATAAGCTCTCGTTCTTGATTTCTTGTCACTTTGTATTCTTACTAAAAGTGTTTAAAGTGGTAGCTTCATAACCTTTAACTCTCTTGCGCCATCTCTGCTCAAAACAAGTAATTGCAGGCAGTGGCGGCCATAATTTCAATATGTGTTCGGTGCTTTGGGTGAACCTGTGCATCACGTGTCTTGTCAAAATAAGTGCCTGCTGCAGATGCGTCTAAAGGGTTTATGATAAAAGAGACGCTCGCGTTTGCCAGATACTCGATTCATTTCATACCGTAATCAGAGTTTACTGTTAAATGAGTGTCTTGCGTGTATTTTGTGAACGTGAGAGTCTCTTTTATCATAAACGGTTTTGACGCGTGTGCAGCAGGCACTTATTTTGACAAGACAAGTAATGCACATAGTTCAAATGACGCAACAAACACATATTTTGAAAACACAAGCAACACACATGACACTCCGAACACATATTTTGAATTAGCACCCCTCGGATGAGCAGTCATGAGCCGCCACTTATTGCAGGTTACTTTATGTAATTGGCTGCATCTAAAACCGCATACTTTCCTACTGTATAGTAGGCAAGAAACAGTATGTGACAAAAAAGTATGTTTGAATTTACAGTAACTACAAAAGAGTAAGTGAAGTACCAGGATGCCATAGGCTACTTCCTCTGACTGGATTAAGAGGTGTGCATTTAATGGACATTTTACTATCCCATGAGACAATGGGAGAGGATTTGAGAATGAAGATGGCGTGATGCAACTGACGCTGATAGGTCACATGACAATGATAACATGATGAATGTAATATGTCTGGATGTCACCATACTACACACATTCATAGAGCTTGTTAAGTATTTACTCATTTAAAATAAGTACGTACATAAGAGAGTATGAGATTTTGGACGCAGATTTTTTTTATGAAAATGGAGTAATCCTATTGCATGTATCATTACATCGTATTGTATATATATTTTTTCTGCATATTTTATAAAAAAATATTTTGGTGGGCCATGAGATATATAATTCCTGTCTAAGTGGGTTGCAGATTAAAAAAGTTTGGGAACCACTGCTGTGTGAATCATTATTATCACTGTCTTAAACACAACAAAATCAATTCCATTATTTAGGACGTCTGTGTACAGACATTATTCAGCAAACAAATGAACAGATAATGACACCAAGACACGTCCACGCCCGTATTTACTTGAGCGCTGTCCTGAGAATTGCACTGTTTTCATATCCACAGTGTAATCGTGACAAAGCAAACCAAGCTGCCCACTTTCAAGATGAGGAAGGAGCGGGTGATGAGGGGTGGGGGTGTGTGGCTCATGAAACATAAATAAGCTTCTGTCTCAAGCTGTGGATAATGTTTAGATATTAAAATTTCTTTAAGGCAGTAGCCTATGTCATTGCCTTTGCAACATTCAGAGATGTTGTTACTTGAAATAAAATCTGTGACATCTGAGCTGCTTGAAAAGTTATTTTTTTCTTATCTGTTGACATAGACAGGATTTATGATGCTTGAGCAGACAGCTGATGTAAACAATCATGTTTATACAAAGAAAGTGAATGATGGGGTTGAAAAGTTGTTGGCACACTTGTATAAGAAGATTTAAAACACATAGAAGAAAGAATTCATCTGAAAGCTGATACTGGATATAATATACCAAAAGTCTGAGACCGAATTTTTAGTTTTAACCCGGAAATAGTTTAATGGATATTTAAAATGTCCCAATCACTGGGGCAGTAATATGCTCTTTTTGTACAAATAAAACAGATTTGTTGGTTCAACTTTAAAAAGTAAGTCACCTGATTTCCTTAAAATTTTGAATTCATGTAACCTCTTAAGGGCGATTTATAGTCGTGCGTAGGTCCTACGGCGTAGCTACGGCGTAGGCTATCCGTAGCCTGTGCATAGCTCTGCGTAGCCTGACGCGCACCTCACAAAATTTCTAACAGCGCGTCGGCTCTACGCGGACCTTAAGCGCTGTGATTGGTCCACCAGAACCCCTCCCGTCAGGTAAAAAAAACTGCGTCATAGGTATTTCCGTTTGAGACGGTGAAAACAAAGATGAGCCAAGTTGAGGAGTGATTTAACTCAAACTGAAACATAAGTCGCTGTTTATTTACTTCCATCATTGCTGGTCTTCTCAAATTATACACAACAAGTTGCTATTTCTTCTTCGTTTGTGGGTTAACTTGCTTAGCTTCTTCTTCTGTGACGACTTCTGCTGCTACTGTGGTTACACGCGTGATTACTGCCAACCAGCGGTTTCGCGTGTATACGCACAAGTATAAATGAAAACCGACGCGGAACCTACGCCGTCGCTGCTATAAATCGCTGCTATAAATCGCCCTTAAAGCGTCATCCTATCCTTTAGAGTGGGGGGGGGGGGTGAAAAATTGAAGTGCATCTTCAAATGAATATAACTCTGGCATTTTTTGGTCTAGAAGCCTAATCTTTATCTTGTTTTAAAGAAGACAATTAAAGGTTTTTGACTGAATTATACAATTATAATTATAAAATATTATAACAATAATCCAATGAAATATTACTTTTATTAAAAAAAATATAAAAAGGTTAATTTCTCAAAAAAGTTATAATGTAAACATGAAGCCATATGTCTCAAGGAGTTGTGATCCAAATTTCAAGTTAAAATCACAAAAAATGAGGTTTGTGTCACAGTTTTAGTGGTTTTACCAACAACGGCCAGTAGGTGTCAACGGTTTGCTGCATACTCTTGTCATAAATGAATCAATTACTGTCACTGCATTATTATTACTGCTAAAACATTTTGAAATATGAAAACTACATTCTAAGAGCTTTCCAATGATATATAGTTTGTCAAAATATTTGAGGATTTATACTAGGATATAGTGTTATGAATATAGAAAATTAATATGCATTCCTATGGGGGGGGGGGTGGCATGTAACAAACAACTGTCACTAAATTATTTCTATTATCAGATGACTTTGACATATGAAAACTACATTCTGAGAGCTTTCCAGTGATATATAGTTTATCAAGATTTTGGGGTTTAGGGTGGGGGTTTAGTGTTAGAAAAATGTAAAAACATATTGGGCCTACATGTGGGCCTGTGACCTTTTTGAAACTGACTATCACGACGTAATTTTTTTCTCAAAATGGTAAAGATATATGATAACTACACTCTTAGAGCTTTCCAATGATATATAGTTTGACAAAATTGTTTAGGTTTGGAATAGGATATTAGTGCTATACATATGTTAAAACAAACTGGGTTCACCTGTGGCCCGGTGACATTTTAGGAACTGACTTTCACTCTCTCATAATTTCTCCAAAATGGTGATAAAATATGAAAACTACACTCTTAGAGCTTTCCAATGATATATAGTTTGTCAAGATATTTTAGGTTTAGATAGGGTATTCGTGTAACCAATATATAATAACAACATGGGCCCACCTGTGGACCTGTGGCATTTTAGAAAATGGCTCTCACTATGTCATTCCTTTCCCAAAATTCTGATGACAAATATATCAAATGATATATAGTTTGTCAGGATTGGAGAAGAATTTACATGGAAAACACTGAAGTAAACGTAGGCGCCCCGCTGGCGAGAAAGTGACATTTAGCAGGATATAAATGTTTTGAGGCGCACTCCCTTCATAAATGAATCAATTACTCTCCCTACATAATTTATTTTATAAAACACTGTCAAAATGTCTATTCTAGAGGCTTAGACCTTTCCAACAATATATAGTTTGTAGTGATAGATTAACATTTACCTGAACAATATTGAAGTAAACTTAGGTGTCCCGTATATGGGACAATAAATGTGACTAAAAAGTTTTTGTTGTGCCAACTAATATTTTTAAGCTGAATGAACTCAAAATGTTAAGGCAACCAGGTGACTTACTGTTAATTTTATAAAATATAAAATCTTCTTACATAACGTTAAAAATAATCTGTGAAAATATAACTTTGATATCTTTAATAATATATATTGAGTAAGTTCATGTCAAAGATTGAAATCAATGCAACCTAATATCTTCAATACTTAGAAAAGCCAGGAAGCCTGTTTCCAGTGAAACACTGCTGTAAATAAACAAACAAACTGTTGCATGCCAGGTCTTTGTGCAGATAAGGGATGCTGGTAATGAGGACGTGATATTTTGTCCATAACAAAAACAAAGGTGCATGTATTTTGAAAGCTTTTAAAAGCCACATGTTAAATAACGTGTCCATCATACTTCTGTTATACCATGGTCTGTTTAAATACTCGATTCTGATTGGCTGCAAGGTGTGCATTAAAACTGTTTAATGCACAGGTAGTTCCAGTCAGTTTGATTACAGTTAGAAATGAATCCGCTTCTATAAACATTGGTAACCATAGTAACACAGTTACAATTGCAGAGAGAGCGAGAGAGACAGAGAGAGAGAGAGAGAGAGAGAGAGAGAGAGAGAGAGAGAGAGAGAGAGAGAGAGAGAGAGAGAGAGAGAGAGAGAGAGACGTAAGTGCGTCTCTCTTTAAAGTGCGCCAGTTTTATTTCACACTTTACATAAATAAATGACATGATTAGTTCAAATAAAAATTGCCTTGTCACTGTCAGTGTTGCCTGTCATTCATAAATTATTTTAATAAATCAATTAAAGAATCATTAAGTTAGCTATAGACCCTTTGCAAACACGTGACCTAGACCACGTGACGACGCCATGCTGGATGGAAAAATCACTGACGCACTAGGTTGATTAGTAATAGACGAGCGGGATTTTTGATTAGTTTTAAACAGTTTAAATATATATTACACTAAAATACATGGCTTCTTATATTAAGGAAGTTGTTGTGCCGTTATCGGTCGAGGTAGGGCATTTGGTAGGTCCTCACAAAAAGCGCTATTTAGAGTAGTTAGAGATAGCGGGACTGGATACCGACACTTACCTTCTTCCTCCTTCAATTTTCAATTTTTACGGACCTCATTAAACGCCGAGTCTGCCCGACTTCAGCCCGCATGAATTGTACCACTATGTGGTAAACGGGATATCCCCATACACTGGTGCTGATCTTAAGGCTTTTAAAAGTCTGCAGAGCTGCCAACTTCTGAGTTCAGCTTGGAGTGAGATTTTTTTTGGGGGGTGGGGGTTTGTGGTAATAATTTTTTATATAAGTCCTAACCATTTGCCAATTGATAATAGTGTGGATTTTAGCTATTTCTGTGTTAAATAGTTGGAAAAGACTGCATTAAAATGGTTCACAATACAAATCATATTTTAGAAATTAAATTGAAATAAAAGCTTTTACTGAGTTTAAATGCCTGAGATTAGAGTCTTTACTATTATTTTATACACTTCTATTATGCTTTCCTTCTGATAAAAGTGCCAAAAAAAGTTCTTAAAATCTAATGAATAGGCTACTGGTCTCTGTAAAATGTATAACTGCAGATAACAGCAGCTTTGATTCAGTTTATCCACTGAGAAAGAGAAGCGTAAAGTGATGATTTGTGATTGGTGATAGAGGGACTGTCACAATCAAATAAACCAAATGAGTAGTTTATATTAAACTAAAGCAACAGATAATGTATGTCAAGACCATATAATTATATTTCGTATAAATTATTGTTTATAGATGTCAAATATCAATTGACTTCGCCTCTACGTCATGCATTAAAACCCTTTAATGCATGGCTAGCCGTGGATTATCCCTTACTTGTTTTGCTGAAATCCTAAATCATAACAGAATTCATTGTCAGACTAGCAGAAGTGATTTACACCAAGACTTGTGTGTCTGGCTCGCTGATGAGCCCTCCAGTACCATTAGGCTTTGCAGTTATCCACAAATCCAGTTCCCGAAAATCTAACTTGTTAATGTTTGTTTATAAATCTGCACAAGTAGTTCATTGGAGTTTAGAGAGTCAGAGAGTTTCCTGAGTTCTGTGGATCTGTGTCAAGTAGTTTCATGAGTTAACCGAGCCATGACGGGAAGTCATAAATCAAACATCTTGTGCTGGTTATTTTGTGGAACAGAAAGTGTTTACATTAAACTGAATAGTGACTCTGCAGTTATCATGTTCTAGTCACTGCCACATCCACATATAGGTTTTTGTTTTTGTCAAAGAATAAAAGATATAAAAGGACACATTAAATGCATTTTAATAATGTGAGGTTTATCTCCATATAGAAGTGGCAGCTTGTGGCTGCTCATTCGAGGGGGCGCTAATTCAAAATAAGTTTTCGGAGTGTGGTGTGTGTTGCTTGTGTTTTCAAAATATGTGTTTGTTGCGTCATGTGACCCATGTGCAATCACATGTTTTGTCAAAATAAGTGCCTGCTGCACACGCGTCAAAACCGTTTATGATAAAAGAGACTCTAACGTTCAAAGACGCAAGATACACGCAAGATACTCCCTTAACAGTAAACTCTGATTACACATGAGATTATGTGAGTATCTGAACAAACGCAAGCGTTTCTTTTTCAAAAACCCTTTAGAAGCGTCTGCAGCAGGCACTTATTTTAAGAAGACACGTGATGCACATAGGATTACTCAACGTGCAGAACACATATTTTAAAATTACAAACCACAAACATGACATTTAGAAACAATTGTCAAAATATGTACCCCAGCTGTCACTGGGGCAGTACCATTTAAAACATGTACACTGCAAAAAAAAAAAAAATGACTTTCTTACTTAGAATTTTTGTCTTGTTTTCAGTACAAATATCTAGAAATTCTGGCCTAGGAAAATTTGTAAAAAAAAATCAAATTTAAGCAAATTTGTTCTTAAAATAAGCAAACTTTTTATTGAATTATGTTTAAGGAAAAAAGTTTTTTTATTTAAAACAAAATCTTACCCCATTGGCAGATATTTTGCATGTTTTATGCACAGATTCACTTAAATGAGATATATATATTTTTTGTCTAAAAACTGTATATGTTTTCTTAGGTCATTTTGGTCATCAAGAAAATACATCTTTATTTAAGAATTTTTAGATATTTGTACTGAAAACAAGAAAAAAATACTAAGTAAGAAAGTCATTTTTTTTGCAATGTAGCATATACCATTAGGTTCAAATATATATACATTTGGTACCAATATATACCTTTGAGATACTAATATGTACCTCTGAAGTACTAATATGTGCATTCAGGCACAGATACCCTCTTAAAAATAAAGGCACTTCATGATGGCATAGAAGAGCCAAATTTGTCCAAATGGTTCCACATAGAACCTTTAACATCCAAAAACCTTTCTGTTTCTCTTTTTAGTGAAAAAATGTTCTTTAGATTATTTAAAAGAAACGGTTCTTCTAAGAACCTTTGACTAAATTATTGTTTAAGGAACCAAATATGGTTCTTCTGTGGCATGTGAAGAACCTTTCTAAGAGCATATGTATAGATTTGGAACCAGTATGTTCCTTTGAGGTACTAAAATGCACTCTTTTAGTACTTTTTGAAAGAGAACCACCAGTGACAGCTTTTGTATCTGAGAGTGTACTATTTTATATTAGGACCTTTTTAAAGGGTACGGTCCCAGTGACAACTTTTGTACACCGTCAGAAAAAGGTATAACTGGGACTGTACCCTTTCAAAAAGTACAGCTTTGCAACTAAGTGATCAGGGATCATTTATATTATGTTCCACATACTTTGACCTGCACTTTTAATCTCTTATCCCAGCTTTAGGCACAGGTATGGTGAAAAATGTGAGAAACCCATCATTTAAATAGCCAAGCATTCCAAACTTATACAGTAAATATACACCAACCTAACATATGCTTAACTATATTTATGGTCTCTTCTTATGGTGCATAGTCATACTTTCATCAAGGGCACAAAGTAAACAAATCTTAATAATGTCTAAAATAATATTGTTTAATATTGAGTAAAACTAACCAATCTTTTTTTTTACTGATATGGTTCTTTGGTAATCATACCATGTTGAAATGTACTAACAGATAAGTTAAACATAATCATCTAACACATAACAACTGAAAAAAAAAAACCCACCAGGGCCATCAGGCTTCT
Organism: Paramisgurnus dabryanus; assembly: GCF_030506205.2. Lineage (NCBI taxonomy): Eukaryota > Metazoa > Chordata > Actinopteri > Cypriniformes > Cobitidae > Paramisgurnus > Paramisgurnus dabryanus. The sequence continues at coordinate 29,942,845 of NC_133351.1, forward strand.
AATGCGAAGCAGCGGAAATTAGTTAATGTTGTAATAATGGCCGGCCGACTGTGCATTACCCTGTTCTATAGCCAATTATAAAATAAATAAGTACAGAAATAGATATAAAATATTCATACATTTTATTATCTGAGACAAAAAGATCTACAACATAAGAGATACAAAACCAGCAGAGCAATGTAAGAAATCACATGACTGAGAACCTTAAATTATATCGTCTATCAAACATTACACAAATACATCACAAAATGAGTCAAGTATTGAGCTGTGTATTACATTTTAGGATGAATTGCCCTAAAATGGGACACCAAAGGTCTGGTGTTTCTATACCCCAAAATGCATAAATGCCAGTGAAACTATGGCATCACAAAAATAAAAAGTCATATGACCTTTCAAATGTCCAGTTATATATAAGGGTGGAGCAATCATCAAACAGGAAGCACATTTCACAAAATCCCACATTAGGGCTATTCACCATATGCATTTGGCGGACACTTTTATCCAAAGCATGTTGCGGTACATTTTAAATGTTCCCTGGGAATCAAACCCACAACCTTTGTACTGCTAACCCAATGGTCTGCCATCTAAGCTACAGGAACACTGAAAATTAAAATCACAGAAGCAATTGATACTTATCAAAGGCCAGAGAGATAAAACTATGCTACCAAAATAAGAAATGTGAATAAACCTAAGAAATGTATAGGGTAAGTTCCCAATATGCACTGTATTGCATGTGATTATTAGTAAGTACATTCGTCATGTGTGACATATCTCTTCTAGGCCAGTACCTCATCTACACTAGATCAGACTTTTAACCCAAAATAAATTACATATCACAATCTCATAATTGTGGTAATGAATGGTTTTACCATCTGCAAATAATACAGAGGCACACATGCATGTTTCTGCTTATTGTGTATTATCAATAGAGCTTGACAGAGGTTGTCTTTCTTCAGTATGGGTCATAACCTGACATTACACTTTCACATTACTATCCTCTTTAAATGACTTGACAGGCAATGCCGCAGCCTTTTCAACAGCAAGCGATAAGAAATGTTTTTGTGACATTGCATGAGTGTTAATGGAGTCTGTTTATGATGCTGTTGAAGGGCTCCTGAAAACAAGCCAACAATCACAATCGGTATCTCTCACTAAACAAACAAGCACGAGAAGCCTTATGTAATACACGCGACGCGCCCTCTGGTGTCTGCTTCTGCTATCTCACCCACATTATGAGGCAAATACGAAGGTGAATAATCTTACAAAGGAAAGGAATTCACAAAAATGTAGGTTTTATTTGATTATGACACACATACATACAAAAGTTTATTAAAAACATTTGGAAAAAAAACAAGCTTTTGTAGTTTAATAACATTTGATGTTTTTCTATAGATCTTCTAGCTCCCTCTAGCGCACATTCATGGTAATAATCTACTTACAGTACTTCACAAATTTTTAACATATGGGCTTATATACAAACATATTATAATTAATAAAACCACGAATTGTTTTCATACTGACATATATTAATGAAAAATTATTTTATTGAGATTTTAATGAGCAGCTTTCAAAACGGATCTCACAATAAACCCTCTTGACTTTTCAAGCTTTCCAGTTGTTTGTGATTATTGCACATTTCACCCAATGCATTACTGATTTGATTCTTGTGTATCATGAGACTCTTTGATCCATGCATATACAATCTGTGTCCCAAAGTTGATTCCATCCCTTACGTGGGAGAAGAAAAGTTCAGGACGACAGGAAGTGCAAATTGTAGAATCGGTTTCATTTTGGATCTTGATGTTCTCAATGTTTTCGCGTTTTATCCCACCTCTCTCCAGCAGAATTCTAGGAAAGAAAACACGATTGGCATTTTAATAAATGCCAGCTTTTCTGAACCAATGAAAATATGTCTGTATACATATGGAGTTCTAATTTCTTAATTTCCTCTGGTCAATGAAATGCATAACCCCTTACGTAATGTATTACCCCTCATAGCGTTTTTCATTATTGTGAGTACGGTGTAAGGTCACGCTATTTCCTCAGAGGACAATGGTATTTTATGAGGGATCAATAAAATGAGTCTCGAGTGTATTGTTAAAGTCAAAGCAGACTTTTATTGGTTGCTCTTTTGTGTTTACCTGGTTGCAAGTCTGATATCAACATAAGGTCTAGGTGACTCCATATGTCTGACACAATCTGGATGTATGGCATGAAACTCTCTGGCTGAATCTTGCTCCAGAGTAAAGCAGCACGGTCCCACAGAAGGCCCCATCACACATACAATGTTTGCAGGTCGACTGCCAAACTCTGACACCATTGCATTCACTGTTGCCATGGCAATTCCCATGAGGGTACCCTTCCAGCCTGAGGCAGACAAGAAATACTTGATAAACAACTATACTTTATGCATGAGCTGTACATCATCATCATTTCCATGTATTGTGTAAAGAGATTAACACGCAGAAACATAAAAGTGCTGACATGTCCCTAACATTTCTCTCTGGAGTTGTATTATTACAATTTTTAATGTCTAAGGATTTTTGCAAAATCAAAAGATTATGTAAACACAGTCATTACACCATCTCTTAAAAAGAAAGTCAGTTTATATTGTGACCATATTTATAATGTCTCAAAGCATTTTGATCATACATCAAATGATGGGATGGTACCTTTTTTGGTTTAGATATGTTCCTTTGAGATACCAATATGTACTTTTAGTATCTAAGGTACCAATGTGTACCTTTGAGGTACAAGTACGCACCTTGTAGGTACAAAAGTGTACTTTTTAAAAAGGTACCACCCACGTGACAACTTGTACTTTTTTATTGAGAGTGTACAAGTCCTATCTACTAAAAGACAGTGATCTGATAAATTGTGCTTAGGTCACAATAAACAACATATTTCTTCACAACAATTTAACATCAAATGTGCTTCAAAAGTTGGCAAAATATTTCACGACACTTGTTAAAAATGAACAAAGCTGTGTTGGAGGGGCTCCTTATCAAATGACATTTGTCTCTTTTTACTGTCAGACACTTCCCTTTTTAAAGCAGGCATATTGAGCATTGTACTTTTTTTCATTCATACCACTGCACCTACTTGTTATATCTCTTGTCTTTGAATATAACAACGCTGATAAAGACTAATTTGTAGTCTAATGATTTCAGAAAAATCCCAAATTTTACAGAGAGCTGATGATATATTGAATTGATCATTTACATTTACATCATAATTTTACATCTTTACATGACCATTAAAGGCGCAGTGTGTAAATTACACGCGGCATCTAGTGGTGAGGTTGCGCATTTGCAACCAACGGCTCAGTCCACTGCTCACCCCTCGCTTTTGAAAAGCATAGAGAAGCTACGGTAACCGCCACCGAACAAACATGTCATTGTTGGAGACAACTTAGTAAAAAAGTTTGTCTGTTAAAGTCGCAATGAAATTGAAATGAAAAACTATATATGTATTTTTAATAGTGTGGTATTATTAACAAATGACTTATCTGTGAGCTTCATTATTTTTTAAAAATTCGTGTGTGCTCATAATCTTTAATCAAAAATGCAAATCTCCTCCCCTCCTCAAAACGATCTCTCTTCACTTCCGGTCAAAAGTATGGCAGGTGGGCGGGGTCCGGGAGAAGATCGCAGTGATTAGCAATTAGCAACACGACCCAACTTCAAACGATCCAATCAGATCTCGATGGACAAATTCAAATCCAGCCCTGCCTTATTTCATCTCAAAAGCCGTTTCATTCGGATATACGTCACCACGGGGAAAATAAGGCAATCGCTACTTCCGTTTCATGGCGACTTTAAGGGCTTCTGTAGAAACATGGCGGCACAAAATGGCAACTTCCATGTAAGGGGACCCTCGGTGTATGTAGATAAAAACATCTCATTCTAAGGTAATGAAAACTTAACAGTTCATTATGAAAGGTCTTTATACACCCCTGATCATATAGTTTTGTTTAATAGTTTGCATTTATGTGAAGAGATCCTTCTAAAAAATGCACACTGCACCTTTAAACAGCTTTAAAGCAAAAAAAGTTCCAATAAATGTTTTTATGCATAAAATAATGTTTGGATGTACTGTATGTCGGTTATTACATATCTACAGGTACATTTGGTGTCCAAAGTCATAATTTTTTCTGCTTTTTCAAATGGATATGTTTAATTATTTTAATAATTGCGAACTTACTGTCTTATGGATCACGAGATGTTAAAGGTAATAACAATTTAATACCTTCTGTAAAAGTGTCTTGTATAGGTGAAAATCACGTTTTCCTGATGTCCAAATTAGTCAATGACAATTCTGTTACTATTCAACTCTGTTACAGAGTACCATGTGAAGTTACAGTGTTGACAATCACCCACATACACAAACATGTAAAACATGAAATCCTGACCTGAAAATTTCTTTGTGAATTTCCCATTTGTCAGACGTGACGACTCACCTGCATGTGCTACTCCAATTGCCTTTGCTACAGGGTCAGTGAACAGCAGTGGGATGCAGTCAGCACCTGGTGCTGCTATGACAACGCCTGCTTGGTTGGTCACCATTCCATCGTAACTGTCGGGTGCTGGTTTGCCCATCACCCACACATCACTTGCATGATTGCACTAAAATAATAATAATAAAATATATATATAAACAATAAAAAAGTTTTTAATGCAGATTTGTATGTGTAGTGGTATATGTGTGTGTTTTATAACCAAGTGCTGACAATACCTTTATGAGGTTAAACTGATGAGGTTGAAATCCAGCCTGTTGGCCAAGGCGGCGGCGATTTTCAGACACAACAGCTTTGGAGTCTTTGCGCAGAGGATTGCAGAAAAGGTTTAGTGAGCTCAGCGTGCTGATGTAAGAAATACCACCGGTACGAGTTGTGAAGCCATGAGCGAAACAATCTTTGAAAGAGAAGAATAGACAGATAGACTTTCAGGATGGCAAATAACCTGGCTGGACTGAATATATTGTGTACTGTATAGTTCTGAAATCATTTGGAGTACCAATAACGGTTTGGACACGTCCACATATTCATTATTAATATTTTCCACATTGTAGAATATGCTAATAGTAAACGAATCAAAATAAATATCACCAACCTGAAATTAAAGATGATCTAAGAATTGTAATATCTCCCTTGACCGCTGGTAGGTGCTGTAAAAACGCGTTAACCTCACGTTCAACATCAGCAGTTTTGGTGACTGTGGGTTCACTCAGTGGACAGGACAGATCGTCAAACATGATGATGTATTCAAAATTATACGCCGAGGTGAAGAGGAGCTCCCGGTAGACCTCAAATATTTCTCTTCCGTGGGTTGAAGTCACGATCTTAACACCAGCAATATCATCTCTGTCTATAGTCTGTTTAAATGAGTACAGCGAGGCACAAAGAGAGCTTTCGCACAGAAACTGTGGAGCTTCGTGTAAACCCACAAACATCTCCTCCAGCATGGTGTTTCTGTCCGTCTCCATTGATTTCTCCACATGTTGGACTATGATGAAGATATGCTGCTGAGTCTCAATATTTGCACAGAACTTGCTAATGCGCTTCTTCAGACAAATACTGTATTCTGAACAGCTTACATGCGTAAGATCCACAAGTGTAACGGTGCCCATCTCTGCGCTCGCGTTAATACGCGCACCCGCGTTAAGTGTACAGTAGGTCGCCTTGTTTAGGACAGATGATCTGTGAGAATGAATTCATACCAGAATATAAGTTCGCAAGACGAGGAACCTTATTTGTATATACAACGCAAATAAAATTTCCTCTATAGCATTACTTCCTGAAAAGAGCGTGGGACCGCCCTCAGTGGAAACTCCTCACCAGACAAGCTGCGTATCGCGTGCACACTTCCTTCAAGGTGTTGCAGACAGATTTATTTCTCATGCAGCATACAGTAGTAAATCATGTGACATTGCACGTCCTTTGCAGAATTTCCCGTTTGTGGCTACACGGATCACTTAATTATTTGCAAAATATCAGATTAGAAATAAACACATTTCCTCATGAACTTTACTTTCTCATACAGTAGCTACAAAGGTCTGTAGACTGAAGTTAAAGGACAGTGAATTACAGTTTAGGAAAGTACGCTGTAAAAAAATTGCTGTAGTTGCTGTAGTTATGCAGCTGTTTGCCAGAACTTACTGTAGAATTAAATGTATGTTATTTACTGGCAACAGTTTGTTCGAAGTTAAATGAACATTAACAAGTCTTTGTCTCTACATAATAAAACTATAAAATAACAGCATCATGCAAAGCATGAAACATAAATGGCTTACAGAGTTACTTAATAAACCTCATGAACACAGTTCATGTTTTGTATTACTTTATGTGATTATTAATTATTGTCATTTGGATAGAATGACGTGTATATGAAACTAGGTACTGAATAAACAGGACTCAAGCTTTATTGATTTACAAGGCTAAGTAAAGTTTTGTTTTTAATCTAGTGGTTGTTAGTTATATCTAATTTAGTTTAAACCCGTGTTAAATTAGGACTTTTGTTCTATCCTAAAAGTAAAAATAACAAACTAAAAGCATGCTGGCATATAGTACATTTAAGCAGGATTATTATAAAAGTAGAATTTAAAGAAACTGCTATTGAACTGACACCCACCCTATACCCCCTGGATGACCTCAAATAACAAATTTTACACATTTCAACCTTTATTATAACCCATCATTGCTATATAACTTTATTTTCTGACCAAAGCATGCCGTTTCTGTAAGCAGCTTTAAATTAATATGCATTGTGAAAGCATATGTATTAAAATTAAGTTCAGATTGTGCAAGTTTGTCACACGTTATAAAGATTTTAATATTTTTAATATTGTTACATATCAGGACAAATATATTTTTGTGCTGTTACATATTTGATATGTTGTAATGTTAAAATTTTTTAATTGGTATTTTCACTTTCTGTTATTAGACTTGCAGCTCTATTTGTGGGGTACTTTTTGATCAGTTTATACTTCAACAAATGTAAGAAGGTCACATTGATCAACTGTAGGTCTAGCCTACCATAAATACACTGTAACAAAATGCAGCACAAAATTAATTAAAATTGATCAATTCAACTTACTGTTTTAAGTTTTGGCTTAAAAAAAGTTGACATCACTTAAAATGTTATTTTAAAATGTTATTTTACATAAAATATGTGTTGATTTGACAAAAATGCTGCATATTATTTTAGGCTATGCTGTTTTAGATCCAAAAAACATCTTCCTAAGTCTATTGTAAATATAAAATATAAATGCAGTTAACAATATAATTTTAGTTGTTCACCAGACTAAACATATTTAACAGTTATCTCTTGTTTTTCACATCCTGACACTTTAATGACGAATCATAATGGCAATGATCATTTGATAACTAAAGCATTCTGCAAATATCGCGGTGTGTCTGTGGCCAACAGAGGGAGTACAATTACCAGATCATTTTGCCTGCACCCTGATTAGCCATGGTGCACTGTATGTGATCTTAAAAATGCACAGTGATATTTATATATAACTGAATGTGTTCTGACGTAGGGTTAATTTCTCACAGATAGCCTACAGACAGTGTGAGAATTATAGATTACGCTTGGTAAATTATACTAAATATTGTACATTTTATATGGTTACTCGTTTCAGTATGCATATGAATGCAATTAAATAGAAAATATTGATATTGAAATGTGAGGAAGTAGCCTGTTTTATATGTCCTTTATTAACATTATATAGGTACAATTAATTTTCTTTTAAAATCCGCTTTTTGGCCAATAAAATAACTTGCAGTGTTATGTTGGACGCATGTGGTATGTTATTCATGCATCAATACTAATATTTTCCTCACTAAAATTAATTTAGCAATGAACATTTAAAGTTGAATGCTTTAACTTATAACACATTTTCAGTCATGATTTTAATTCTTCCCCAGTCTCGGATTTTACCTACAGTTTACACCTCGGTTTATAGGCTATGTATATATTTAGCGGTTTTGCACCTCGTTCATCTGAAGGCAGTTCGCTTTGGTCTCGTGCACGCTGATCCGTGTCGCGCGCCTCTCAGTCTCTCGCAATAAGCGCGTGGAAACAGCAGCTGTGCCGTCAGATGCACCAGCACCGAAGAGCAGCGACGTGCAACATTTCGCCATTCAGCTCCGTTCACGTTTTTTTACCGGATTATACCGAATCACACTAAGGCTCGGAATAAGCTATATGCAAGACGGTAAGTCGCTTCTTTTGATCTGTTGCTGTTTCCTGTATTGGGTCCATTAGTCCGTCCCAGGCTTATAGTGCCTGCTAGTTTCCATTCTCCTCATTTCATCAGACTGAGCTCCATCACAATGTTTCCCCCTATCGAAGCATCAATATCATTTACAGTCGGCACAACACATTTTACACAAAGCCTCAATTTTATAGGTAGCCTATATGTCTATTTTCAAACTTAAATAGGGTCCGTGCCTGTCACTTATAAGACTGAATTATTGTATTTGTTGAAATACTTGTTGAGGCTGTATAAAATATTTAAATGGAACGGTAAACAGTTGTTTAACACAAGTTAAACGTTGCATTGTGCTGATTCAAAGTTCACACTGGGAAAAATACTAAAATGCAAACACAAACCTTAGGAAGGACATCACTTAGCGCATACAACGAGATTCAAAGCGGGTTATTAAAGCGATAGACGTTCACAAACTAAGTTTCTCAGGCTTAGAGTCACAGATACGCTTTTCTTTGGGAGCTAAAGTATTCATTGGCGTTTATCGTCTGTTTTGCGGACAGTTTGGTGTCAGATGGTTGCTGCTGTATGTAGAAACAGCTTCTTGGCTGATGCCCTTGATAACGTGTCACCTGGGCAACCGCTTCAGCACCATGGAGAGAGTTCAGCTTGTTATAGGTCCACATTCTGAAGAAACAAAAGTTGCCATCTGTTTGATTACATACTTCATTCAGTATCATATCTACTTCATTTTTTTATTCGTCGCGACGGCACGTTTTGTTTCATGTCAGCTGTGACACTGATCTTATGCCAAAATGAATTTTACAGTCTTTTAACATATGACCCGATGTTATGAATCGTGTTTTTGTGTGCCTCATTACAATCTTCAGTTTTTTTCCAATGACTACATGACAAACTATACAGTTTACTAATTAGAAAGATGTCATAATATCATGAATCATTCTTTGATCTTTTGGATAAATTTGTTTATTGTTGCATGCTTAACTTGAATTACTCAAAGCGTCCTTATATTGAAAAAGACAAGTTAGTTTAAAGCAAGCTTTGACAAGCTCTTTGATCATTTCAGTATGATCTAATAGTCGGTACACATCACAAATTGTTTTGTGATTTCATCACATTGTAATGCAGGCTTTGCAAAAAGGTTGTTTTGGGTGAGAGTTTAAAACTATATTGAACTCGACAGCAACCCCGCAGGTTTTTAGTATGTGCAGATGTATGTAGATCATTTAACATATGGAATCAAATTACTTTTATGTATTCATTTGTATAAAGAGGACAAATTGGAAGTCTTAAAGGAACAGCAGCAAAAAAAAAAAAAAAGAGAGAATAAAACTAAATTATACAGTTACTCTTTTATGAAAATGTATCGAAATGTAACTAAAATAAAAAGAGCTATGGCCCAATTGTGTAACTAACTAAGTTGTTGGATTTCTTTTAGTTAAGAATTTAAACAAAAGTCAATATTGTTCAAACCTTACATTGTTGGCTGACTTTACTGTAAGATAACAAGAAATTGCGCTGTAAATCTGTAAAAAGACCCTTGTTTTAATAAAACACGGTCCTCTGTATGTACATGATTTACCTTTTTGGGTCAGTAAAGACTTAAGATTCAAATAATGCTGACAGGTATTATAAAAAAAACCAACCAAACAAAAAAACATTGCTAGTATGTTCTTCTGCACAGATGGCTTAGCAAAGTCAGTGCAAAATTGAGCAAATCCAAACTTACATAAATCAGACAACGTTGGCAAAAACCCTAATATAAAAGAGCTGTTAAGAAATAATGATATTTAAAACACTTACTTAAATCAACGCTTGGCCTGTTATTTAGCATGGATTTGAATAAAAATATATTTATGTCATGATAAAACGATTTGCATGTTTTTCAGTACTGGTCACTGAGTTTGATTCACGGTTATCAGATATAAACATTCCCATCTGTTTGGACTTCATGGCAGATGAAAGCAATAAAACAAAGCGTCTCTTTGTGATGATTTAATAGCATTATACCAATACTACAGTTTAGATTTGAAAGCCATTACAAAGCCTAGGAGAGCCCTGGAAACATACTTATATTGTTTACAAATGCAGTCATACTACATAAAAATGCCTTACTGATTTCTTCCCTCTCCAATGAAATTATCTGCAATTATTGAAACAGCATTTTAATGCGGTAATACTTTCCACGAGTTTCTGTTTTCTCACTTCTGATCAGTATTTTTGCAAAAACCAATAGCGTTTTTTCCATCTTTCAAACAACTTCCAATTAAGCTGACTTGGCACATTGCAGATATATGGCACAATTTCTTTTACGGCCTGCTTTCTCATTAACTGTTACTGGTGGCTCTGCATGAACGCCCAAATAAAACATCAATTGTAAAGATTGACTGCAGAAAATTACAATCAACTGTTCCCTGTGCTGCATGTGGTTGATATATTCATAATAGCTCTGCTGTAGATGCAAAATTGCACTAGTTGTGGGCATGCATTCACTATATGTTGCTGCTACAGTATACACTTACACTTTATGTCATACTTTCACTTAAAGACATATGGCATGCTTTTTCTTGGCTAGCCGCCATATCAGTATGCTGTCTATTATTAGAATGGTAGCATTCTGTATTTTAACACAGGATTGTGGTTCCCATGAAAGAGGAGGCCCGTAATTGGCCCAGTGTGCCATGTGAGAATAGCTTTGGTCACAGTTTTGCTGTGTGAAGCCATTGCATCTCATCGCATCTGAAAGCAGCAGATATAAAAGCATCCTTTGATGTTGGGCCATTTTTCTGGGATGGGTTCGTTGCCAATATAAGCTGCATTATCTTGTGGAGGGGGTTCTATGAGCCCCCAAGTAAAGGTTGGCATCAAATCAAGTATAATTTAGTTATATGGAAAAAAGCAAGCAGGATATGCAATTTGCTGTCTCTAAGATGTCTGAATAAACAGAATCAGAATGAGCTTTTTTAGGAGTCCAGTGGGGTTTCAGGATCTCAGAGTACTTCATATTTCATACAGCATATATAAAAACACAAGAAATAGACAAAATACACAAAGAGTTATTTATGAATGTGCATACTCTGTATTACAACTGTGCACTGTACATAAAAAAAACATTAATATGTATTTATTTACAGTGTGACACTGTCTTTGTGATATACCATGATTAACTGTTTTATATATATATATATATATATATATATATATATATATATATATATATATATATATATGTCACTGTCTTTGTGATATACCATGATTAACTGTTTTATATATATATATATATATATATCATCCTATATGTAATGTAAAGATCATGCTGTTATAATATAACCTTACTATTTTTAATACTGACTATGATCATGCCAAAGATTGAAATTAAAGTAAAATTAATGATTAAAATTTTTATGCTTCATTATAAAACCTTAGCATGAATATCACAGACAGGGTCAAAATTATGCACATAAACTATGTCATATAATCATATATTTTATGTTAAACATTAAGTTAAACAATTTCAACTTGTTTTTCTAAGTTATGTCAACTTATCATAAGTCAAAACTTAAAACAGTAGGTTGAATTTACTTTCATAATTAAGTTGTTTGAACGTCATGCTGCTTTTTTTACAGTGTAATAGTGTATTATATATTAAATCATTAGTCAATTTTCTTAAAAAAAATTTTTTTTGAGGAAAACATTCCAGGATTTTTTTTCATTTTAATGGACTTTAATGGATACCAACACTTAACATTTAACTCAACACGTAATAGTTTTTTTCAATGGAGTTTCAAAGGACTCTAAACGATCCCAAACGAGGCATGAGGGTCTTCTCTAGATTGACATTTTTGACAAGAAAAATAAAAAAATATGCACTTTTAAACCACAACTTCTCGTCTATCTCCGGTCCTGTGAAGCGCCAGTGCAACCTCACGTAATTGCTTAATGCCGTGGAAAGGTCACGTGTTACATGAAACACACATTTGCGGACCATTTTAAACAATAAACTGACACAAAGACATTAATTAATATCATTCGACATACAACAACGTCGGAACGCTCCTCTTTCTCCACACTTGTAAACACTGGGGCGTAGTTTCGCATACATCATCCGTGACCTCTTGACGTGATGACGTATTGCGTGAGGTCGTGCTGGCGCATCACAGGACCAGAGATAGATGAGAAGTTGTGGTTTAAAAGTGCATATTTGTTATTTTTCTTGTCAAAAATGTCAATCGTTTCACTAGATAAGACCCTTACACCTCGTTTGGGATCGTTTAGAGTCCTTTGAAACTCAGTTGAAAAACTGTTAAGTGTTGAGTTAAGTTTTAAGTGTTGGGTTCCATTAAAGTCCATTAAAATGAGAAAAATCCTGGAATGTTTTCCTCAAAAAACATAATTTCTTCTCGACTGAACAAATAATCTGGATTTTTTTTTTAAGAAAATGAACTAATCCTTTAATATTGCATAAACATGACTGTTAGTAAAGAATGAGGGCCATGACTATTACATCTCAATCTCTTTAAAAATATACATAGCAACATTCTTTAATCACATTTTTACCTATATACTTGGTCACTCGAAGGTGTCTTCCCAAAACAGACTTGAACAGACGTGTCTCAAACCTCCTGATTGTATTGCTTTTTAATGCGTCCTTAAGAACATTTACACTTGGTGATCAGCGTGAATGCTCCTGTACCATCAAACTACTAAATGCTGTGCAATGGGTGGAAATGAAGACTTGTTTTTCTTTTTAAAGAGTTGTTTACAATAATTAACCGTGAATGACTGTACTTGCCTTCTATTCAACGAGCTTTTGCTGTAATTACACATTTTAACTGCTAAAGTTAATTGTCCATGTGCAGCTTTTACAGTGTTATTTAATTCATGCCTTTCCCTGATGGTTGTTGATTGCAGAGCGACAGGGTTTGGCTGTTAAACTGGGTGGTAAAATGGACGATTCTTTGCACCTTTTCTATTGGAAAGTCAAGGTTTTGGTGTCTGTGCTGGAATCATTTCTTTTTGCTGGAGGGAGTGCACGGGACTTTAGTTATGTTACTTTTCCTTGAGAGGTGTGGATGCTTAGTTTTTCACTGACAAAGGTGCTTGAGATAAGAAACAGACTCTCTGTCTTCCTATTACCAGCCTGTGGCAAAAGAGATTATCATTCACACACAAAAAAACTTTGCCTACAAAAATACAGTGCCGACAGTCAGTGATGCAGAAGATTTGGAAATGGGAGTTTAATAGTTCACAAAATTATATTTGAAAAAAAAAAACAAATCATCATTTACTCATCCTCATGCCATTTCAGACCTGCATGACTGTCTTCAGTGCCTTGAAAGAATGTTGATTATAAAATTACAGTTGTTATGTATATATTGTTTACAGTACAATATTGTTTTACATTCTGTCTAACATCTCGAAAAAATAGTCACCAAAGTTTCATAGGGACTGTACCCTTTAAAAAGGTCCTAATATGTGCAGGGTTTCCCGCAGAAAATGGGTTAGTCAAGGTGGTAGGGTTGGGTGGGTGGGCGGTGCCAAGGGCATGTCAATCAAAGGGGCGTCATGATGAAAATTAAAATATTTTAATAAAATAAATAAATAAAATATTTATTTTTAAAACACTCAAATAAAACTTAATTTTGAAAAAAGCTATGGCAAAAAATGAACACATACTAGATTATTAATGAATTTTAATGTTTTTAACAGATTCCTCTAATGGGAATAGCTGCGTTATGAAGTGAAACTAAAGGGTTAATAAACACAAACTAAAGCAGATGTTGTAGAACATCTGGCGAACGATGATAGATAGCGCAAAAATTGTAAAAACTGATTATTTCCCACTATTAATTACATTATCTTAAAGGAGTGTAACTACTGTAGCATGTAAATAATGCACAAAAATAAAGTGAGCAAGAGTGCTCAACAATTATATCTAATCAACAGGCACATTAAACCTTAGCAGTTTGCTCAAACAACAGAATCACCAGCTAACTTACTTTAAAATTAGAAGAACTATAGACTAATAAAATAACAGGCTTAAATAAACCCAAAACATCCACAAGTCCACTTACAGTTCTCACGGACACGTGTTTTATCAACTGGCTATTCTCCAGACATGACGGACCACGTCTTTCTCATTTCGGCCTTGTGGTGCGCGTGCACCCTCGCGGTGTGTAGCGCGTCTGCGCTATTCTCCGAGATGTTTTATCAACTGGCTTTATCCTCCAGACAGTGACGGTCCGGACCACGTCTTTCTCATTTCGGCCGTGTTTTTTTGGACAAGTTAGTTAAGGCGGTAGGGTTTCCAAGCTTAGGCAGGCCGCCTTAACTGAAATATGCTGCGGGAAACCCTGATGTGACCCTGGACCACAAAACCAGTCATAAGTGACACGGGTATATTTGCAGCAATAACCAACCATACATTGGATCTCATTCACTAAGCATGCGTACGCACAAATTTGTTCGTAAACAAAAACGGACGTTTTAACTAACAAATCATGAATCAACAAAAACTTTCATACTGAAATTTCTTCTAAATGTTTGCAAAAACATAAGAACAACTTAGACCACACATGCGCAATAATCACGAACAAGGAAAAAGAACCCTATAATATACATTTGTGTTATATATTTAATATATTTTTTCCATGATTATTGCGTACATGTGGTCTAAGTTGTTCTTATGTTTTTGCAAACATTTAGAAGAAATTTTAGTATGAAAGTTTTTGTTGATTCATGATTTGTAAGCTAAAACGTCCATACGCACATTTTACGAACAAATTTGTGTGTAGTACGTATGCTGCTTAGTGAATGAGACCCAATGTTTGGGTCAAATTTATCACACATTTTTATCAAAATTAGGCAAAAAATCATTAGGATATTAATATGTAAAGATCTTGTTCCATGAAAATATTTTCTACATTTAATACCATATATATAAATAAACATGCCCCATTAAGAAGATATAAAGTAAAGGGGCGTGATCTTCAGGTTCTCTATTTGATACTACTTGTTCTGCGTCTGTGAATCCCATTATTGATAAGCCAGGATATATTGATCAGCCTTTTAATTTCATACCATTTTTGGTACAGGAAGTTCATCAAGCCCAAAAATCCTTGGATTGTAGAAAAACCTCAGGACCTGACCTTATTGATCCGTATTTCTTGAAACTGGCGGCTGATTTTGTAGCTGTGCCTCTTACATATCTTTTTAATCTTACAGTGGAAAATAAGGAAATACCAAGGATATGGAAATCAGCTTTTGTTTTACCTTTATTGAAAGGAGGTGACCCCGCAATTTTAAATAATTATAGGCCAATATCTAATTTATCAGTTCTAGTTAAAATTCTTGAAGGTCTTGTGAGTGATCAATTAAAGGAGTTTTTATATTCAAATGCCATTTTATCAACACATCAATCAGGCTTCAGAAACAGACATAGCACAATCACAGCCGCAATGAAGGTGGTAAATGACGTTTTGGTTGCGCTTGACAAGAAGCAGCATTCAGCATTACTCTTTATTGATCTGTCCAAAGCTTTGGATACTTTTGATCAGGAAGTTTTGAAATGTAGACTCATTAACTCAGGACTTTCAGAGCAAGCAGTTGCTTGGTTTTCAAATTACCTTAGTGATAGGTCTCAGTGTATTAGATGTGATGGTCTATGCTCCAAAACTGCAACAGTGACTAAGGGTGTACCACAGGGTTCTGTATTAGGTCCACTTTTATTTACTATTTACATAAACAATATGGGTCAAAAGGTGTTAAATGATAATCTCCATTTTTTATGCTGATGATACTGTCATATATTGTAGTGCCCCAACTCTTGTACAAGCAATTGAATATTTGCAAATTGTGTTCATTGAAGTTCAAAATACCCTTATGCAGCTAAAATTAGTTTTAAATGGAGAAAAGACCAAACTTATGTTGTTTTCTAAATCCAGAATTAGGCCTCAAAGCCTGCCTCCAATTGTCACGATGGGGGAAAGTGAAATAGAGGTTGTTAACTCCTATAAATACCTGGGTCTTTTGATTGATGATTCCCTGACTTTTTTGGCTTGTGGCCACCACTTTTTTATCTGTTTTAGACTATGGTGATCTTTTATATATGCATACGTCTGCACAGAATATGCATATGATTGATACAGCTTACCATGCTTCGTTGAGGTTCATTACAAATTGTAAAGCACGGACTCACCATTGCAAGCTATACACTCGGGTTGGATGGCCTCCTCTAGCCACCCGAAGGCTATGTCATTGGTACATTTTATATATAAAGCAATTCTTGGTTTGCTCCCAAATTACTTATGTGATTATGTCATACAAAAAGGAAATGGGCAACACTTTTTGCGTTCTCAGGACCTTTTATACTTTCTGTGCCAAAGACTCGTACGGAAATGGGAAAGAAGGCATTTCAGTATTCTGCACCTTCATCATGGAATACGTTGCAAAAGGACTTGAAACTGACTGATTTAATCTCGCTAAATGCTTTTAAAGTAAAAATGAAAGACTTAGAGGCAGACGCCTTAATATGTAAATGTTTTTAGAATGTAAGCATCTAAATTGATTTTATGAGGCGTTGTTTTTGTTTGTTTGTTTGTTTTTGTGTGTGTGCGTATTTGTTTATACTTATGTGTTTGCATTTTTTTTATATGCTGCTGCCTGTCTTGGCCAGGTCACCCTTGCAAAAGAGGTTCTTAATCTCAATGGGATTCTCCTGGTTAAATAAAGGTTAAATAAAATAAAAATAAATATATATATATATTAGTAATATGTGTTGCAAAGGTCTTCATTTGGACAACTTTATGGTGATCATAACAAACTACACATCAATGGAAAGCTCATTTATTTAGTTTTCAGATGACATATACATTTCAATAAAAAAATTATCTTGACTGGTTTTGTGGTCCAGGCTCATATATGGACTAGTATTTATGTATGTATACATTTGGCACTAATGTGTACCTTTGAGGTGCTACTATGCATTCTTTGGTACCAATATGTACCTCTAAGGTAATAATATGACCTCTTTGTGTACTTTTTGAAAGGAAACCGCCTTAGTGACAGCAAGGGACCATTTTGGACCATTTCTTTCTGACAGTGTAGTAGATAGAAAGTTCACTAATGTAGCCAGTATTTACTTTTAGTATATAAATGCTTTTAAATAATGTATATAGTCATAATACATTCTAAGAACTATTTTAAAATCTTTACATGCATACAAGCTTACAATTTTTCTGCTCTTTTATAAATTCCCAGTTGTGTATCATTTCGCGGTATCAGGTTTTTCTCACATGTTTCTCCTAAAATTGTGAGATTTTGTGTCTATTATGATCAATTCGTACTGTATTAATGGTTCTGCATCATCACTCTCATTTGGTCACTTAATTAATTTAATAAAAACATTTTTTTATATAAAATCATGCTTAGCATAGATCTACAATGGTTAGAAAATGAATTTTCTGAAAGCTTTGTGATACGATTGTTATTCTCTTGCTGTTGCATTTCTATTTCCCCAGCTTCATTGTAATACAAAGTCCTCACTGCTTTTGTTATGGCAGCCACTGTCCTGACCTTGCACTGCATCACTGGACATGCATACAGTAGATTGAGTAAGATAGCGCCTTTCTCAAACAGACAGCATCAGATTGCACTCTTGCCTTGTTTTACATCAGGTTTTGAGTTTAATCCAGCCCATATACAACAGAATTAACCTGGCAGGAGCTAATCTGGAAGATACAAAATAAAGTGAAAAGTGGCATCTTGTATTGATGTATGGGGAGCGAGAGAAGTAGAGAAGAATCATGAACAGATAAATTAAATGGAGAATTAAAGTTCAATATGGTGGTTGTATGTCAATGTTAGTCCTTTGTTTCTGCAGCATTCACTGTTTTTATTAATTTAAAAACCATATTTTTTGTTTTCATTCCCACTGATGTTTTTAAACATTTTCCATGTTTGTGTTGTACAGTAAACGCTTATATACATGCACCAAAATTACTGTAAAGCTTATGTGTCATTTCCACCAGGTGTACTTACAACATGCAGTGTGTTTTAGGTGTATATTACATATTATCAATGCTATATAACAATAATAATAATTATTATAATTTTTTTTAACCCTTGTGCCTTGTTCCAATTCACTACCCTTTCGTGTTGTTAGCGGCCAAAAAAGGCCACTAAATTAAACGGCTGTAAAAATGTATCAGATTAATATTTTTTTCAAATTTTTTTGCATAAATCTGTTAATCAACCTCAGAACTGATCAAAACTACCAAATGTTTCCAAAAATTTCATGATTTTAACTCTTTAATTGCCAAGCTCATAAGTGATGCCACTGATTTGAGAAAAAAAAAACACAAAATCACTGATTTTCAATATAAAAAGTGATTGTGGACTGAATTTTTTTTCACCCTTTTCACAGTCTTGGGCATGCCAAAAATTGGTAAAAACATTGGCTTTGATGCATTTTTAGTTTTTGTGCAGCATCAGATTAAATTTTTTTCTCCCTCATTTATTGTTTGTGGCCATTTTTTCCCCATTGACTTCCATTATAACAACATTTTTTGATTGCAGAGCCATGACACCTTATTACCATGCATTTTTGATTCTTTGTGGTTTTAGTTTTTGCAAAGAGGTAAAATTTGTCATTTTTACTGTTGATCACCATGTGGCACAATTAACCCTTTAGTAGCCTGTGCAAAAAAAAGAGCTTGAATTCTGGATTGTACATTGAGTTATATGGACTATAACAGCATATTAGAGAGAGAGAGAGAGAGAGAGAGTGTGTGTGTGTGTGTGTGTGTGTGTGTGTGCGTGCGTGCGGCCGGGTAATTATCACGTTGGGGGGACCAATTGTCCCCACAAAGATAGGAATACCAGTGTTTTTGTGACCTTGTGGGGACATTTTGATGTCCCCATGAGGAAACAAGCTAATAAATCAAACAGAATGATGTTTCTTGAAAATCTAAGGTATCAGACAGTTTCCTGTGATGGTTGGGGTTAGGGAATGGGGCAGGTAAGGGGAATAGAATATACAGTTTGTACAGAATAAAATGCATTACGTCTATGGAATGTCCCCAAAAAACATGGAAACCAGAATGTGCGTGCTTGCATGTGTGTGCGTCTGTGTGGAAAAATCTGTAAAAAATCTTCTCTTCATCAGATTTATTAACAACGTTTATTATGAACCAAAATGCAAAAACAACTTCAAATAAACTGAACAATGAAGCAAGAGTAGAGGATGGATGGAGAACTAAACAATCAAACTAATTTTTTGGTGTGTATATGTGTACGTGTGTGTGTTCAGTCTTTTTAGCAGGACTTGCAGCATATTACTTGGTGCTCTCTGCAAGTGTGTCTACCACAACGGATACAAATGCTGACTGTTCTTTTTTTGGTTCTGTACACCACTTGCATGTTCCCCGCTTCACTCCTGAGCTGCTGGTGCCTGCTGGTGTCTGTGGATTTGTGTCTAGAGGGACAGCTACAGGAGACTAAATCCCTCTCACCAGTGCAGCACTAACTGGTGCGCGAGGGAGGTGCTCTCTCCTCAATACTAACACTAACCCTACACACACACACACACACACTCGTACACACACACACTCGCACACACACACTCGTACACACACACTCGTACACACACAATGGTTTTATAGTCCATATAACTCAATGTACAGACCAGAATTTATGCTCTGTTTTTTTTGCACAGGCTACTAAAGGGTTAATGGTTCCACATGCTGATCAACAGTAAAAATGACAAATTTTACCTCTTTGCAAAAGGAAAAGGCACAAAGAATCAAGAATGCATGGTAATAAGGTGTCATGGCTCAGCAATCAAAAAATGTTGTTATAATGGAAGTCAATGGGGAAAAAATGGCCACAAACAATAAATGAGGGAGAAAAAAATTTAATCTGATGCTGCACAAAAACTAAAAATTCTTCAAAGCCAATGTTTTTACCAATCTTTGGCATGCCCAAGACTGTAAAAAAGGTAAAAGAAAATCCAGTCCACAGTCACGTTTTATATTGAAAATCTGTCATTTTGTGTGTTTTTTTTCCCCAAATCAGTGACACTACTTATAAACTTGGCAATGAAAGAGTTAAAATCATGGAATTTTTGCAAACATTTGGTAGTTTTGATCAGTGCTGAGGTTGATTAACAGATTTATGCAAAAAAAATGTGAAAAAAATTTCATCCGATAAATTTTTACAGCAGTTTAATTTAGTGGCCTTTTTTGGCCGCTAACAACACGTAAGGGTAGTAAATTTGCCCACGGTATATTGTTAAGTTTTTGAAAAATTTCAAAGCATTTTCTTAAAATATGTGTAAATATAAGATTTGTCACCAAAAATCATTCCATTTGCTGAAACACAGAGAAAGTTGTGGCCAAATTAAGACAAAAAAATTGCAAAAATGGCCAAAAATGGCCCCAACAACACATAAGGGTTAATCAACCCGGCAGAGCTTTTCTGAAATGCTCAGTTTTCACTAAATAAAAACATCATCTCTCTGTGTACATAAGAGCAAAACAGAGATAAAGATCAGTTTTACATTTTATCTGACTTATTGTGGGTGTAATCTCAGTTTAAAAAATTATTTCTGAGAGAGGCATCATTTGTATTTTTTGACTCTTGGACATGCATACACATTAGCTGGACCAACACTGAAAAAAAATATTCATTCAATTTACTCATTTTTTTAAGGTAAGTGGTTGCAATCAATTTATTTAAGCTACATTTAAACAAAAGTTTTTTGTTTTGTTTTGACTTTCAAATTTTTTTTGTTTAAATGTAGCTTAAATAAATAAATTGCAACCACTTACCTTAAAAAAATGATTCAATTTAGGCTTTGTCCACACAAAGCCGTTGCATTCCCTATCATTTTTTTCCTCGTTCTAAAAAAATAATCCGTAAACACGTCGTCTCAAGAAATATCTGCGTACACACGAAACCGCTGAAACCGATTAAAAGCGGTGTAGTATATATTCCAGACCACTATGGGGCGCTGTAATTCTGCAACAGATATACACTATACACGGAGAAGAAGACTTTGAGCATGCGGATAACCTTGCGCGCTGTATACGAACCAAGAAGAAGAAGTGATGGCACACGCAACAACTTCAAGAGCAAAAGCCTCTTTTTGTCTTTCTCCGGGTTGTCTTCCGTGGTGGATCTAAGAGCATGTGGCGTATGGTGTTGCCCATTATCGCTTGCTCACCACAATTGCATAGAAGCAATAGATTTTGCTGTAATAAAGCTAGTAGGCTTAGTAGCTTCTGTAGCACGAACACAATCATGTAGTCCGCCGTTAATGTTGTTGCTGTTACGTGTGACGCTGCCGACACGTAATGTGATGACGTTTTCGCTTCACAAAATATACGGATTGGCTGTACACACGAAACCGCAAGGGTGTCGAATTCAGATTTATCCACTTTAGGACCTGGTTTCAAAAAATAGCGGTTCCAGTCTCCCAAAACGCCAGATCCGTGTGGATGAAACGCCAATATACGTATACATTGATAAGCGTCTCCGTGTGGACAGCCCCTGAATGAATAAATTTTTTTTTTCAGTGAAACTGAATTTTTTCAAAGCCCTAAGAAGCAATGGTTTACAGCTAAGGACATTGTTTACATGATTAAAAAAGGTGGAACAGTTAAAAGGATGTTGATAGGTATGACATGGAGCGGTTCCTAACAATGAAATCAATAAACCCTGTAAAGCCGTGGTTTATTGATTTGTTAAACTGATCATTCTTTAAACATGGCAAGCTTTTATAAAATAAACAATATCATAGCAAGAAATATGTAATGATGCTGCAAAATTATATTCTTTCGTCAAACAATGAAGTTCATCAGAAACAATTCAACAAAGTGGTTGCCAAGCAACAGACACAATGTGAACGTTGAAATAATACTGATGAAATGAAGTCACAGGTGTATGTTGTTTACAGCTTCGAACCAATCATTAACAAGATTTGGATGTATCAGTTTTACAATAATTTACAATTAATAATATTTTATGAGTGCAATCAGATTTTTACACAAATTAAAATGTATCCAGACAAACACTTTTGGAGATTTATTTTTCTTTTAGGAGAATATAAAGTTTTTAAATAACAGGAGCTGTATAGTTATTGTCTAATGCCAACTTGAAGGCTTCAGCAGAATGTAAACACAACAGAATGCTTTTCAATACAATTTTAAATATTTATTTAAAATTATTGTTTTTCTTTGTGTTCGTAGTATATAGGGCCTGTAAATGTACATCGTATGTGTATCTCTTGGCTCTGAAATCGAGGTTATATTTTACAGGGAGCCTCTATTGGCCTCAGCTGTGAAAGATCCTCTCAAATGGTGAAACGAAGGTCATGGGCAGTGTTTCAGTCCAGCGCACCTGGAGATAGTCTGTGCAAAGCCAATGGTCTCATTTAAATATGTGATTAAATATGCCAGGATTTCTATCCAGTTATTTCAGTGTTTTATTATCTAAGGGAATAATTTATTCTTGTCTCATTGCAAACATATGCTGTTATTTTTTCCATTCAACTCTAAAAGTAAATATTACAAAAAGAAAAATGCCTGTGCCTTATCTCATACAAAGAGAGTTTATTTTGGGGTGAAGTTAAAGTAGGACAGAATACCTTTTAAATTTGACTTGGAAAACGGTTTAAACAGATTTACACATTCTTTTAAAATGGCCACTTACACAACGTTTTAACCAAAAACTGGAAACTTTTTATACATTTCAGCTGACTGTTTTTGAGGTCCTAAAAACACAAATTTTTACAGACGTTTTTCAAAGTGCAAGTTTTGAGAAAATTATACCGTTATTGTTTACACATAAAAAGTCAAAAACATAAATCTGTGAAAATGCTGATGTCATGTGCATGTCTTCATGGGCCAGATTTTAAATATGTAAATATGATGTGGGTCATACCTTTACCCCTATTTTTACCTTTTATACATTTTTTACTTTTACCTATATAGACAGTTTCAGCAGTAACAACATAAACAAACAAACAAAGTCCTTTTAAAGTAGTTTATTTATATAACAAGGAAAATAAACAACACATAGATTACCTAGGAAACCAATTTTTTTTTTTATTTTCAACGAGGTATTTGTTCAAGAGTTCAGTTTTGCAACAAGTCAAGTGAAGTTCCGACCAGGGGTGCGCTTCCCGAAAGCATCGTTAGCCAACTACTGTCGTAAATTGCGTCGTAACTGACGAAGGTCAAGGATTTGGTGTTTCCCGAAATCATAGTTCAAATGAACATTCGCAAGCTGCATCGCAAACTTGTGTGGTTTGAATGACAGCTCTTCACCTGTCGTTAGAAGCATTATAATATGTAGACTTAAGTTGATCATGCTTTTGAACAAAATAAGCAAAAACATGTAGTACAGTCTATATCCATCATTCTAAATATATACAAATTTTATTTTACGTCTTTTTAGTTTGTAAACAGAATTAAAATGCTGCTTTTGAAAATCACGCATGTGCACAGTAATACGAGCTTTAAGACCCTGGGGAATCCCTGGGAGGAGTGACGTAAGAGGGAACTTGCGCATGAATGAAATATCTTGAAAATAAACAACAGATAACTAAATCACGATAACAAAATCAGTCTTCTGATGCAAAAACGACGAATGTGCGACAAAGTTACTATGCTTTCGGGAAACAAAGTCTTGACAAGGTAGTTAGTTTCTCCAACTATGCATCGTACCATGTTGGTTCAGCAGCGAGTTACGTCATTGTTCGGGAAACACATCCCAGATGCATAATTGCGACAACGCACATGTATCCGATAAAACGGTCAATATATTATTATTATACGACTGTCAGAGTTCGCCTCCTAGTGGCAGTCGCAATGAAATTTCAGTTTAATCGTAAATCCAGGCCAACATAGGGGAGAAGCTCAATCCAGCGCAAGAGCCTTCAATCAACAAATATATTTATACTTAATAATTTACTTATCAGTAATCAATTATTTTTAAAGGATTCAAGTGTTGCTGATAAAGTTAAACAAAAGATGATTCATAATTTTCACCTTGCACACAATGTTTTGATTGGAACACACTGAAATACATCACTTCAGGTCAGCGTGTCACATGCGGTGTAATTGCCCAATGCATCCGAAGCTTAAATTGGATTCAAAAGGACCCACAGATGGCTGGCACCCCAATAGCCCCTTTCTGACTCTCCTTCTGGTTTATTGGCCGTCATTTGTCATATACAGTGAAAAGGCAGCTTTAAAGTAACCACAATGATTTAAAATCAGACAAAGATAACCGGTGGGCCAGATAAAGATGATTAAAGTTGACTAGCCCTGGTCTACAGTCACGTGCGAGTAACAACAATGGCCACCTACAGGACTGTGTTTGTCCTATTGAAGATACTGAGTTTTGTTTGTTCTATTCTTCAACAAAATAGACAAAATTTTGCTGCTGTTTATAGTCTAGAGCAGGGGTCTCCAACGTGATGCCCACGGAAGCACATTCTATTTAAGGATTAGTCAATTTTCTTAAAAAAAAAAAAGATCCAGAAATTTTATTCACCACCATGTCATCCAAAATGTTGATGTCTTTCTTTGTTCAGTCGAGAAGAAATTATGTTTTTTGAGGAAAACATTCCAGGATTTTTCTCATTTTAATGGACTTTAATGGACCCCAACACTTAACAGTTTTAATGCAGTTTAAAATTGCAGTTTCAAAGTACTCTAAACGATCCCAAACGAGGCATAAGGGTCTTATCTATCGAAACGATTGTCATTTTTGGCAAGAAAATTTTTAAATATGCACTTTTAAACCATAACTTCTTGTCTCCCTCCAGTCCTGTGACGCGCCAGCGCGACCTCACGTAATTGCGTAATGACATGGAAAGGTCACGTGTTACATATATGAAACGCACATTTGCGGACCATTTTAAACAACAAACTGACACAAAGACATTAATTAGTATCATTCCACATACAACAACGTCGAAACGGTCCTCTTTCTCCACACTTGTTAACACTGGGGAGTAGTTTCGCATACATCATCCGTGACCTCTTGACGTGATGACGTATTATGTGAGATCGCGCTGGTGTGTAACACAACCGGAGGAAGTGCATATTTTTTATTTTTCTTGCCAAAAATGACAATCGTTTGGCTAGATAAGACCCTTATGCCTCGTTTGGGATCGTTTAGAGTCCTTTGAAACTGCAATTTTAAACTGCATTAAAACTGTTAAGTATTGGGGTCCATTAAAGTCCATTAAAATGAGAAAAATCCTGTAATTTCTTCTCGACTGAACAAAGAAAGACATCAACATTTTGGATGACATGGTGGTGAGTAAATTATCTGGATTTTTGAAAAGAAAATTGACTAATCCTTTAATAGTCTCAATTGTAATATTTATTAATTAAATATTTTTTATATTAGCTTGGCTTGGTTTACGTATGTTAACATTTTAAACAACACTAAAACATATCAACAAGTAAAATAAAATAAATAAACAAGTAAAACAAAAAAAAAGTTTTGAGTAGACTATATCAAAAAGTAGCCTTCCAATTCCTATAAATGAGGATCGTTTTGACAACATTGTGGTGTGTGCGTAATTTTTTTTTTAAAAGCAAAGGAAAACTTTTCAGATTTTAGTACAATTGTTTTCACGTAAACGTGCCCTTTGATTTATCATATACTCTTCCTCTGTATGTTGTACCCACGTGACACCACATGACTGCACTGATCCGACCATCTCTTCAAAGATGGCTTTCATCTGCACCGCTCGGTCCTGTTCAAGGACAAAGGCTTGTAATGTTGGGGGAGGGGAGACAATTGTGATATTGTGTGGATAATGGCTAGAGAAAGCACAGGACCACGTTTACACCTCAAGCCCAAACCTACTCATATGGGACCACAAAAGCTTTTAGCTACAGAGATTTCATGCATCGCTGCAATCACAACACATCACACAGAGCTATTCATTGTGCAAGCACGCGTTGATTGGACAGTATTCTTTATGTTTCTTATTGGTCAGTTTAATCTTTCAGGTCAACTACGATTTCCTAGAACACACAGCTTTCTCTTGGTTACCCCACACCATCTTCTGCTATGTAAAGGATAGGAGATGATGTGGACAGATCTTTGAATAGCCCACAATTCAAAAGCACCAAGCTCTACATTGGATGATTGGATTTCTTTAGGCATTAATGGCCAGTAAACTGAAATAATTTACTGGCTTGACTCGCCGTGTGATCACGAGAGAATCTCTGTCCTCAGTAAACAGAGATGACCTTTTACATTGAACTTTCAAATGAAACAAAGTCAGGGCTGATTGTGTTTGAGAGAGCTACACCTCACGGTCAAAAATCTCATCTCTGTGCTATTTCTCTCACCTAGATTGCTTTGGAAATAGATTTAAGCTGAAGGGGCCACAGAAATAACCAAAAAGAGAGAACAAAGTGAGTCATCTGTAGATTGAAGCTTTAGTTTTTCTCTCTCTATTAGTGTGAGGGACAATTGCTGCATTCTGAAAACTGGCGGTGGGGTTCGGCACACACACCGAATTGTTGCTCAGACGTGAGGCTGCACACCGCATCACTTTAATCAGCCCATGTCATTGCTTTTCCTTTTATGACGTTGACACAGAGGTCAGAGATGTACAATAAATCCTTCATGGTAAATGTTTCTGTTAAGCTTGGGTGGTATAACAAAATCTTTAACCCAATGTATAATTTTAGCCTGTACCACGGTAATACATCACAATATAGTAAATGTAATTTACACTGAAATCCAGTTTAAAAATGTGATGAATTCTCAACTCAATTTAGCTTTATTTATATAGCACCAATAAAAACAACAATTATTGACAAAGGTGCTGTTCCTTATAATAAACTTTTTTTTAAATTTAAAAAAACTTAGATTTTTACGTTTACTAAATTTGAAATTACAATTATTTCAACTTTCTTGACTAGTTAGGAGTATGAATTATGAAAATAAAGTTGAAATAACTTAAGTTAATTAAATTTTATTTTTAAAATTCATACCACCTCCTCTCAAGTCAAGAACGTTGAAATCAATGGTAAATTAAACTTAAAAATTAAAGTGCAACAAGGATTTTTTTTTACAGCGTATTTGTCAATATAATCCAACTAACTAAACACTTCACAACAGAACAGCATGTCATTTCGTTTGATAAATAGCTTTTCTGGGGGTAGCCACAAATCAAAATATACGCTCTAAAAACTGCTGGGACATTTTCAACCTAGCATTAGGTCTCAAAGTGACAAACTCAGCTGCTGGGTTAAATAACCTACACTCTAAAAAATTATTTGTTGGCTGAACAACCATAACTTATTAATGTAATTAGATTAAACACGAAAAACTTAGTATTCATAACTTTTCAACCTCTACTTAACATATTTAGTATGTGTAACACAAAAATTTAAGTTACCAGGTGAACTTAAATGTATGCACAAATAAAATGAAAAAAAAAAAAAAACAAGAAATGCCAACTACTATAACAATTGCATCAAAATTAAGTAAATTTAGCATAACATTTAAAGTAACTATAGAGACACGTGATATGCAAATTTCCCATGATGCCTTTCCAGACAAAAATACTGACATCTGTCATAGCCACTTTGTGAAGCACATGTTTATGTTTTACTTAACAATAGATTAAAATAACCTAGCATTTTTGCTTGAAACAACCCAGCATAAAAAGCACCTACGGTATTTCATTGCTGTGTTTGCGTGGTTTATAGTTAAAAAATATTATTTTCCACATACCGTACATTTTTGTAGCTCCAGATATCATACTTTCCCCAAACGCATTAATTTTGTACAAAACTCATTGATTTGAAAAGCTCTGTGTTCCTGATTGGCCAGCTAATCTGTACGTTGTGATTGGCTGGAATACCTTTGATGTCAGCTGGAAATGTGACGCTCCTTACCATGTTTGAAAGATTCACCCACAATGCAATGCTGACAGGAGTTAACTTACAGGCGGAGTCTGAAGGGGGAGGAGTTATGATAATGTTGGTCTTGTCTACATCACCAAATCCAGGAAGTAAATCCCTATTTCTTAGTCCAAGAAAAGAGATTTACGTTGGAAAAATAACTCGCGCCAACGTTTACTTTGGGGTTTGTACCTTTTGGATATCGTTAACATGTGCTAATACACACTTACACACCAAAGGAAATGTAAAATCATGAATCGGACAATAAAGAGCTCTTTAACTCTTTCCCCGCCAGCGTTTTTTTTTTAAGTTGCCAGCCAGCGGCAGCATTTTTCATGATTTTCACAAAAGTTTAATGCCTTCCAGAAAATGTTCTTCTCAAAATATATAAACATAAAATATATCAAATGAAAGAACAAAAAACTTTTAATCCTACCTTTCTTTATTTCTCTTTTAATCTTAAAAAACACTTTTGACTTTTGATAGAGATTAGATCCAAAATGCGATCTTCAAAATGTACACGGACATACAGCTGTTTGCCCTTGGGCGATATTTGTGGATAATAGCAGTATTGCGGAAATACTCGTCATTGGCAGAGAAGCGTTTTGTCTTAATTGACAAGTTAACTTGTCAATGGCCGAGAAAGAGTTAAATTACAACCCAACAGGTTGGGTTCATCCAGAAAAACATTTAAAATGTATAGGTACAATTGTGCAAGTCACAATTAAAATATCTGAAACAAACAGACAAACACCTGCGACTCCTCATCGGTTATAATTTATATAAAGCCGTACGCTGTGACGTTGCTTGGCAACCATAAGCAACTACACTTAATGTTGGGTTGTGCCTGTAACAACACCATTAAATTCTTCTTTGTCTTGGTTTGTACAGGCATACACATTATTTTGGGCATCATGTTTTTGATTTGATTTAACATACGAATAATATACAACGGTTCTGTTCATTAATAGCCATAGCAAAATATGTGACCCTGCCTATGACAACCCAGCTGTTGTCATTTTTTTCTGATTTACTGTTTTCTTCATAAAATCATCCTACATAATGTAAAAAACATTTTATAAAAATATAACCTTGATATTTTTAATACTGACAGAGTAAGATCATTGAAATCAGTGAGTAAAATTAAAGTTTGATGCTCCTAATCTCAATATTAGGTTATAAGACCTTATACATAGGCCTATGATTTTATCATAAAAATGACTTTTGCTGGATTATCACAGACATAAATGGTCATAAATGGTCACTGTTGTTTGGTCTTCATTTTTATATTCCTTCTGCAGGTCATCATGAATAATTAAAGGTCCACACAATCATCATCAGTTATAAACCCTCTGTATTATTCATTAGTTGTGATTCATTTATTTTGATGAAGAACGGTTTAAAAAATCTTTGATTTGGTCAGATCTGTTTAAAGAGAGCTCTGTCAAAGAACATCAATGAATGAAATGGATCAGCACGCAGACGCTGATGTACACGTGTACCTGCCGAGAATCTGACACCTTTTCAAATAGGATTTTAACAGGTTGCTTAGCAACAAGCACAAACCTTCTCAGAAGGCCTGAATCTTAATTGGTCTGACTGGTCAGTCCTTTTTATTTTTTTATTTGTTATTTCGGATGACAAGGTCACCGGAAGGACCGGCAATAGAGAAAATATATGCTGGAGCTTCATAAATGAAACATGAGAAAATCTCCTTCGCTGTCCAATCTACCTCGAACTATTTATGTGGACAACACACTCAGTTTTTCCTCAAGCATGAAACAACAGCAGCACCCGAGGACTGCAGAATTTGTTTTTTAATGCAGTGAAGATCTTTCTGAAGGCTTTCAGAGGCTTTGAGCGGATCTCAAAACGCTTAAGGTGTAGACCTCAGTGCCTTTGCAATTTCAGTGACTGTGCAGAATACAGACTCATACTTGAAGTGCTCTTCAATTTTTCAATGGATTTTCACATGATGATCATACAGATGGGAGCTATTTCTGAAAATGTTCTCTGTCAGTGTTAGGATGTTCAATAATTTATCAATGCTTAATATAATTGATTAAGCTTATTAATTCAGTCTTAGTGATTACTGCTACATCATTTACCAATGGATAGTCATTCATAGTGATGTAAGGAGAGTATAGGGTGTACTTTTCTTACTATGACTAAAGACTGGTGTACATTGCTGCCATCTGCGTTTACTTCCTGACTTCTGAGATCTTGTCCCACAATTCTATGCATGTGCGTGCATGGGGAATGTGATTGGTCGAACCTGGTTGAGTTTGAAAAAAACAAAATGGCATCTAAGAAAGCGGCTGTAGCACAAATTTAGTGTAAATAAATGTATATTTTCACTTTTTACACATTACACAGTTTTGACCATCATAGGTAGAGTTGGGGGGGGGATCAGGGGACACTGCCCCCCCAGACCACAGCCAATTATGATTTTGTCTGAGCTATTAATGAAATAGAAATATAATTATTCAAATTTTAATTGTCTAATCTTAATATTTAAATGGGTAGACTGAGTAACTTAAGGATCAAACAGTTCTAATTCATTTAAACCATATTTAAAGGTCCTGTTTTTCAGTGTTTTTGAAGCTTTGATTGTGTTTACATTGCACAATATAACATGTGTTCATGTTTCACGTTTAAAAAACCGCAGTATTTTTCACACAATTTTCTTATCTGTATAGCGCTGTTTTCATTGTCCTCAAAACGCGCTGATGTCTTCCTTGTTCTATGAAGTCCCTCCCAGAAATACATAATGAGTTCTGATTGTGTAGTTTGTTTAGTGTGTTGTGATTCGATAGCAGCTTAGCTTGTCGTTAACTTAGCTGGCGACTGACGTATTTCTGTGGGCGGAGTTTAGTCAAAAACTGTTCTAGTGATGTCATTAAAGCAGGAAGTAGAGGGCTGTAGTCCAAACCGCCATTCGCTGTAGGCTTTGAAAGGCGAATTTTGGTGGTAGGTTCGCCCCAAGCACAAATGCTAAACTTCACTTATGTTGACCATAATATAATGGCAAACAATGCATCACATTATAGTTTTTTACGATTAAGGAACTATTTAGCAGCAAATTAAAAGAAAAGTTAAAATAATTTTTTTTAAATAAAAATGACCCCATAATTTACTCACGTTAATGTCATAGTGTGTATTTAAGCTAATTACATTGATTTATATTAAAAAATAAAATTCTTTCCATGCTTTGTATTGGCATTGAATAGTGGATTCATATTTTAAACGTATTTAGCGATCATTATGTCGCATTTCAATGTAAACACATCTCACAGGAACCAGTGATTGCTTTACTTACTGATATGAAGTCGCTGTGATGCCATTATAGATCTAGATGTATTTATATTCAAATGTGATGGATCAATGTGCTAATTACGCTTAAAATACAAAAAGTTTTCTCACAAACATATTGTTTAGCTTAAAAGACATAAATGAACCCACTAACAGGCTTAAAACATCTACATGATTGGAAACTAAAACCACTCAATTTAATTCCAGATATAAATTCGGGTCTTTGTGCTTTGAGGGATATAATGGACAAGCACCAAGCATATAAAGTCACTGTTTTGCCAACCAGATATACTCCAAGCTGATTTACTGACAGATGTTCAATAAGTTTTGGCAAATAAACTTACTGTGGCAAAGAAACATGTTTTTATTGGCATTGTGGCCCATTATTCTTTGATGATATCGAACCACATTTTCTGTTGACAGGGCACAGCCTTATAAACTTTTACAGATTTTACCTGCCTTTTAAACATGCATCAGACTGTATAAAAACCCAAAGACATAAACAGATTTCCCCTTTCTGTCCACTGGTGTTTCCCCATTAATGTTTTATCAACCATCAGCCACAAATAGAACCTACAAAAATATGTGCAACCTTATCCTGCGCCCTCACGGAGCAGCTTATAAACAACATGTGAAATGTGTACCCAGAAATCTCTCTCTCTCTCTCTCTTACAAACACAATTTCACACTCCTACTCCACTGACCCAGCATACACAATCCTTAACCATTAAGCACAATTCCCACTCCAGTCTCAGCATAATGCACAGTGTCAAGTCAGAGATTGTTTTCCACTTATTCCAAGGGTAATGCATACTGGATGTGATATCCCTCAGAAAGGATGGTTTAAATTTTAATGACTTTTGCAGGAGGCGGCTATTTCATTGGAAACACTTGGGCGCACAGGGTAGAATCTATAATCCGCTTTATTGGATGCCGTCTCGTTTTATTCCCGTAGGGCGTCCACCTCTATAATGTGGCTTCGTGCTCGGGATGGTGATGGGGGTTGTCTGTGGAATTTCTTTGTTTGATATGTTTAATATATTTTTGTCTAATCTGTCCGGTTAATGGGTTCATTACGAAATGTCTTAATTCAGTTCTCTGAAAACCAAATACTGCAAGTCTACCTTGCGTTTGAGATGACTTCTGTATCAGTCATGGTATGAAAATACTTTGTCTGGTCAGAAGCGTTTCTGAAATCTTTAATGAGGTCCGTCTGTACACCATGCACATGCACAACAGTGGCAGTTCAAAAAGGAACTTCCGTGCTTGAGAAGATCACAAAGAAGCATCCAAGCGGATCTTAGAGGCAGCTTTTGTGCCAAAAGATGTAAATTTTCTGTGAAGCTTTTGATGTATTCTGCTTATACTAGATTTAGGACTCCGGAGACATAAAAATCAATAGCATCTCCGGAGCAAAATTGGGGGTAGCTTCACACATGCTGTGCTGGGGCCCGTTTCCCGAAATAATTCCTGGTTTAGTGACACAGAATACAATGAACAGGCTCTTGCAATTGCATTTACTGTAAATGATGACCTATCCAGAGTTTACAGTAAACAGTGCATTATTTGTTGATTTTATTGATGCTTGCTTTGGTTATGCTGCATGGAGTTTGACAAACAAACGTCTCCAATTGTTTCTTGCTTTAAAGTTAGTGTTGGAAAGTAAAGTTGGAGCGGTTGGATAATGCAGTAAATTTCTCTGTGCTATACGTTTGGATGTTTATATGCCTTTGGAAAAGTAACAAATGTCCCTGTATTTAGCAGATTCTCTGTCTCTGAGATTACTCAAGTAATGACTTAAGAACTTTGCACACTGTTGTGTGCGTAATTTTCATATGCGTTTTGTTACGAACCCCTAAATAAAACCATAAGGAAGGGGAAAGTTTTTCCGTATTCATTATTCTACAGATTCGTCACACTCACAAACCTTGCACACTGATTTAGTAAGAGATGCTAAAATAAGCCAGAGCCTGACCCGAGCCCGATCAGTAAAAAAAAAAAAACGGCCCGAGCCTGGCTCAAATGGGCTTAGCCTGTCGGGCCCCGACGGGCTTGCAGGGCTCTAGGCTGCTGCCGTGTGTGTGTTTACTACACTGGGATAAGTTGAATGCAGAGGTCACAGTTCAAGTGTGGGCTGCCATACCTGGTAATCACAGCACTTTCTTTCTGTCTTTATATTCCTCGCTCTGGTTTTCATACTTTGTGCTGCATGACAGTGTTGATCAACTTGTCAGATGCTATTCTTGATTTTGGCTTGGATGGTGGCTCTAAAAACACCTCTCATAACCTTGTCCGATTTATTTTTTATGACGGTCAAAAATAAAATATATATAATTGTATATATATATATATATAAAAACAAATTTAAACAAATGTTTTTTTGAGGAAAACATTCCAGGATTTCCAGGAACAATCATCATTTTCGCAAAAAAAAAATTTCTTTAAAGCACTTCTCGTCTTGCACAAGCCGTGTGACGTAATCACATCGAAATATCATATCACGTGTCACATATGTAAAACGCACATTTGCGGACCATTTTAAACAATTAACTGACACAAAGACATTAATTAGTATCATTTCACATACAACAATGTCGGAACGGTTCTTCCTTCACACTTGTAAACACTGGGGCGATAGTTTCGCATACATCATGCGTGACCTTTTGATGTGATGATGCATTACGTGAGGTGCACTGGCGTATAACACGGCTGGTGCAAGATGAGAAGTTGTGGTTTAAAAGTAAATATTTTTATTTTTCTTTCCAAAAATGACCTTTTTTGCTAGATAAGACCCTTATGCCTTGTTTGGGATCGTTTAGAGTCCTTTTAAACTGCATTGAAACTGTGAACTGTTCGTGTCCGATAAAGTCAAATTGAGAAAAATCGTGGAAAAAAAGACATCAAAATTTTGGATGAAATGGGGGGAGTAAATTATTGGGATTTTTTAAAAAGAAAATAAAGTAATCAATTTTCATAAACATAATCAGAAAATGTATATTGATGTTTTTGTGGTTTTATTGGTTGAGAATGACACTACAATAGCAATGCACAGGTCATACGTTCAAATCAGAGGAAATATACATGCTGGTAAAATCTATACATTGACCATACAGTTAATCAGTTTGATTAATAGCAGCTGCCAAAATACTTATAATATTAACATGCACTGTAAAAAATCCAATTAATGAAATGTTGAACGGGCAAAAATATATAAGTTAAACCAATTTTTTTTGTTTGAGCTAGTTGAGAAGTCATATTATTTTAAGTCTAGATAAATCTGTGTTTAAAACATTAAATGAATGGTTATTTTCAAATCCAGTCAACATTCAGAATGGCTAATGTTGACTGAACTAATTAAGACATTTCAGGTAAATATGTGGAGTTATGACAGCTATGTTTCCTGACAGCAAAATGCTCATAATACTGTTATTTGGTCACAAAATGTAATTTTTTTTCAGGCGTAAATGTATGTGCTTAAAGTTTAAATATGCGGTCGGTTAATAAAGATAGCGTCTATTTAAAAGTGTGCTCGGACACTTTCGGACGGAGCTCCATATGAGCTTTATATGAGCTCCAGAAAATCACCGGCTCTTAAGCGCTCACACCCCGCCCAGCGCAGCCTCGCCTCGGCAAGCGCATCAGAAATCGACTGCTGGCTCTGATATCTCTGTGGCGTTTAAACGTGATTTAATTCATTTTAATTTCTCATACTTAACAATGAAAGGGTTATGTTTTAAATCATATTTTAGGATTGCACTTATTGATATCGCTGTTGAGTGATGTTTCATATCTTTTACTTTGTAACCGGACTGCATGCGAATTTGATCAGAGCTGAAGGAGCGGATGGAGAAATAGTCCCAATATCATAACAATCTTAAATAAAACTTCTAAATATACCCGTGTGCGCGCGCGCGTGCGCACTACCCGCTCGCGCGCGTGTGTGTATGTACAGTATGTGCGTGAGTTTTTAATTTAAAATGTCTTAACTCGAAAGGATCTGTATCACAGGTCGTTTCATCTGAGATTAATCCGCACCTAACAGCAGGAATCACTCACTGTTTTACACAAGGACACAAGTCATCAGCCGTTTCCTCAAGTTCACGTCAGGTAAGTGTTTGTAAATAAATGTTAATTTTAGACTATATTAATTGGCAAAGACACAAATACTCGACGTTTTTGTAAAGATATAAGTTATATAAAGGTGTGTTATGTTATGTGTCAGAGTTAAAGTGGAGCTATTTTAGTTAAGATTACCGGACAGGGTTTATTACTCCGTCTTAATTATAATTGGGACATTTTTACAAACAAACCTTATAAAATACAATACTGGCGTGCATTTTGAGACAAAACAATAGCACTCATATGTTAAGAGATGTCAGTATTTTAGTCAGTGATAAGCCCTGTCCGAGAAAACCGCCCAATAGTGTTTAATTCAATTACGTGTGGTGTCTGAGGGAAATTTGGCAATTTTAGGGTATAAAGTCTTTCACCGTCAAGCATTATTATATTAAACATCTATGTATGTGTGTGTATTTATATTCCTCTGTTTATCAAACCAGAGCGGTGATGATGTGGAGAGAGGCAGACCAGAGGGATGCATGGCGAAAGAAGTTAAATGGCCCTGGAGATGTTCTGACTGATTTTGGAGTGCTTTTTGGACTGTTTTATGTCTTCTATTAAGAGAAGACTTAATTCTGTATGTTCAGTCTGTATGATAAGTGAATAAAAAGCTTTTGTTATATGTGACTGAAGTTAATTATTTGTTAACAACACCAGCATAAATTATTTGATAAATAATTTAAAAAGTTTATTAAAAATTTCCAAATAATAAATATTAATTGAAGTAACACATAAAACATTGAGTAAATACTTAAATTTTAATTGACAGAGTCTTTACTGTAAGTCTTTAAAGATTCAACTGATTAAAACATTTTAGTTGAATGAACTATAAAGCTAGTTGAGCAAACATACTTTTTTATATTTGAGTCAAGTTTGGGCCAACTAAAAAACATCAATCCAGGTAACACTTTGGAGTCAGAAATTGAATGAACGTAAAATTTCTGTGGAACTAGTTACTAAAAAATTATTCATTGAGCCAACAATTTATTTTTTACAGTGTGTTGTCCATCTTGAAATAGTAAATTCACCAGCATTTTGTCAAAGACAAAGAAAATGGGGATTTGTAGTTGATTTGGTATTTATTACTTAAGTACAGGCATTGATCGCCTTTAGTTTAAAATTAATCAGTTTCCATTCACAAGACAATTTTCTTTTACTTCAGGCAGAATTAAAGGTGACATATTCCAAATATTTCAGCCAAGAATTCGTTGTTTGCCTTGGAAAGAAAACATCTGTTTTATGTCTCAAATTAGGTTAATGCTATTTGCAATGTTTGAGAAGGAAACCATGTGGTGTAGGGTTGAACCGCACAAAAAAAAAAAAAACTTTAAATACAGCTAATGTGATATACGACATGAATATAGGACAAATATTTGAAGCAGCATTGCTAGGTAAATCAGATCCTGCAAAAATTAATTTCAGGAAGGTAGCTCACTGACCCTCTCCCTCTGAAAAAAATAACTGTAATAATTCATACATTATTATAATTGATACATTATTGTATTATGTTATGTTAATTTATGACCTCAGTTGGATATCTCTTTTAACAGCTAGTCTGCTATGCTATTAAAATAAATGACATCTAATGAATGAATGACACCTAAAAACCTGTTAAGCAGGGGTTCAATGCAGTTATGTAGTATTTTCCTGTTCACCGTGTAAACTAAGTGATATACTAAACTGAAGAGAAAGAGATAGATTGTAAGCCTGCCCACACTCTCAGAAATAATGGTACAAAAGTTCACTGTAAAAAAAATACAGCATAAAGTTAAAACAACTTGGTTTTGCAAGTCAATTCAACATACTATTTTAAGTTTTGACCTGCGATAAGTTGACATTACTTATTAAAACATGTTGAAATTGTTTAAATCATTTTCAAGTTAAAGTAACACAAAAATATATGTTAATTTGACACAAATGCTTCAATTTTTTTACAAAGTCTTTTTGTCACTGGAATGCTATTTTTTAAAAACGATCCTAATATTTACCATTTATGTACACATGTACCTTTGAGGTACTAGTATGAACCTTTAGGTAACAAAGTGTACATTTGAGAAGGTACCTTCATATACCTTTATTCTGAGAGTGCATGGTACAAATTGGTCTACTGTAGGTATTAGAAAGAGAGACAAATTAGTCACACATCTTGTCATTCACTATATGTAAGTCTATATGTATACAATACATCATCTTTAACTCTATGTTTTTAAATCATTTATTTCCGGGATATTTTACATAATTTGTGAGCTACACTAAGCCACTTTCAATATGCGGGAGACTTACGGAAAATGAAAGAGAGGTGAAATGTCTGGGTGAAGTTACGATACACAAATACAGTGACAGCGGACAATGGAACAGTTAAGTTTTGCCTTTTTTTTTTGTTTCCTAGGCCACACCCGGGACACCACTTTAATTGGTTTATTGTATTGTCCTCATATTAAAGGTGCAGTAGAATGTAAAACTGTATTTTACTCTTTCCCTGCCATTGACGAGTTATCTTGTCAATTAAGAGAAAACATTTTCCTGCCAATGACGCTTTTCTTCACGGTAATCTGTACATCAATTTACACAATTACATCTACACAATTAATTAAAAACTAACTTTAAACATTTTAAACTCTGTGTATGTTTTGATCAGCATTCAGTTTGATCTCTAATAAAATGTGACCCGTCACGGAAACCAGGGACACAAATCGGCAGCACAAGTTTCGAGAAAATGAGAATCAAAGTTTTTTTTTTCAAAATTTGTGATTTTCGTTTTTTTGCAGAATCTGTTAGTTGAGATCACGAAGAAGCCTCTCCATGTTTGAGATAGCAGTTTATGTATATGTAAAAGCGTACATTTTGCGGTTGAAATCGGCTTGTTTTTACGGAGATTCTAGTGTCATTGTCCGACTTGTGTCCCTACTTTCCGTGACTGGTCACAAATTCCTTTACAAAAATACAATTATTTCAGCTTTTTGCTAAAAAATGTGAATTTTTGAAGAACCTACTCATATTTTCCAGCTCACCTGGACATTAAACATTTGATTTGTACCATTTTGGAATCCATTCAGCTGATCTCCGGGTCTGGCGGTACCACTTTTAGCATAGCTTAGCATAATCAATTGAATCTGATTAGACCATTAGCATCGCACTCAAAAATAACCAAAGCGTTTCAATATTTTTTCCTATTTAAAACTTGACTCTTCTGTAGTTACATCGTGTACTAAGATTGATGGAAAATTAAAAGTATACTCTCATTCTGGCGTAATAATCAAGGACTTTGCTGCCGTATTGATAATACACAGTGCCCGAAAATAGTCCCCTGCTATTGAAAGATACTAAGCTTGGGACTATTTTCGGCTGCTGGGTAATATTTTCGAACTGGTGTCTAGCTGCCACTGGTGGACAAAACAAGTAATATCTCATATTTACACCACTGGTTGAGACAAAGTTGCTGCTTCAGGCTGGTGGGGAAACTTAAACAAACACTGTGCTAGCACCACAGAATCAAAATGTGTAAATGTGAAACGACGAAACATGTGTAACACTGAACTGAGTAGATGCTATGCATTTTGTGTGTATTTGGTTTAGTGGTGGGCCAAGTAGGAGTCTTGTTGATGTATATTGTTAACTGGAATAAGAAAACTGAGCTGCATATTTGTGCTGGCTGAAGGTAATTGATCACAACAAAAGCTTCATTCCTACATTACATTTCTTAGACTCTCCATCCAGCAGTGCTGCCACAGGAGGTGCTCATTAGAGAAGGTGTCTCAGTCCATGGACATCATGATGAATGGAGGACACAGCACCTCAGGCTGACGGCTGTTTATCTGTGAACATTTCCTCTGCCCTGAGCTTGCCATCACAAGACTCCTCTGCCATGTCACAAGGCTCATACTGAACTCAGCGAATCAGCTTGTCTGGCCTGCCGTTTGAAAAATACCCAGGTTTTCACTATACTTTTATTATCATATGCTTTATGACAGTTAATCTTTTAATTCATATAATTTCAGTGATGCTTACAAATAAGGAGTGTTTATTTGCATGCCTTCTCAATCACATTCATTTGTGCTCATGGATTTTCATGGCCATATACATAAAAGCCATCAAGTCATCCCAAAAGTGCCTTAGGTAATGAGCCATTTCCACCCAGATTCAGAGAGTACCCACTGTTCACCACCATATGTACAGACATGCGATGCAGCTTTCACTCATCTAACTGTGGGTTATCTGACCATGACCGCTCACTGCCATATGTGCATTTTGGCAACCAAATCCACACACTTGGAGATCTGTTTCCATGACATTGAGATCATTTCTGTCCTACATTATGCCACTCACATTGTTTTTCGTTTTTACCTATAAGCCAGTAATAGCCAAGACGTGCTAGTCTCCATTCCTGATGGATCTTGCCTGCATAAACTGAACAAGGTCAGCTGAGACTGTTAACGCTTGAAGCGACAGATGACAGCTTAAGGGGCCGATCACACAGAAACATGTTTTTAGCGGTTAACGGGGCGTTTTTTTATTTTGCTAGGCAACCACAGAGGCAGCTGTCCTGCAAATCAAATATTGAAGCGTGTGCACTCTTGAAACTTTGGTTTGCTGTTAAAGGAAAACACATCACCGTTTTTCAATTTTTTACTATGTTCTTACCTCAACTTAGGCGAATTAATACATATCTATCTTTATTCAATGCGTGCACTTAATCTTTGTACAGCGCGACGTGAATTTGTTAGCATTTAGCGTAGCCCCATTCATTCCTTATGATCCAAATAGGGATTAAACCACTGTAATCTCTCTGAGGAAGTCGACAAGTCCAGAGTGTGCCATTTGGGACAGGGCCAAAGTAGGGACGAAACGCGACCTGCAGAACAGTTTGTCCGTTTAGGGCTACTGTAGAAACATGGCAGTGACTTCCATGTAAGGGGACCCACGGTGTATGGAGATAAAAACGTCTCATTCTTAGATAATAAAAACAATACAGTTTATTATGTTAGGTCTTTATACACCACTGATAATATAGTTATGTATATTATATTGCATTTCTGTCAAGAGATCCTCCTAAAAGTTACACAATATGGCTTTAAATGCAAAACGTATGTTTGATAAACAATTACAGTTTTATACAGAGTTAGCATACAGTATTTTTGTCTGGTGGAGCTTAAAAAACTTCATTAACTAACATACTCAAACTCAAATGACATAGATGCATCATCTCCTGTCAATTACAACTTAGATTTATGCATACACAATATTAACATTAACCCATTAAGCAATACCAGGTAGAGAAAGTGTAAGTCTATTTTGAATGGTTAATGACTGTTTCGTCACAGACACATCTGGTCCACTGTTGTAAATCACATGTCATGCAATGACGTCTATCATAACAAGCCAGACTCCCACCCTGCTACAGTTTATTACTTGACTGCACACAAACTCTGCAGTGTTTGCGTGCCTGGTATACGTTAACATCTTCAGTTGGTTCTGTAGGATGGGTGTGCACTGAATAAAATCTGACCCAGATATCAGAACACATCTGTGAGAGCACAGACCAGAAACCAGACGTGACTGAGCTATAGCCACCAGTCTCTGAAGCATTAAGCTTTGCTGAGAGCCAGGAACTCTTCCCTTATAAAGATCAATGATACCCAAGGCAGCTGGAGAAATATCGATCAAATGTATTTAAAAGCTTTTATGTTATGGTCATCAGCTTGGCTAGAGCGAACTCTCCCTTCAGTTCATTTCTGTTTTCCAACACTGCCCCTGGACATAAACCAGCTTGAGCCAGCCCAAATATTCACGGTGGTTTAGATGTTCTTTTCGGCAGGGAAAAACACATTAGGGTGTTTGATGTTACATTTTTATGTTGTTTAATTTGAGCTTATACTCTGTGAAGATGGCATTATTTTACCACCGCGATGGGTAATGCACCAATTCACCACGGTGGTGCGATGTACACGCGCACATTGATGCATATAGGCTTATATATAATGCTGAGATGTCAATTTATGCAATTTCCCATATTGGATGATCGTTTAAATCAACGATCAATTAATCAAATAATCGTTAACAAGCCTTTACTGCAGTGGCATATAGCCAATGACAAATGTGCGTAAAAACGTCAGCTTCCTAACGCAAATTAAAAGATTTTATTTTGTCTAAATACTGTAACATGCTAGTGGGATTGTAAAATGAGTCAGTGTAGTTAGTGTTTTGATAAAATCATCAATTTAAACTTATTTCATAATAAAATATAATGACTAAAAATGACCTCATATAGGCACTCTGCAACAGTCGCATGAAAGTCCATGCGTACATGACAAAATAAAAGTTTTGTCGTTGATACACCGTTTGCTGTAATTATATCCAAGAAGCACACAAAGGCCACGTTTCCCATTGTCAACTCAGCTTAGACCTGCGGCGTAATTTCAGCAAAATGCTTATATTATGGAGATGGCAAACTTGCATTAGAAAACACAAAACAGTTAACTTGGCTAGCGTGCAGCGCCTCAGCCAGTCAATAATGATCATCAGTGATATGTTGCGGGCGGTCAGAGTGTTACGACATTCAGTTACAGTTTACATTTTAGAGTTTCTTGCCAGAATTTAAGATTACATTTTAGTCTGTTCATTAAAAACGGCCTCTGGTCTCCTTCACTGTGTATAGCTGCATTAGCAGCTATGCTAAGCTTGCAGGCTTCAATAGAGAGGGTCTTTGCTTTTAGTAGGCTAACCCTATTTGCATTTTCTGTATCAGACCCTCTCAGATCCACTGCGGATGCCATTTCATTGCGTTGGCAGCAATGCCTCCTCTCGCATGACTTTAAAAAGCCCAGGTGTGTGCTTGGCACCGAGCATCGTTGTGATCATGGCTAGTTTAACTTCTGTGCGCTCGCTTCATTTTTTTCTCCGGCTGTATGTGTTTTGTGCAGACGCAGCACACACGTGCATGATCTTGCTTATTCGACAATCATTAAGTTTTATCGATTTAATTCTTATCGACAATTTATCGAAGATTGATTATAACATCCCTAATGCATACATATATTTTTAAATATAAAAATATAAACGAGGATCAGATATATGTTTTTTCATGTGCATGTTCATAGGCGCTAATTTCTTTTTCCGCCGGTGGGTTCTCGTCACCACGTCAAGCAATGCTGAGGATACTTAGCAACGAAACGGTTATTTTGAAACAATGTAGGAAAGTGGCACGTCACGTGGCACCTACGGGATTGGCGCATACGTGCGTGTTTATTTTAGCACTTACATCCGCAAATCAACAAACGGTTCAAGTGAGGAACCATATTGGGGTTATAATATTTCCGGCCACACTGAAAATCTATTCTGATGGTAAGCTGATAGAGTCGATTGTAACTTTTTTCGCAACCTTGCCTCATTGTTTTTGATGATTTTCACAAAAGTTTAATGTCTTTCAGAAAATTTTCTTCTTTAAATATATAAGCATACAATATATTAAATGAAAGAACAGACCCTCTGCTTAAAAAAACCTTTTCATCCTATATTTATTTGTTCTCTTTTTATTGCCTCTCAATTATGGGTAGGTTTCTTCAAGAATACCACATTTTGAGCAAAAAGCTGAGATAATTGCATTTTTGATAAGGACTTTTGTTAGAGATCAGATTCAGAGCGATGATCAAAACATACATAGAGTTTTTGGATCAGTGGATGCTTCAGTGTTTTATAAGTTGGGTACAAGTGCCCCCTAGTGGATAATAGCGGAAATATGGATTGCTGTAAAAATTGTCATTGGCAGGAAAGTGTTTTCTCTTAATTGACAAAATAACTCGTCAATGGGAGGGAAAGAGTTAAACACTTTGAAATATCATATGGCTGTTTTACCGTATTTACAGCCTGTGTTATGATTTCAAACCATATTTATAAGGTGCAAAGCAGATTAATATTAACAGCTATAGATATCAGCTATGCATGTAACTGAAAAATATACAAAACTTTGCTGTGAAATATTAGGTTAAGAAATGTGAAATATCCTTACCATATTAACTATACCATATTGTATATTGGATTGTTTCCTTTAACGTAAGTTTTCTAAGAACCACAGCTGCCATTTTTTTTTTACGGCAAAAGCAACAGTTCAACTTTGGTGGCAAAGCCAATGATAGGTTCTCTTTTAAAATGACCCATCAACTCTGCACTTCCTACAGTTTTGACCCTAACAGATGCACCCAAGAGTGCAAGAAGACAGGCAATCTGAACGGCCAATGTTTGTGTAGTGCTTGCCAGATTTGCAATGTGCATCAGGCGGTCAGGAAACAGCCTGGACGGTATGTGGGTGTGTCGTCTGATGCTGAGATTACAGTCCAGCTGAGGCAGCCGATCGTGAAAATGTTGTCAAAAACACTCGAGAGTGAAAGAGGTGCATGAGGTGCGTGACACCCCCATCTGCTGAAGGCCACCGGAGAGCGGAAGCAATAAAAGTGGATTAGCGCTGGATTAGCCGACTGTCACTTTACTCTGCGTTTTTACTCCCACCACACACTTAAATACATTCCTGGAGGGAAAACACACAGACACACTTTCCATGATTTTCTATGGCTTTAAGTTGAGGTTTTTCCTACACTAAAAATTAATAGAGAATAAAACAGCTCATCTTAAATCACCAGTGTTTCCACAGTTTCTTTTGCTGATCATTTACTCAATAAGGTAACACACAAACGTACTATATTATCGAGGACATCATAAACTTTCATTGCTTCCATATTTTCCAAAATTGATTCCCTCCCTCTAAACCTAACCTTTACACAAGGTATACTCATAACCACACACCTTTACTTATTGACACAAGATAAGAAAGCTGAAATAGTAATAGTGTAGGAATTAACATCTTGATATGTCAAAGGACTCTTGTAGTGTTGGGGTGATGAATGGGTCACTGCTGCCGTTGTGCTGTGCTAAACCCGCTGTGATTTACGGAGGCTATTAAAGGCTGAGATGGTCACTATAAGTCCACTTCATCTTGTTGATATATAGGAGGAGAGATCGGGACACCAA
This sequence comes from Paramisgurnus dabryanus, assembly GCF_030506205.2. NCBI lineage: Eukaryota > Metazoa > Chordata > Actinopteri > Cypriniformes > Cobitidae > Paramisgurnus > Paramisgurnus dabryanus. The sequence goes on from NC_133351.1 coordinate 29,987,475, forward strand.
AAGTAGAAAAACCAAGAGGGCTAAAAGCATGTGGCAGTAGACATTGAGAAAGGACTGGAACAGATGCTATTATGCCGCAGCAAAGTGCTGATGACTTCATTTCCTGCCGCGGTCGAGGGCATCTCCATTCTGATTGGGTCTCACATAAGATGGCGAGGATCTGAGGTGACTGGAGTTGCTCATGCCACAGGCCAATACATCTTTTCCAGGCTGCTGCATCATCTATCTCAGCTGGCGTTAAAACCTGGGCATAAATTTCCTTAATTTTTATGATTCAACTGTCCCGACGGCACCAGAGTGCCATTACTGTATGTTCCTTAAGACCTTACACAACAGTGGCCACATCCAAAACAGGATAAGAAAATGAAATAGAAACGGCACATAGAGAGCTGTTTTTCAACAGGATTTCATTAAACGACACAAAGCCCGAGGCTGTTTTGTGAGTCTGTATAAGTACAATAGTATGTCTGGATCCAAACTCTGTTCCATGACTTGCTGTGTTTGTGAAAATGTGTGCGTTTCTGTGCAGATGACAGAGAGAGAGAGTTTGTTGTTGATTGTGATGTGTCACATAATCTTAAGAAGTTAATGTTGTCTATCTTAGACAGTTAACAGGAATTGTTTATTTTGCTTGCAGTGTTGAATGGGCCACAACAAATCATATTTGCTCCATCCAAAAAAATATGGTAGTAGGCGAAAAACAGTAGGCGAGGCGAGTAGTATGTCTGAATTCATAGTATTCGAAAAACCGTAGACAGAAAGTACTTGGATGGCCTACTACTTCTGGCAAGATTTTGAAGTGTGCATTCTATAGACACTTTACTATGCCGTGAGCCCCCGGTAGAGGAGTCACCCAAGAAAAAGATGCGTCATCAAATTAAAAAATCTCAGAAAGCAGTAACACAGCTTCAAATGTAAATACATAAGGACAACATCTGTTCATTGTGGTTAATTTGTGCTTGTTTAACATCATTCAAGTTAACGTCTCACTTGTTGTTACAGTATGACGACTTCTGTCACGTGACGCATCAACATTCAAATCAAATGTTATTCACACTACTCATATTCATACTATATTCAATGTTCTGTTTTAATGGTCGATGAGTAGATACTACATTTAAATCAGTGCGTGCTGTCACAGTGTGCGATTTTGTGCACTGGGATTGATTATAGCCCCCTACCCTGTTTTGGAGAGCTTTTACCATTTTGTATATACTATGTCATATGTTGATGACTTCTTCTTCAGCTGAGCACAAAGTTTTTTTATAAAATGATGCTGTCATATAATGAAACCCATCATGGTTTAAAAAGTTCATCCATCAAAAAAGCCATTATTCAGCTGATGAAATGAAATCATGAACATCTGGGATGGCGAGTAAATGATTTATTATTAGATATTAAAACTGTTCTATTAAATCATAAAATGATCTAGTAAGGAACTTTTAACTCTTTAGGGTGGTTTCCAGGACAGGGTCTAGATTAATCCAGGACTAGGCCTTGATTTTAAACCTTACAAAAAACATTACTGCATATTGAGACAAAACAGTGGTACTGATATACTGTAAAAAGTTGGATCAACTCAAATTACTTCAATTGGAAACAAATGTTTTTCTATTTATATTTTTTGAGTCAAAAATATGTTAAGTGAAAATTTAAGTTGAGAAAAGGTAATTTTTTAGGTGTTACCAATTGAAGTCATTTTTTTTAAGTTAATCCAACTTTTCACTTTTTACATTGATATGCTAAGATGTTTTTGAGGCAGCTCAGATATGATATAGTCTGGGAATAGGATAAGTCCTGTCCGGGAAACCACCTCTTTGTGTTTTTGAGCTGTCATCAATTAGTCAGCAATGTTATTAAAAGATTTGGGGGTCTATAATCCTATAGTCTCAGACGTCACGGCCACAGAATGTTGGCTAGACGTCTGATGTGTATTGTACACTTAACTGGAAACCCTGTGGGAATGTCGAAGTCATCTTCTGATTTGTTGAAATAAAACGGAATTCTGGGAGACTCGAGTGTCGCGATTATTCTCGGCCCCCCCCCCGGAAACAAAGCTCTGACGTTTGTACGAGGAAGAAAATCAGTTGTGTTTACGTGGCTAAAGATCAGCTAAACTTTGCATTCTCAAAAATATAAAAGTTCCTGGTATAGACTCTCTAAAAGACGTCCAAGAGTTTAGCTTGAGGCAGTTAGTGGAGTCAAAAAGATCGCAGCTGGCCTTTGGTTCTCCCGTATTGCTTGTAGGTGTTAAAAAGTTGAGAGGTATGCTTCAAACCGATGTTTACCGGGAGCGTCTCATTGGAGTCATGATTGACTGACTTGTTGCCAACCGGTTTGTTGTTGTTGGGAGATTTCCACACTCCGAAACGTGACGCTAGACGAAACAAACTGTGATTGGTCGGTTAAACGGCCTTGTGGGTGGGCATTGGGGAAAAAAGCAGCGAAAAACACCAGACCTTCAGCATTGAAATAATCCTATAGACGGCTTACTTTTAGTTGTCAATGCATATCAATTTCAATGGAAAACTCTTTTTAAGATTGAAAAATTGTATAATTATTAACATACACTTGCACTCACAAGTCCATGTAACTTTGTACGTTTCTGCTTCACATCTGCATACTCCCATCCCAATTATTTATTTTTGTGGGAGTAGTTGAAAGAGTTCATTGTAAATGATTTCCCAAAGGAGTCTAAACTCTCAACCCTCAGGGAAAAATTTTGATTTTCCTGTTGAAAATTGAAATGTCCATGATCTCACGTCTACTCCAGGTGTCAGCTGCCAGCACGTTTAGCTCAACTTCAGCCAGTAGCGTCAAATTCAGCTTCAAGACAAGGGAAAATCTGAAACTTCTGTGTTCGTTTTTAAGGTGTTTTTGATATTAACTGATGTGCGTGTGAATATTTTCTGCTGTCTTTTCCTCTATAATCCAGCATGTGTTGGAGATGATGCTGATTTACTTGCTTGCTTACCTCACTGTTTCTGTTTCCATGATCTGATTCTGATCTCAAGTCCAGACAGAGCCTTGTCAAAACAATGTCGTTTCAAATTAGACACGAATGGTCCAGACCCTGAACCCTTAAATGGAAGCTGAATCATTTATGAAGTCAGAAATAATTGAGGAGTGACATTCTGATGAGTTTTGCATATGGGTCTTAAGTGGGAGACATCTCTGACTCCAGCTAAATTTGTGTTTATGTGAGACTGATGTGAAGACATGAGACTAAGTCTGTTTAATGTCAAAGTCATTGATTCCAAATAAAACTACTAGATGTTTATATTTTCTAAAGAAATGTGGTGAGTAGTATTTGCCCATTATGATGATCAGGGTGTTGCCAAAGTTTGAAGGCTGTAGCCGTGCCATTACTAGGGTTCATAGTGCATCCCTTTGAAACATTACATAGTGTGTTCTTGGTGGTGGCATACCGGTTAAAAGAGTACATTGTTAACGCTGGCTTAATTTTTGGGCCAGACATGGGGGTTTGGTAGTTCCATTTGATACACTGTAAAACCTAACAGTTAACTTAACTCAAACCATTTAAGTAAAACGGTTGCATTAGACAATTTAAGTTTTAAAACACATAAATTTAAGTACTGTGAACTTGAGTCATGTGCAATTATGCACTTATATTTAAGTAGTGTGAACTTAAATATAAGTGCATAACTGCATATGACTCAATTAGTTTAAGTTCACAGTACTCAAATGTATATGTAAAACTAATGCAACCGGTTTACTTAAATGGTTTGAGTTGAGTTAACTTTTAGGTTTTACAGTGTAGTGCTAGTGTTGAAATATTTTTTATCTCTAAAATCGAAATGCACGTCTGAGCTGAACTATGCTCTGAGACAAGCGTCGTGGTGGCAATGAATCATCTTTCCCTTTTAATTAAAACTCTCGGCACACAAATGACAAAACATCCATCTCATGAAGCCCATGACATGGATAATTATGACAGACTCTGATGGAAATTGCATGCCATTTCACACTTTTCTTCTTAAAGAAAAGCAATATAAATGCCTTCAACACATGAAATAACGACACCTCGCTTCAATCTTTCTCATACTTTACTTGACAGATATGGTGAATGATAAGGAACTACTGTACTGTGAAACTAGGACCGTAAAGGCTCCGTTGGGGCTTTACATGACCTTCTGCTGATGTGGATATATTGATCATGTTGGTTTGCCTGGTTGTTTTTCATAGACACATCCACAAACTACTCCCAGGCTACTGTGACATGTGATTTGTTCCAGATACTGTATGTTCAATAAACTGTTGTTAAAGCACATGAGAAATAGAAATTGTCCAAAAGAACACAATGTTTCTTAGTAAGGGTCAACAGTAGAGGTAGGGACCACCAGGCGTGTTGTTGATAAGTGTGTGCACAGGACTCACCAGTACAAATGTTTTCAAGTTCTGTAAGATAATAAATAAATAAATAAATAATATGTCTGCAGCTCTTAGCAACTTTTGTGGTGGGCTTGAAAATATTTTGACCCAGCAGGGTTAGTTGTAACGCTGTGTTACAACTAACCCCTCAGCATTTATGATATGAAAATCGCTATAGTTAGCATAATATTGTCGTTGTTTTGAATAGGCTCAACACGAATGATTGCTGGCAAAAAATTGTGTGTCAAAATTTATTTTTGTTTATATCTTAATATTGATAGAATAAGGTTACATCAAAAATTTATATCATAATTAAATAAATGGCTAAAATCAGACTTTGATGCTCATTATCTCAGAATTAGATTTTTGAAACTGTAGTCATTATCTCAGAATTTGATTATAAGACTTTAGTATGGTTATTACAGACTGGGTCACATATAAAAAAAAAAATTTGTCATAATTGTGCTGCTTTTTCTCCAACCTGATCTCACGAATTTCCGTGGCATAGTCACGGAATTTTTTGCTCATTTTTCCGTGGCATTCTCACGGATCTCCGCATATTTCCGTGGCCCTGCCACGGACTTTCTTTTCCGTGGCATTCTCACGGATTGGTTACTCAACTGTTTTGTCCTATTTTCTTACCATTGTCGCTTCGGTTTAGGGTTAGATTTACATAAAATGACATCCCTACCCAAACCCAACTCTAACCCCAACGCCAGGTGACAATTGATTAAAGTTTAGAAAATATAAAAGAATACATCAGAAAAAATTGTATAAACCAATACTTAAAGTGACATACTAACGCAAACACCAAATCTAACCCTTTGAAAATAGGAAAAAGCAGTTGAGTAACCAATCCGTGAGAATGCCACGGAAAAGAAAGTCCGTGGCAGGGCCACGGAAATATGCGGAGATCCGTGAGAATGCCACGGAAAAATGAGCAAATAATTCCGTGACTATCCCACGGAACTTTGTGAGATCATGTTGTTTTTCTCACATATTTAGACATTTGTATCCATTTATAATTGAACTATTGTTAGAAAAGGGCTGGATGAATGAATACAGTGTGGGTACCTGTCTATTATAGACAGATATATAAACAATATCCACTTCAACTGTATAGACAAAATAGTATTGAAATATTTGACTGCAAACTTAATTTTTAGCAAGTGTTACAACTAACCCCCTGCCTGTTACAATTAACCCCACCTATGGGGTAAGTTGTAACGTTTGCACTTCTGTCACGTTTGGTGTAATTGTCCAAGAATGGTAAGTACTAGAAACAAACTTCAAATGTTCATTTGTTGCAGAGATGTGTGTGTTGCTTGTGTAAAAATATAATGAATCAAACTCAAATATTTTTTGAATGATTGAGCCAAAACCAAAAAGCGTTAGGTTGTAACCTGCTCTCCCCTACAGTTTAAGTTCAGTGCATACGTTCATTCCCACACATAAAAATAACCATTTCAGTAAGCTCAGTAAGTAATAAGAATCATTATATGTGCTCAGATTAGGGTTTGATGGGTAACCCGAGGTACAGAAACACAAGGGCAAGCACACAGAAAAGCATCCCCATGTACACCAAAGGTTATTTAGTGCAGGTGTATTATCGGGATACCTTGAGTTTGCCCTTTACCTCCCACATGGTATTACTAAATCGACTGAGCCAACCAGAATGTATTTTGAAGCTCAATTTCTGTACCATACATTTTACATTTTGTGTTTTTCTCTTTTGCCACTTTAAATCTGTTGGCCTGCCACCTACATTCAATCTGTATTTTCTCTGAATACTGACTCGTACCCTTCAGCTATATAGTTGTTCTTTAAATTTTCACATTCGCCATCAGCCATCTTTGGAGCTTGGAAAGATTAAAAGATTTTCACATTCGGAATTTCAATTCTGCTTTTTTATCTCAAGCGTTGCAGCTGGAGTGGAAGAAAAAGCGACTTGTTCTTTACCTTAAGGCTTAAAATCACATCACGGGCTAAAATATGTAGAGCTGAAAGCTTATTTGGCTGTTTTGTTTGTGTTTGTTAATAGCCCTAAGGACCCAAACATTTATGCATGCTTGTCTTGTCTGGTGGTAAAACTTTCTTCTGTTTAGGTTGTAATTTGCCTATTTGTTTTTTTGAAAAACAATGACAACACACCTCAGTGAAAGAGAAAAATAAATGTGGAACCATTACCAGCATTGCATGTTTCTTATTATGTTGTGAAATCAGTTATTTATCACACACTGAAACAATTAATGCTTGCGTAATAGAATAGTTGTTCAAAGATTGATAATCGGTAAATCATGTCAAGTAGATCAAAAATAACGGATAATGCAGAACCAATGACATTTTTGATCTGTAAGTCAAAAGGTGATGTAAAGCTGTGCTTACATTGGACGTCCCTGAGACATGTGGATTTTGTTCACCGAGTATCTAAGGTTTATATAAAACTGAATCTCTGCAGAGAACAAAAAGACGTTTCCATTGTTGGCTTTCTCTACTTTTAATTGCCAACATTGTCAGATGTGTTTTGCGCTCTATGCACAATGGCCATGCACCAGCAGTTCCATTAAACCCTGCACAGATCAGTTCTCTCTGAAGGGAGATAAGCCTGCTGCATTTCAACTGTTAAGAAGTATGTTTTCTTGCTGGCCTATCAAGCATTTCTACATCAGAACTAAATAAACAGATTGGTGGGTTACCTCATAATAGACTGAATGTGTTTGGCTTTTATGAATAGTGTTGCCTTTCAGCATAAGCCATAGATTGACTCTGGTTTGAATTATTATATGTGACTACAGATTGCGGATGTCACATTATTGAATCAGCACTAAATGTCTAATAATGTGTGTTGAGCACCTATTATGTTGCTAAAAACTACTTTTTTGTGTTTCTGCTGTAATACAATGTGTTCGTATGGTTTGTGGTTAAAAAAATACATTATTTTCCATATACCCCATGCTGGTGTTGGTTAAGTATAACTTTGGGATTTGTACATTTGCATATCGTTAACACGTACTAACACACACTTACACACCAAAGGAGATGTAAAAGCTTGAATCAAATAATAGGTGCTATGAACAATAAAGAATGAAAAGACTGCAATCAGACAAAATATTCCAAGAAGGAAGATAAAGTACATACATTATACTAAAACTGAGTCTGTTTTGATTTTTAAGCTGTCGGATAAACCAGTTTACCTGTGATTTTATTTTTGAAATTTTGTGACTTTTTCTCATTTTATGGCCATGAACATGCATGCAAAGTTTGGACATGCTGATATGTTTTGAAGGGTACCAAAATAATTTTTTAACGATTTTGAGGTTCGTGGGTCAATTTGACCCGCATTATTTTTCCAAAGCAACTGTATAGTCTTAAATTAAACATATATTTTCAGTGTTTGTTGGTATATTGGTGTTTTACTATTCTGAAATCGGGGTAAAAATGCTTCTTCTCACTCTTAAACTTTTACAGACACAGATGGTAAAAGTGAGCTATCATTTCTATTTACAATGTAAATGAAATACAACTAAAGTTACCGTTTTCTTCCAGACATTTTGTCACTTTTTCTCAATTAGGGCCATGAACATGCATGCAAAGTTAGGATACACTGATGTGTTTTTTTAGCACAAATAATGATTTTTGTTACGATTTTGATGTTCGCGGGTCAATTTGACCCATATTTGTTTGTTGAAAGGCAACTGTATAGACCCAAATTAAATACATTTATTGTATTTATAGTATAAAGTGAGCTTTTCCTTACTATTTTCAGTACTGATAAAGACTTCCTCAGACACAGAAAAGTAAATGTGAACTATCATTTCTATTTTCAGTGTATATGAAATACTATGTAAAGCAGATTAATTCAGACCCACAGAAAATCCAGAGGTGAATACAGGTGATGCCAGCTGTGCCCCACAAAACATGACACCAAAATAAGCATCATTTGTGTAAAATGTAAGAAGTCAGAAAGCACAAGCTTGTTAACAGAGTTTTTTTGAAGTTGTACAATGATCTTCAAGAACAAAAGATGAGCCTATTTAGAAAAAGAAAAGCTTAATTTCATTCCACATCAATATTAAATTGTTCATTTAGGACAGGGGTGTCCAAAGTCGGTCCTGGAGGGCCTGTGTCCTGCAGAGTTTAGCTAAAACTTCCCTCAACACACCTGCCTCAAAGTATCTAGTCTGCTTTGTAAGACCTTGATTAGCTGGATCAGGTGTGTTTGATTAGGGTTGGAATAAAACTATGCAGAGACACCGGACCTCCAGGAGCAGGAGTGGACACCCCTGATTTAGGATGTTTTAAACATAGGTATGTTAAAAAAAAAACATGTTGAATTAAAATTTTAAATGTTAAATGTTGCAACAGTTTTTGTTGAAACAAACATGTTAAAAATTGTGGTTAAAACCATACTTTTTAATTTTAAGTGTTTGTAATGTGTGACAATGACTGATACTAAAATGGTTTTTCATGATGTGATATTTAAGGAATTGCATTGAACTCCATCAAAATCGTCACAAAAATCGAACACAATACAAGGGTTAAACACGAATGCTGATTATGTTTCTTACTTTTGCATGCAGAACGGTATATTCTGTGCACATTTTTACTTAAACCATAAAGAAGACACAGCCGAGATTATTACTGCTGTATTTTTCTCATTCGTAATTCTTATTCTTATGAAAGCTTTTTTGAAATCTTAATATGGTGTCTTCGCTTCAAGATGAAGACTCTCTGTCCTCTTTTAAACGTCTCGGTAAACAGTGGTAGCCAGACAGTGGAAAATCTTGAGCTCATTTGCCCACACCATTTGCCAAGCGTTCTTATGTTTCTTGGAGAATAATAATGGATAACCTGCATTTAATTTGGTGCCTTTGCTCCTCTGACTTGTTGAGGAAACTGGACGTGCAGCTAGCCTGGTTTATGCTAAGCCAGAACATCTGGGTCTCTCATCAATCCACTGAAACTGAAACCGAGCACTCTTCAGAGCACAGGGAAAATGAGAAGGGGAGACACGCCTGGATTGCTTCAGATCCCAAATCAGGTCCGCCTTGCAGTAGAGTCGTCATTAGCCAAGGGTGTGCCTGATTCTGGATATTATTCATAGATTTGATGGTAAACATGTGTTTACTCTAGTGTGCACACCTCTAAGGCGTTGCAATTAATGCTTAAGTCTGAAATTAATTGGAAGGGAAGGGAACATACGCTGTCGCCATAGCTCAGTGCCTCTGTCAATCATGCTGCTTAGAGCAGATATGCTGGTGTAACCAACAGAGCTCCAAAACAGATACAGACTCTTTTCACTTTCAACTTGAAGCCGTTATGGTATATTACAATCTGGATACTATCCACTGTGGTGGCAGCCAAGTTTTCTGCTGGGTGTTTGTCAGATAATCTATCTTTTTGATGGCCTGGAGCGTAATGTCCTTGCAGAAGACCTGATATACAGCAAGAAATGCTTGAATAGTATTTCACCACATCTGCTTGACATGAACATTTTCCACACAGGGTAAGACCTGAGGTTTACTGCTTTATCGGCATGTTGGTCACGTGCGGTAAGAGCCCGTTTTGTTAGTTCCTTAAGATAACAGAGAGGATTTATTTTAAGATTTAAATTACCTTTTCACTTTCGGACCAGATACTGTTTCTCTCCCTTATTAGATTCCTCCCCTTCTTTTGTTTTTCATTGGTGCTTATCCACAGCAGTGTGTGAAGCCACTGGCCCTGTTCCAGGAACAGGCGGTGTGCGCTTCTGTCAACAGTAAATAGCCGTATGGATTAAGGGTTAAGGTTGCAAAACCTTTACTGTGATATAGAAAGGTTTCCGCAGGAGGTCTTGAACTTGAGAGTGAGATAAAAGCTTGTTCGCTCTGTGTTTCACTGCCTTGCGAAAGTGAACTCTCGTCTTCTGCTTGTAATGATCAGGAATGGATGGCCTGACTGACAGAAGCAGGAATCAATTTTAGTCAGCCTTGGCTCTGCTTGCATCCTAACGTAATGGCCCGCAATAAAGCCCTGATGACTAAGTGGATTTAGAAGTGATGGTTGTGGATGAAGAAACTTTCATCCACTAGAAACTTTAGCTCCATTTACACCCCATTGTGATTTGTTGCAGCAAAATTCTTGTCGCAGTGAACAGTACTTGGGTACAGAGACAACTAGAAATGCTGTAAAAATGAAGGCACACTCAACAAAAATGTAAACAGCAGGGTATAAGGGGTCCAGGGCGCACCTGTGCCCAAAATGCTGTGATAGGCTCCATCCCTCTTGCGACCCTGCAGAGGATAAGAATGGATATATGGAGGAGTGTATAGAAGCTGGTGATAGTAAAATCTTCTAAACATACACACTCTGGGTTACTTTCAACCCAGCGTTGGGTCAAAAAGGGACGAACCTAGCCCGTTTGTAATGTAACCATGCTTGGTTGTTTCAACCCCAAATGCTGGGGAGTTTTAACTCATTGTTGGGTCAAATATAAAAAAAATTCCGGGTTAATTTGTTCCTGTTTGTCCCACCCTGCTGAAAAAAAACAGCATACCAGCAAGACCAGCATATGTTGTGTTTTAGTGCTGGTTTGCTAGTGAACACCAGCTCAACCAGCATTAGCACGAGCAAAACCAGCACCAAACCAGCATTAGCACCAGCTAAACCAACACCAAACCAGCATTAGCACCAGCATCCCATGCTGGTCATACCAGCAAGACCAGCATATGTTGTGTTTTGGTGCTGGAATGCTGGGGACCATCAGCTAAACCCGCATCAAACCAGCATAGACCCCATACTGGTCCATGCTGTTTTTTTCAGCAGGGCAGCCGTGTGTTGAAAATGACCCAGCATTTATTAGAGTGTCTCTAGCTGCTCTATATCTAAATAATACCACTTCTGATTAAACTTTTGACCACAAACACTTGAAGTTTACTACACCGCCCACCTGGGGCCTCATTTATAAAATGCTGCGTAAAAACCATCCTAAATTTCATCTTACGATCATTTAACAAAAATGCGTACGTGTGATTCATAAACCGAACGTACGCGCACAAAACGCGCGTACCCCTTTCAAATCTATAAATCAGAAATGAACTTGAACTTGTGCGCGCAGCCGAGCAGTTTCAGATATTCGCCTTTAAATGATGCGTAATTAATGTCAGACATATAAAAAGCGCTTGTCAATGTTTAAACCCAATTTCAAACAGCAAGAATGGCGTATATTTCCAAAACCCTGCAGCAATCAGACAAGCAAAAGTGCGTACGTCTCCTCAGACCCTGACGTGGCGCTAAGCACTTTTCCACGTCAAAGACGGTTTTTATAAATATGGAATTTGCCGTGGATTTTCGCCTACGCACACTTTACGATCAAATCTGTGCATACGCAGGCTTTATAAATGAGGCCCCTGGTTTTTATTACTGTCACAGTAATGAACAAATGCTGGGTTGTTTCAATCCATGGTGGGGTCAAATATGGACCAACCCAACCGCTGGTTTGAAATTAGCCTAGAACTTCTGTTAATTTTAACCCAACTATTGGGTTTGACAATATTTGCTTTGAAACAACCCAACATCTGCGTGTTGAGCCACTGCAGTGCTCAAAGCATCAGGGAATTGAGTTTGTGTCTGGCAGGAACTGGGCAGTCTGGAAATAAGCCAGTATGTGGTTTGTGTCGTGTCTGACGTGAGTGTATATTCTCTATCAGCATGGCGAGGAGAGATACACTTTATCATCACATTGGCCTCTCCGAGTGTTAAGTCAGCACAGCTGTGAGAATCATTAGCGTGCCTGAAGAAGATTCCACTCAGACATGATATGAATCCAAACTTCACTTACTTCTCTTTACAAGGATTATATCATGATCATTTGTGAGTGTATGACCTGATTGTAGATTACTGGATAAGGTTGTGATCATGGGAATGTTTCCTTGTTTTGGGACACTGGTGACATTTAATATGTGTTAACGTAGTGTAAAAAGAAAGCCACAAGAAGTTATGAGATGTATTACAGACAACTAAGCCTTATGATGACTAAGCAGCAGATCACACAGGACCCGCTTTTAACGGTTATAGACGCACTTGCCTTTATTTTATTGACTTCAGAAAAGAGCACTGCTAGGCAACCACTGAGGCAGCTGTCCTGTCAATCAAATATTAAAGCGTGAACCCTCTTGAAACTTTGGTTTGCTGTCATATTAGCAACTTTAAAGGGGACATTCCATGAAAATCTGACTTTTTTCATGTTTAAGTGCTATAATTGGGTCCCCAATGCTTTTATTAACCTAGAAATTGTGAATAAGATCAACCCAGTACCTTAGTTTTGGTAAACCATTCTCTGCAAGCATGTGAAAAAACATGTAAGTGAAATTGGGCTCCCCAGGTGATGTCAGAAGGGGATAATACTGCCCCTTAATGACGTCAGGGCGCTTTTCCGTTCAGAGTTTAGACGCTCAGAGTGCTCCTGCAAAAACGCGTGGCATGACAGGCAGCAAAAACGCAAGCCTTTCGGCACAAATAAACAGCGCAAGTAATAGTGTTGTTAGGTTCTTGAACAAATCGTTCTTTTGAGCCAGTTCTCAGGAAGTAACTGGTCGAGATGGTTCACAAATCGAACTGAATCGAACTTTAGTTTTGGGCATATGTTCTGGGTTCATGACGCAGGACGCAGAGCCGAAATAGCAAGTCGAACAAAAAAAGAACCGAACGAAGTTTGTCGATGATTGCCGAGGTGAGGATTACCGATGATTCTGACGGATGACTTGCTGACACTACGTGTGAATCACAGAGGATTTGAACGAGTCTGATACTGTATGCGAAGTTTCTTGTTTTATTAGTTTCTTGATATGCTTGTTTTATTAAAAGCTTTAGTTTTAGTAGGATTTATTGTGCATGCAAATCATATTGTAGTTGTTTAAGGAAGACAAATGAGTTTAAAAGACAAGTTTATTTATTCTTTATACTTACACATCCGCAATTGTGCATCAGTGTCTTTTAGGAATCTTATTCAAGTTGTAGGCTACACTGTTAGATGTCGCTGTAGATTTAGCAGCACTGTACTGTAAAAATCCACAGTACTATACTGTATGTGTACATTACAGTACAGTACTGCAGTTCATAATGCATTCTGGGTAAATTTGTTTGAGCGGGAAAATTTTACAGTATATTTTGGTCTTGATGTAACCTTGCTGTAGCCATTGCTGTAATGTGCCAGGTGTACTTGCAATAATCAGTGAAAGTGCGCCAACGTCAAATCACACAGACAGAGGGAGAGCACAACTCTTGGCTGCAGCTGAAGGAGGACGATTGATTTCTGTCAGTTCGGTAAGTTTGAAATATTTCTGTTTCATGAAAACTTCATTTTTAGTTTAAGAATGTTGTCAATAGTTTGTCACAATATTGTTTTAAACGTGCAATGAGAGAGAAAAACGGTCGCCAACAAAGTTTCAATCTCCCTCAGAAAGTAAGCTAACGTAAACGTTACACACAGATGTCTACCGCTGCTTTAACTCGCTTTACACCTTTTTAAATGAATATAGGGTTGTTTTAACTAAATTATGACGGTTTGGTGAGTTTATATTGTGTTGAAAGTGTGGTGACAATGAAACTATTTTTAACGAAATGGACAAAGACCACCCGCCAGTGCGATCTTGCGGTCCCAGCATAATGGTCGTTTATCTCGGCGTTTCATCCGTTCAGTTAGCGTCAGAGAAAAGTATTAAGTTCGACTGTTTGGCAAGGCTGACTCGTGGTTGTAAACAGATAGGACTTGACACCCCGTACACAGCATAGTACCGAACTACTCCACAGAAGTGAAAACAAGAAACCTCATATTTAACTGGATACATGCATCGAACTCATCGCAGCTTTAACTTCGACCAAATATAATTCAGACCTGGGCTCATCTTAATGTCAGATGAACGAAAGGGATTGCCGCGCTTATTGTTGTTGTTATTATATTACGGTATATCAGAAAAAGCAGAGAATATCTTCTCTTAAGCGTTTTACACGCCCAGTAAGTTGTCCAATACATTTTTATGGCATATTGTTTCCACCACTTCAGATGCATTACACGCTGTATATAAGTTTCCAAAACACATCAAATCAATGCACGAAAAGAGAATGGGCTCCGCATTTACGTACCTTTGTCTTCTCGTCTCTGTCATCTCATCCTTCATCTCTTGATGTAAAAATAGTCCATTATAACATCGTGTAGGAAACTGGCATCACCAGGATTGCTCAGATTTAGGCGATCATGTTTATCTTTAAAGTGAGCAGCTAGCTACTAACTTGTTAAAAAACTTTGCGTGAAATAGTGTTACACCGCAGCCGTCCGGGTAAAACATTAAAGGGACAGTCTTTTTACCTTGTCACTATAAATCGCTATTTTCTGCACTAAACGAGACATTTTCAGAGATTTTCTGTAGACAAGATGTTATAGAATAATAATTTAAAAAAGACTTATTTAGATATTTATATATAATATATAATATAACAACTAATATATATATATATATATATATATATATATATATATATATATATATATATATATATATATATATATATATATATATATATATTTGTTTTACAACTGACTTAACACTTACAGTAATGTTTTATTTGTTAGCATAGCATGATATTAGATTTAAACACTTAATACATTTTTAAATCAATCACTTTGTCTCTGCACAATGAACATTATCAAATATTATTAATGTTGTAAAATATATTGTTCATTGTTAGTTCATATTAGCTAAGGCATTACCAAATGTTAAGGAATAAACTCTTATAGTAAAGTGTTACTAAATTTTCTTTTACCATTTCCTTCACAATGTCTACTTATTTCTATGGCTAACAGATTTTGTAACATTTGTCTTTTTTACAGTCTTACCATTGCTTGTAAGCTGGATTGGGTAAGATGGATCATCTTTAAAGGCACCAGGCAAGTACATGATGTACAGTTACAAGTCATGTATTTTTTCGACTGCAATATTAAATGCTTTCACGTCACATGTAAAAGTACACAGGAATGTGCTGATCACTTTTTATTTGTAGTTTACATGAGTGTCATTGCACTTTTCAGGAGTTAAGGCAGATGTGGAGGCACAATGGGTGACACCAGACACACACCAAGCACATTATGTTCGGTAAGTTTGCACTTTACCACTACAGTTTCTTTAAATACCCATGTATACACTCATTCACAATTCCCACACACAACACTGTAACACGACCATACACAACATGTACACAATTGTCTTAGTTTGCCATGTAGAAATATACAAACAGAAATATTCAGACTTTGGTTATAAGAAATGTAATTTAATAATTGTATTTATTTAGCAGAGGTGTCCCTGGACTTTATTGACAAAAGATTTTGTTTTCAGAATAAAAAGTTGTGTCCAAATCAGTAACAATTTTACTTTCTGTTCAGGACATTCAATCATGACATGATCCATGTGGATGCTGTCCATTGAGGAAAGAGTTTGTTCCGAGGTAAGTGAATCTTCTGTATTTTAATGTAATTAGGTGTGGAACAGTAGAATAAGAGCAAAAGGTTTCAGAATAGGGGTAATTTCAAGGCTGAGTTAAATTTTTTAAGAATCTTTTTCTATCTTATATTTGTTGACTTAATGTTTATGATATTTCTAACAGGTTTCTGGATAGAATTAATTCCAAAGATGGGAAAAAATGCACATCCAGACAAGGAGCAAGCAAAAAGACAAGGAACTTGGTGCAGAGAAAAGCTGTGGCCATTAACCCCCATGTGAACAGCTTCATGCAGTCCCTGATTGAGTTCGAATGGACGACTTCAAAGTAAAGGCCACTGTGGTCTGTCTGCCAGTTTAATGCATTTATTTTTAGTGTTAAATGAAATTTAAGTAGAATATTTAAAACTATGGGCCAGTGTTCTTTTTACCACAGTGAAATGTTACCTTTTAGTCGATGATGGACTTTAAACTGAAAACTTCAAACTATGGAACAGTGTTCTATTTGCCAGAGTTAAATATGTTACAGCAGGGGTCTCCAAACTTGTTTATACTTGTTGATTTTATTTTATGTTACTTGATTATATGTTTATTATTGTTTAAAATCTTGTTTTAAATGTTTTGTTTCAATTAAATGTTTTTTTAAATAAAATTTTGATACAAACATTGCTTGGATTGCCTTTTAATTCATTATGTCATGTCAAGGATAGCATTTTTACCATATTAATAACTATAGATTTAAACCTAAATCTCTATCTATTTTATATAATATTATTGTATTAACTGTAATAAGTAATAAATAGTATTTATGGGTCAATATAGACATTACAGTAAATTACTGTAAAAATAGACTACTGTAATAAAATATTGTAAAATTACAGTACAGTACTGCTTTGTAACTATACAGTACTAGTTTGTGTACTGTAAAATGGTATTACAGTACAGTACTGTAAACCCAAAATACAGTAACTTACTGGCAACCGTGCTGCCAGTACCGTACTGTAAAAATACAGGGAAATCGTTAACAGTGTAGTCAAAACTGGTATCTGGCATTTACAATCCGTGATTGAAACTGTGACCACAAACATTACTAACTTGTGAATGAAAGGCAATAAATCAGTTATGCCTTCACAAAAACAACTTTTTATTTGAATGTTTTAATGTGTTGACACAAACGACTTTATTTGAATGTTTTATTGATAGTATCAATGTCATTTCTTGATGACGTCAGGAACCGTTGAATCGGCTGTTTGAACCAGTTCAATGAGCCGAACTGTCCGAAAAGAGCCGGTTCGCGGAAATGAATCAGACTTTGCATCACTAGCAAATAACGCTCACTGCACATAGTAAACCATTAAAAAAGCACCTCCCACTGCAATAATTGCGTTCTGGTGATCCACCCCTAAAGCGCAGTGCTTGAGTTTTGCACCACTAGTGGCACCAAACGAAAATTCAAAAATAATGTAACTGGTTCCAAAACATTCATACTATCAGCTGGACAGTCAGACTCCAAACGTATTCCATTGGTTGAGCCTTAAACTTGTGTCGGCTGGTATAATATGATAAATGACGGTAACCACACAGTTAAAGGTACCTACTGACTTCCATAGTAGGAAAAACATATACTATGAAAGTTAATAGGTGCCATTACCTGTGTCTTACCAGCTTCTTTTGTGTTCAATAGAATAATGAAAATTAAAAAAGTTTTAAAACAACATGAGGGTGTGTAAATAATAACAGAATTTTCCTTTTTAAAGTGAACTATCCCTTCAAAACATAACAATCAAAACATATACATACTGTAAGCACAAGCTGTTGAAATGCATACACAGTATCACTCAATTGTTATCAATGGTTTATGTATAGTTAATACTAAACTGGGATTTAACGCAAAAAAAGACACACAACACCTTTAAAAACACTTCTACTTCTGAACGCATACACGTATGCATTGCAGGTGGTTAGACGAGCACAATGACAACAAAAGCTCTTGTCAGGCAACATCCTGGGCTCCATCACCCTGTCCCTGTGGACCACTGTCTCTAAATATTCATGGCTCAGGTTTACAGGCAATGTGTGAAATGCAGCACGATGCTAATTGGCTCCCGCCTGCGTGTTTGGGTGTGTGTGATGTGGGAACGCGGTGAGGCAGGCTGTTTAATATTCAGAGCAGTGATGGCTGGAGGAATGCTTCAGTTCATTCTCGCCATCTGGTCACTTTCACTGTGACTCAGAACTATCACCTCAAGCAAACGCTGCTAGCATTGACATTACACGTACACTTATGTATAGAGGCTCTCTTGCTAAATTTATTGACCTGCCTCACTACCTACTGCATAAATAAACTTCACTCTAATGAAATCTTATGAGCAAATCATGCAAATAGCATTCATGACATAAAACATGAAGAAGATGTGACTTACAGGTGATTGCAATAAGGTGTGCGTTGGCGTGTTGCTAAGTCAATGACGCAGAAGTTTAATAAGCATAAAATATAGCATGCACAGATAAAATTGTGTCAACATTCGCTCTTTATTCTAAGATTCGCTTCTTCGCAAAGGATACATTTGATGGTGCCTTTCGAATTTAGCCAAAGTTATCTTTGTTCCAAAGGCAGACAGTGTTAATACTGTAAGTTGATTTCCTACATAACTATACTGCCTATATTGTACCTTTTGGAACAGTGTCAGGAGAGGCCTAATTAATAGCGGCACCCTGACACCCGCAAATTATTTAAAATATCCCAGAAATCAATTTTTGAGTGTGAAAGACCAAAGAATTTCTAAATGAGCTCTGGAGAGACTGACAGAGCGAGGGCGACAATGCGTAACGTGAGAATGACAAAATGATTGGTCTCCCTTAATGCTAAATAGATCCATCAGGTTTTTCTGTTGGCAGTTTAATGCACCACTGTAATTCATTTACACTTTCGCAGGGCCATACAGAGAATAAAAAAATAAATTAAATACATTTTACCTATATTATTATTTTAAAGGGGCAATTGCATGAAAATGTTAGCATTGGTACTTTGTAGGTGTGAGCAAAAATAGGTCATTGAAATTTGGCTTTCATTATGATGTCATAAGGATATCTTATTAGAATAATACCGCCCCCTTAATCTGCACTATCCAACCACTGCACTGCCATTTAGTGCAGAGAGAAAGAGAGAGAAAAGAAGGACTTGACAGCACAATTGAGTTTGAATTACAACAAACCACCATCATTGTGATCAGTGTTTGCACTTCATCCGCTCATTTGCATTTTAAAAAACACACCCAAAACGACACATTTTTTGCTCAAACCTACAAAGTGGCAATGCTAACATTTTCATGATATGACCCCTTTAAAAATTATAAAATATATACAAATAATTATTTATTTAAAGGTAACAGCTAGAGGTCTTCATGGGTCCACTTAGATCTGAAAACCTGAGGTCCAGCCCAAGACCTGAGCGGGATCAGGTCTATGGGCCCTATTTTAACGATCTAAGCGCATTGTCTAAAGCGCACAGCGCAACGTGTAAATGGGCGTGTCCGAATCCACTTTTGCTAATTTAACGACGGGAAAAATGTTTTTTGCGCCGAGCGCATGGTCGAAAAGGGTAGGTTCTATTGTAATAGGAGTATTTTGGGCGTAACGTGCAGTAAACCAATGAGAGTCACAGCTCTCATCCCCTTTAAAAGCCAGTTGCGCTGGCGTTATGTCTAATCCCTATTTAGATGACGGACTTTGTAAACTGAAAAACTAAGCGGAGGAAGAAGATCCCCAGTTTAAGATTAATGTTAAATAATTATGTTGTTTTTCACTTGTATTGAAATTGTTTTTTTTTTATTAAAACCTTTAAAACCCGTTTTCTTTTAGTCATGGAAGTAAAAAGCAGGCTTGTAATTGCTTTAAATGTATGGCTTTCCAATATCATCAAAAAATAATTTACAAGTATGTAAGATAAGGTTTGTACTCTAAAAATACTTTATTTGAAACAAACAGGAGATAAAGAATTTACAAACGGCTTTCCTCACGTTTCAGCACTTTGGACAGCGGTTTTTTTAAGCAAAGAGTTTTTTTAAGCATTACTTAAAAATGTTTCTCATCTCACCATATCCACAGGTACAGAGTCATCATATACAATAAATCCGTGAGGTAGCATTAAAAAAACATTTAAAAACAGACGCATTTGTTCAAAGCAAAGCATTTATTTACTTACCAGGCTGCAGGTGAAGCAGCTCTTTACGCCTTCTAACGTCTCATAATTAGTCCTCATTTATGTCCAAGAGACTCAATAATAATCTTTTACATTCAATCCTTTAATCTTTCATATTTAAAAGCATTTTTGTGCTGCTGCGCATTCATGTACCTTGTGATAAGCAAACCCGCGTTGTCCTCCCGTGTATAGGCGCATTTTACTAATGCGCTCTTTAAATAACATAAAACACATTGCGCCATTGACTTTAGACTTTAGAGCAGGTTTTTGTTGGTCAATGGCGTAGTCTATTTTAGTTGCCTCAAAATAGCAACGCGCCAATAATGCGCCTGAACACACCTCGTTTTCAGACCAGAACGCCCATGGGCGCAAAAGGTGGCGCAAATGCATTTGCTAATTAAACGACGCGGCGCTAAACGTGAAAATTAGGGTGGAAACTAGCGAAAGACACTTGCGTCGCGCATTGCGCTGCATTGCGCCGTGTGTAAGATAGAGCCCTATAAGTTTTACATGTGCCCCGGACACGGATCGGGTACAATAGTAGCGGCACCGGGTCTTGGGTAATTTAAACTTATTAGGAGCAGTATGCTAGCTGGAGCCATTCACTTCCAGTCTTTATGCTAAGCTAAGCTAAAGGGGGCTGCGTCAGACAGAGTTACAGGACGCACAAAGATGAGAGAGGTATGTAGGGACTTATCTAACTCTGGGGAATACGGTTAATAAGCTCAATTCCCAAAATGTGGGTGTGTTCCTTTAAAGTCCTTGTGTTTGGTGTCTTGTACATCATGGGGTGGTGATGGCGCAGTGGATAAGACACTCGCCTTTGGTGTGAGAGACCTGGGTTCGAATCCACTGTGACACACCATTGTGTCCCTGAGCAAGACACTTAACCCCTAGTTGCTCCAGAGGCGTACGACCTCTGACATATATAGCAACTGTAAGTCGCTTTGGATAAAAGCGTCAGCTAAATGAATAAGTAAGTACAGGTTTGTTCTGTCTGTGAGTATTTTGTTATTGAAAAGATCTAGTCCAGTTTATGTTTGGTCATTGTGTAGTTTTGTGTAGTTTAGTTTATTTAGTGTTTACTCTGTTTTGTTTACCCCCTCATGGGTTTTGTTTTCCTGTCTTTTACCCTGTTTTGTTAATAAAAGTCCTGTGTTCTTATCTACGTCTGCGCTTGGGTTCTTTTCCCGTCCGATTTCTGACAGTCCTTTTCCAACAACCCCCCCCCCCCACCATTTGCCAAGAGCACTTGTGACAACGCCAGGCAGTAGATTAAATTAGGTAGAGACAGACCTGTCAATCAATTTTGAATGCAAATTTTAGTGGTTACCTTGGTGTCGTCATCAGATAACAAATGAAAATAAATAGAGCAAGGGGCCAAATTGTATGCATGGCCAACGAGCTTTCATTCTGTCTGACTTATGCGTGCGTCTGACTGTCCGACACACCGGTGCCATTTACAGGGTCCAGTTGGGCCCAAAAAATTGCCACTAGTTTGAGTCGGACTTGGGTCTAATTTTCGGGTTTGTCTCGGTTCGGGTCTTTCTTTTAAAAAATTATTTATGCTCGTTGGGTTTGGGTAAAAAATTATTTGGGTCATTTCGGGTCGGGTACATTTCTATGGATCGGAGAAGACCTTTAGTAACAGCTCACCCCTAAATTAAAAATGCATATGGTAGCTGCCATTTGACAAACATGTTTTTGTCTGAAACAACGTGAGGAACTGTAGAACAGTTTGTCCGTTTAGAGCTACTGAAACATGACCCGTGGTGTATGTAGATAAAACGGCTCATTCTAAATGCTGCGATCCGAGTCCAAATGCGAATGTTCCCGCAGCACTGATCTGATTTCACACTCGATTCAATCAAACCTTGGTTCGCTTATGTAACCGCACAGCATCACCAACGGGCACATACAAGAGAAAGTAAATATTTGTTTTGGAATGTACAATTCATCAGTTGTCATGGTAATCTAACGCTGTGGAAACAAATGATCAATGTCATTGGCTAAAACGTATGTGCCTGTTACTTTTCTTTCTGGACGAATGCGCACACGAGTCCAAGGTGATTTTACATTCATGCGAACCGAGCCACAGTTCCATTGCAACCAAGCTCAGACCACCTCCTTCAGATAGCCTCTGGTTCGGTTCCCTGGTGTGCCCCAGGCTTCGCATGACAGCTTTCACATTACAAGTGCCCGGTATTGCACTAAACTGCCAGTGTAAAAACAACCTTAAAGTACACGGATGGTCTACTGTTTCTGGTGAAAATGTGAAGTGCAGATCAATGCACACTCTGAAAGCTGATTTTGCCCACAACTCATTGTGAGAGAAAGGGGTATACACAGTGTTTTTTTAACAGCGTTCACTTCCTTTACATGTTAGTATGTCCCAGAACTTGCACCCTCTATTGCATTAAAGAGTATACTTTCCCATAGCAAAAATAGATATACTTTGGGGCATAGTACAAGTAGTGAATTGTATGCAGTTTGTCATACATAAACTAAACCCTCAAGACAGGAGCAGACAGACACCATTTCAACCATACACAAAACCTTATTTCCTCTTTACCCTCCCTTTGTGATTACAACACCACAAATAGATGCTGGTCAGTGATGGGTAAAATTGAGGACATGCGCTCAAACTGTTGTGATGAAGGAACACAATGAAGGGTAAGAGGAGGTGATTAGTTTGCCTGGAGTTTAGTTAGTTAGATGTGAGTCTTTATCAGTCTGGTTTGTTCCAAGAAATAAAATGTAAATAATAGCAGTAATGAATGAAAGGCAAGGGAGACCCAGAGGCATTTTTTCATTTCATAATGAAGTAGGGTAAATAGTAGTGATGTTACGTTCGTGAACGAATCGTTCTTTTTGAACGAATCTTTTAGGTGAACGAATCGTTCTCGTTCACGCCATTCCATTGACTCATATTTCTCGTTCACTGAAATTTCCCTCCCTTCTTGAGGAGCACGGACAAATGAAGCGCGGCTTTCTTTCTGTCTTCAAAGACTGACAAAAGTACGAGCCAATGGCAATCGAATATGAGCTGTGGCCGAGCATATGATTGGCTTAACGTACTGAATGAATTCGCCCTTCACTGACCGAGCCGCTGTTTTGAGTCTGAAAGAATGAGAGATCGCGTTCTTAAACAAGCTGAATGACTGGTACAAGTTACAACCTAATGAACGAGAGGGATCGTACAGAAAGCGAGTGCAATGTAAACAATCTTGTGAAAGAATCATGTGGTTTTATTTTAGTAAAGCTATAGTAACCATGTTTAGGAGGACTATTTACCTTAAAACAAAGGATTATCAAGGTAATTACTGTAGAAAAATGTGGTATTTCTGTTTAATATAGTTTTACTACACACTATCTTGGTCACTTTGGTTACTGTCGTAAAAATAAATTAAATGTGTGGCAGCTGTTGTTCTGTTACCATGAGCCAATCGTCTATATAAGTTTGAGCTGCTGAACGAATCCACCCTTTCACTGAACTTTAACGTTAGTCAGTCATCTGCGTCTGAACGAAGTCTTGAACGACATGACCGAAACTATATGATTCGTGAACGAGGATCTGATGACTGACTGAACCAGAGGAGGCATGCCAATCACTCACAGCACTGGAGTCTTTATTTACAAACAAATCCAGATTAGATGTACTATAAATGTACGTGTGTCTTATATTCTGCAGCTTGATAAAATTATGCTTAGTATTTCATAATTTGAGCTTTATTAAAAACTAATGAGTTTTTGCAAAAAGTCTTTCATTGTCTTATAACACATAATGACACACATCTTCGCCACCTATTGGCGTATTTATGTAAAATTAAGAAATGGTCACTGAACGAATCAGTGAACGAATCTGAACGAATCATTTTGGTGAACGAACTGAAAATGAACGAGTCACCTAAATGAACGAAAATTTCCATCACTAGTAAATAGGGAATTGGCATGGTGCGAGTGCAACTTAAAAAGGATGAGAGAAGAGACTCTCTTATTGGTTTATTGCATGTTACGCCCAGAACACACTCATTACGAAAATAGGAACAACCCGTTTAGACTGTGAGCTAGGCGCACAAACCATTTTTCCCATCGTTAAATTAACAAAATAGGATTCGGACACGCCCTTTTAGACCATGCGCTTAGATCAGTAAAATAGGGCCCAAGGTCTGTTTACACACAGAGAGAGCTACCCAAATGAGCTGCTCTGAGAAACAGCCAATCAGTGCAGAGCTCAACATTATCATTCATGACCCTATCAAATAAGGTTATAATACATTATTTCATTCTAGGGACAAATCCTAGGGTTGTAAATGGACATGTAAAACCATTTCTGGATAATTTTTGCACTTAATAAAGCCACATGCCTTCTATGTAGAGAGCACTTTAACATATTGTATTAATGCATTCTTTGGCACCTTTAAGTAATACTGTGGTTGAAATAAAAATATTTATTGTGGTGTCAAAATTCATGTGAAGACATTATAGCAGAATGCATAGTAATTAGTAATGTCAAGTCAACTATTTATTCTTTCTTATGCAACCTGTAATATGTAAAAAATATCTAATATGTAGTGTTTCAAGGCGTTTGTTGACCTGTAAATATGGATTTATTGTGCATTAAATTTATATGCACATATATTACTATGGTTTCAGACAATTAAAGTCTTTAAGCTTGTGTACAACGATCAAATCCCAGAAGCCATCTAGAGGTTTGCTTTCCTCATCCACGTGTAAGTGCACAAGTGCTCAGCCTGGGAAGATTTGATATGTGATAGTTTACCTTCACCCAAGGCTCAGTCTTGCAGATAGTGTCAACAGACAAGGGCAACAGATGGAGAGAACGGACAGATGAGAGGAGGGCTAGGAAAGGGGGAAGGGTAAAGAAGAGAATGTTTTGCAGTGAAGCAGATCATCAGGTTAGTGACCTTTGGTGGGATGTATGAATATTGTAGGTAGATCAGGGTGTCCAAACTTGGTCCTGGAGAGTTGGTGTCCTGCAGAGATAAGCTTCAGCCCTAATCAAATACATCTGAAGAAGCTAATTAAGGTCTTACTAAGCATACTAGAAACTTACAGTCATGTATGCTGAGGTAAGTTGGAGCTAAACTCTGCAGGGTACTGTCCCTCCAGAACCAAGTTTGGTGACCCCTGCACTAAATGATGCAAAACAATTCAGCTTTGGTCGAGGATGTCACCTACCAGTTGCTTTTGGCTGACGTCTGAAGCTCTTCTGTCAGAGGTCTTAAACCAGGGCTAGTCAACTACAGGACTGGAGGGCGGCTGTCCTGAAGAGTTTAGCTTCAACCCTAAACCAACATGCCTGAAAAAACTAACCAAAGTAAAAACTCTGTAGGACACTGGCTCTCCAGGACAAGAATTGACAGTGACTGGGCAAAAATAAGCAGACGTTTAGGGTTTTTTGTGCTCCAGTTTGCCTTCACATCCTCAGTTTGGCAATAGTCAGTCACAGTTTGTTCATTTTAGAATGTTGTCAGTGACCAGATGCTTGTTTGTTTATGATTCAGAGCTTTTGTTGCAGAATTAAAAGAAAAAGGGGGTGATGAGATTCGGTATTGTAGTGTGCCCCTTACAAAAATGAACCATGTTTTTTGTGGTAAGAGTGTACTAATCATGTTTCCCTTTTGAGGGAACTTCATGCTGCGTCAGAGAGCTGATGCTATGGAAACGCCTACAGCGTGAAGGCGGAAGCCAGAGAACCTTATGCTGCGTTCCAGGCAACCTGTAACCCGTAACTCATGACTTCAAAACCACGACTCATGACTCTGAACTGGGAGTACATCGATCTACTACGAGTTCACGGGTGGGAAGTCACGGGTTGGACTGCCGTTCCAATGCACTTTCACCGGTAGAAGGTTGTAAAAACACGAGTTACAGGCTGCCTGGAACGCATAGGGTCGTGAGTCGTGGTTTTGAAGTCGTAACTCACGGGTTTAAAAACCTGCCTGGAACGCAGCATTAAATAAGACAGAATGGAACACACAATTTATCTGGCATATGCCGAAGCGGGTGTACAGGTACGCAGGAAGTATGGCAGGGAAACACAGCGTCTCATTTCCCTTTTCAAGGAACAAGGGTTATATACGTAACCCGAGACATTTTTAGCTGTATCGATTACTATTAGCAAAACTGGTGGTTTATTTTGTATGATTATTTTGTAGTAACCATTTTGCTACAGCAAGCATGCTTTTTTGGTTTGATCTGTAAACCATGGTTAATTTTCGCGAGGGGCACTTGGCTTAACAACAAGCAGTGGGCGAGAGAAAAAGTGTGCAGCTGACAGAATGACTGCACAAAACAGTAAGACTGCAGAAAGAAAAGGATCATGGGTAAAAGACTGTAGGAAGAGAGCCAAGAAACACAAGGAGTTGACATACATTGCTTGCTTCTTTGTCTTAGGTGTCCGCAAACACAATCGCTCACATTTGTCTTCATTAACAGTTGAGAGAGAGGTTCTGTTCTGACAGTAGCAGGCCGGCTGTCTACAGACTCTCAGAACCGCCAGAACACTGTGCGGACTAGACACACTAATCAGCTTTGCATTCTTGTAATGACCTAATGATTTCATTCACATGACAAATCACATACTGTAAGCTTCTTGTTTGTAATAAAAGGCAGAGAGCAGAGATGATTCATTTAGCATTCACCTAAAATGATACCAAAACTGCTCAAAGCTAAATGTCTAGACATGTTGTTACCTAAGTGCAACGTAGAAAGGGGAGCTCAAGGATTTTCCCTAGTTGGTTGATGTCATACGGTGTTGACCCAAGGAAAACATTTTTGTAAATAAAACCTAAACCAACCACAAACCTCAAATAACCATAACTGGACCCTAAAATCAGAGGGAAATGATAAGTGAAAAAAATGGCCTAGAACAGTGTTTCCCAATCCTGGTCCTCGAGTACCCCCTTCCAGAAGGTTATAGATGTCTCCTTATCTAACATACCTGAGTTTACTCAACAGCTTGTAGGGCAGACATGTTATCCATTCTGGAAGGAGACTGAATCAGGTGTTTTAAATGAGGAGACATCTAAAACTTTCTGGAAGGGGGTACTCAAGGACCAGGATTGGGAAACACTGGTCTAGAAGAAGCTAATCCTGGTTGTAAGCTTAGACTTCAAACAAACAGTAAACTTATTTCTGAAATCTGATTGGTTGATTGAAATGTTGTCCCAGAGTCAACATAATGTTGCCTTGAGGACATCAACCACTTTGCAAAATCAGCAGAGCCGCTAAAGGACACTGAAAGAAGTTCATAGCGAATGTCTATCAATTAATTATTTATTTAAGACGCAAACATCTATGACTACTATCTATTTTATCTATCATAGGGAGAATCAATTGGCATCTCCAGTTCAACCAATTTGCATGTCTTTGGACTGTGGAGAGAACCTGAATTACCCAGAGTTGATCCACGCTGACACGGAGAACATGCAAATTCCACACAGAAAGACCTCCCGACCCAAGGCTTGAGTATCTATTAGGTGGAAATTGTGGGGCATTGAGATGAAACTGGATCAACCAAAGCTCTCGGCATCTTCTCTGAAAGTGGCATGGCTTTGGATGCCAGTCACACCGCTCTTTTTCATTTTTAACACAGGAAATATAATCAGATTAAAGCACTGCCTCTCTGTCGACACCTTCTCATTTTTCTTGCTTTTTTAGCTACGCTGAGCTTTTTGGTTTTGAGCTTCTATGTTGCTTTATATTTGTTGGCCATTTATTTTACATTTGTTGCAAATTGCAGTGAGAAGATTTGTAGGGAATTTTTTCACAATCCGAATCATTCTGCATCCATATTTACATGTATGCTTTAAACAACATTATTATCATTGCAAAGCCCTTTATTGACTGAACTCATGAAGAATTGAGAGAGTTAGGGTTAGACTTCAACTTTAATTTTAGCTTTGAGGGATAATTATTTCTAGGGATCTTATAGATGTACAGTATTGGTATCATGCTGACTATCCATTCCCATCTCAATTGCCACTTAGCAGCACTAAAAAGATTACAGGGAACAGATCAGGGCTGAGCTTCACTGGATCTTAACCAATGCTCCAGCTACTCCAGCAAGAATTACATTCTGTAATACATACCGAGGGATTCTCCGGGTTTTCATCTCACTAATGGGATTAGGATAATGTAAAGGTGCGCATGTTTTAGAGAAACAGTGTGGGACAGACTAGAGAAAGGCTTTAGAAACCGAAATCAAAAGAACTGCTTGTTTGTCATCCCAGCTCTCCTGTGCAAATGATTGTGCCTTTTCTCAGACGCTACTGTTGTCGCTTAGTGTCAGTACACATGTTCCCTATTGAATGTAATGGAGAGTCTTTGTGTGTTGCCAGTGTGCTTAAAGCGCGCAAGCACTCTGTGTTCTCCTCTGTCGCTGGTTGAGTGAGGTCTAGTCATATGCTGAGTATTCTTTATAGTTCCTCTGACTCTGTTTAGGACGAGCAGATGGAGAATTGCTTTCCTTTGTTCGGCTGCTGTGACGCATTCGGCATATTGTTCAGTTAAGTAGCCGTATTCACAAGAAGCTGCAGATACGAGCGCTGATTCCGAGCTACTTTTGCTTTGCTTGAGGCCAGATTATGTTGCATTATGGATGTTAATTCCTGGTAGTAAAACTGTGGTAAAGGTCTGAGCGCAGTTGCTTTAGTTTTTAAATACAAACTTTTTAAAAGCATCTGCTGGCTAACTAGATCTTGATTGAGCATTTTATGGCCCTCATTGTGGCGATGGTGTCTTTGCAACAGACTTCTATAAAGCCCGCCTCTCATTTCCACTGTGTGTGAAGAAACCGTGGTTAAGTGGTGCGTTGCCATTATTAGGAAGAGTTTACGTCAGCCTATGAGTGATATTGCGGTTGTGACCTCATTTCCATTAAATTGGAGTGTTGGTGCTAGTCTGCTAGTTTTTTCATAGCTCTGCTCTACTGGTATAGCTCAGTGACATGTATGGCAAACAGTAAAACAAGAAGGAAATGTCCACAGAAACGAGAAGAGACCAAAAGCTTAAAGGGACATCTCCACTTTTTTAAAATATGCCAATTTTTCAGCTCCCCTAGGGTTAAACAATTGATTTTTACCGTTTTGGAATCCATTCAGCTGATCTGCGGGTCTGGCGGTACCACTTTTAGCATAGCTTAGCATAAACCATTGAATCTGATTAGACCATTAGCATAACCAAAGAGTTTTGATATTTTTCCTATTTATAACTTGACTCTTCTGTAGTTACATTGTGTACTAATGAAAGTTACCGAGGGCCGCTGCGTATTACCATTGCGCCTGCTGCACCCATGGAATGGCAACAAAGTATTTGATTATTATGCTGGAATGAGAGTATAGTTCCTAGGCATATCGGCCTAGAAAATTGCAACTTTAAATTTCTGTCGTTCTTAGTACTCAATTTCCAACTCCATCCTGACTGTATAGACAGCTGTGGACAACTCTGGGCCGGATCTGTACCGAATCCACGCCAAAGTCAGCACCTCTGGTACAGATCTGGCACAAATTGTCTGCTGTCTTGCTTCATTTTGCACATGTATAAGACACATACCGCTGTAAATCACTCCATTGTAGCAAATGCCTGAATACAGTCTGTAAGTGTCATTTAGCATGCACATTACATTGTGCCATAAACCTGATGTTTAATGCAGACTGGAGGTTGAGCATATTATTTGTTTGTCCCGAAACATTAAATGCATAATGGATGGGTTATTGTGGAGTATTGATTTACTGTACAGTAGTCATAAATTAATCTTTGGTGTTGGTGAGAATATTTGCCAATGTATATCATGCTGTGCAAAGCATTTTTTTATCTGGCTTCTGCACAGAATGCATGTGGGTACATCTAGACGCTGCCGGGTGGAAACCTTATCTTTATACTTTGTCATTTATATTTTTTATACTATTTACAACCCTTTCCATCTGTCTGTGGGTTTTGCCTAATTAAATGTTTATGCACTCTAAAATATCTGGGTTATTTTTAACCCATGCTGAGTAAATATTGGACAGAACACATGCTGAGTTAAAAATGATCCAATGTTGAGTTGTTGTAATGTAACCATGGGTAATAATAACCCCGCTGTTGCGTTAAAACAACCCAGCATTGGGTCATTTTTAACCAAGCACTGTGTTCTGTATAATATTTACCCAGAATAGGTTAAAAATAACCCATCATTAAGAGTGTGTATATGTGTTTTGGAGGAGGCGTGGCTTTGGACAGCAATTTCCAGGGAGGGTGGGATTGTATAGGCATACCTTCAATTGAGTACGATGACAACATTTTCAAAAACCCAAAAGCTCAAAATGTTTCATTCCCATTTACAAAGATACCTGGATTGGAAAAATCCGTTAAGGGTTGAGAAAGTTATGATATTTTTAATATTAGAAATCAGAGGAAAAGTTATATATGGATGTCAATGGAAGGTGTTCGACCAAAAATGCTGCTTATTCACATGTTTGTGCTTGTAAGTTTCTCATTTACTCAGATATTTGCATGAAATTTTAACAGACGGTAGACTTTTGTTAGTTCTTTCAAATGAAATCCTGAACATTTAGGGCTCTATTTTAACGATCTGAAACGCAAGTGCGAAGCGCAACGCGCAAGTGTGTTTGTGGGCGGATCTTGGGCGCTGTTGCTATTTTCCCGGCGTGAGAAATAACTCTTGCGCCGGGCGCAAATCAATAAGGGGTTGGTCTGAAGTAGGTTCATTATTCATAGGTGTGGTTTGGGCGTAACGTCAAATAAACCAATCAGAACGCTATCCAACATTCCCTTTAAACGCAAGGGCGCAAGTTCCATGACGGGTTTCTATTATTATGACGGATTTACCAGGCGCACGCCAGGAGCGGTTCACAGCCGAGGAGACCGACGTCCTTGTACGGGGGAATCCCACGCTTGCCAGCATAAATCGGGCACGCTGTGTAACGGGAGGTGGATCTGCCTCAGGACTTGACGCCAGCAGAGGACATCGCTGCGTCCACCCACACCGCTGAAAGGGTTTGGGGGCTTTGAAATCGAACCCAAGAAACGCAAGCAAGGTCCAACCCCAAAGTACTCTTACAAATCAAGTTCATATACATTAAGGTTTCTTATGAAAACATTTTAACTATTATTTACATAAAATAAACGTAATACAGCCACACAACAAAGTTATGAAAATATTTTAATCGTTATTTGCATGAGAATAAATAAAAACTATCACCACAATGCTCACCACTATGATTCCCCTTATCTTGTGTATTAATATTTTTAAGTGTAACAATTTATGATTTGCAAAAATAACTGTTGCATCTGTGTAGATTAGATAAGCAAAGTGTATGCGCGTTGTGCACGCTATACATTATGGTCAAGCATGCGCCCTTAAAATAGCATAATGAACCACGCGCAACGCGCCACTGACTTTAGACTAGTTTTTTTTGGTTAGTAGCGCAATTGTTTTTTGAAACTGCAAAATAGCATAAGAGATGGTTTGCGCCGCAACACACCTCGTTTTTATGCTGAACCGCCCAGGGAGCGCAAGTTCATTCCCTAGTTTGCTGACGTGCATCTGTGGAGGGAAAAAACCCCGCTGTGCGCCGGCGCAAAATACGAATGATACATGCGTCACTGACAAAGTCAATTGCGCTGGGTGCAAGATAGGGCCCTTAGTGTTTAGTTGGAATGGGTCATTTGGTTGGAATTAGTTTGTCATATTAAGACTCAGTCCCATGGTTTTTAGAACTATGTCTGTAGTTCTGATGTTCTGACAGGACCTTCATTATTAATCTACCACCACAAACTTTACTATCAAATTTCCATGATTTATTTTACATTCTCCTTCCTAGGTTTCGATGAAATTTTTTTTCAAGAAAAAAGATATATATTTTGTCACCCCTACCTTTTATTAGTGCCCCGTGTGTAGCGGGAGCACAGCGAGCGGTTGAAAGTGACACAATTTTTCAAACAGTTGCTGTAAAATAAAAACACCTCAGGACTGAAAGCTCAAAATATCAAACACTTCCGGTGGTTCTTCTTCACGTATTTATTGTAGTATTTAGTAAAAAAAATACTACAACCATGCGGCGAGAAGTGAATATTGCATGACACGCATTTTAAAGTAACACGCAGGTTGAAACCCAGAAGTTCGGCCAGCGTGTGCCTGCGATCTCAGCATTGCTACTTCAGTGCTATCAGGGTAAAGTTAGCATTTTCCAAATCACAGACATTAAAATAGCACTTGCTCTTTTATGACATGAGATTTTAGCCACATGACAGAAAAACATAAGTGCTCACATTTGTACAACATACACCTTTAAAACATGTACGCTGATATAAACGTAATGCATTTACTGCATCAGTCTACGAGGGAGGGTAAATACTTTTTTTATTTTTAGGTAAACTATCTTATTAATGCTTTTAAAACTAATTCATTTTTCTTGACACATTTCTGCAATGTTTGACTTATTTTGGACCGATCACTTGTTTTGGAGCAGGATGCCACCTCAATGATTTAGAAATGTCAAGTGAGCTCATAAATTATGAAAGCAACATGGGTTGAAGTGTAAATATTTCATGGTATCTGAAAGCGAGTAGGATGCTCCATGGGGTTTGCTCGAAGTGACCAGTCTGAGAGGAGCACAGACTGATAGAAAGAGGGAGAGAGGGCAGTTCTGGTGTGATTTCATTGACTGTGCTCTTCCTCTTGTTGTGAACTGGACTTTATTAGCAGAGATATACTCCTAGATTAAGTTTAGTGTTTAAGTTTTCTCAGATTTTTTGATTTAGAAAAATTCTCTAGTCTTACATGTCTCCTATAGTTTTAAAAATACATCTCAATGTTTTAAACTGTGCTCAGATTCGCCAAATACTATGGTCAGCAAACAAAAATTGTCAAACATTTCATTGGTTTTTACCCATATTGAATGATTCACACTTTTTCTATATATTATGGAATAATTGACGACCGGCTGTTAAATTATTAGAAAATAATGCACACCCAAGGTGTTAATGCCACATAAAGCGATGGGTGTTGATTTAAAGGAGTCAATTATACCACAGTTACCACAGACTTTTAAGGGGCTTTTTACACCTGGTCTGGGATGCATTTCAGATGAAACTAGACAAGTGTAAATACATCTGGTTGATGAAACCACAAATGTCAGCGCTTTACTCCTCCCAAACGTAAGCACGTCACTCACAACTTAGCCAGAAGAGAGCCAAACAAACAAAGATGATACGCTCATTACTTTATGAAGTGACGACAGTGGGTAAACAACTTTCTAGAACCAAAAAAATGTCCAATGCCAAACTCAATTATATTAAACAAAGAAATAAAACTTTGTGAAGCGATTCCTCGTCATGGTCCTGTTAGTTTTCACGCTGTCTCACTCTCCGGCTGTTGCTGCTCTGTACTGCACACTCCAGCTCATGCCAAGCAAGGAGACGCGTGTCCCCTGCCCAACATACAGAGCATGAGCTACTGCTTTCGGTAACAATTAGATCTGATTCCTATGAATGCAGTCTGGGGAAATAACATCTTTACATCGCATAAGTGCTACAACATGCTAACAAACACATTAAGAAAAGATTTTGGGTGAAGTAAACAAGTCAGTAGGCAGGGCTTTGTTAGTGTGACATCACATTGCACACAACAAAAGATTCAAAACAGCATGTCTAATGAGACTGCTTTGGTTTAATGGGGATTAAAAACGGAGGAGTGGGTGATTTTTAATTGTAGGGTGGTTGTGTTCACACATTCGATTTTGCGTTAAATAGGCCCTGTGAAGCATCTTCCAAATGTATATGAATGCTGTTGCAATCATGGATTACCTCCCACTTTTGTTGTGCTCCATATTTGTTCCTGTTTTCCAGCCATTGTCCTAAAAAAGAAAAAAAGAATGACTTCCTCACCAGATATAAATGCAAACTCAGTGTCTAATCAAAGTTATGATATGATTGTTTTTCAATTAAATGAAACTGTGTTGCGTTTCTAAGTTGATTTCCATGTGTCAGATTTGAATAATGCGGTGCGGTTTAGAGTGGCAGTGAGGATGCATGCTTTGCATACTGATGACAGCTTCATTCTCATAGCCCCTCAAATGCCACACAGGGGAGGAAGTACTGTATTCCCCCTGTGTATGGGATCCATTATCCCAATCCATATTAAACAGCTTAATGGCCCCATCTTCCAGACTTTCATTTTTTTAGGGTGATATAATGGATGCAGTATGCTGAAGAAGGCAAGTGACCTGTGACTAAACAAAAGAGGGATGGGGTCAGATATCTCTATATATTGTTAAAAATCACTATACTATTTTATATCTATAAAAAATTATTACACTTGGTGGCTTTTCAAACATTAATTATGAATGTAACAGAGGCGGTACATTGGCTCAGGTCTCCGGTTTAAGCCTTTCTGTGTGTAGTTTGGCATTTAAAAAAGGCATTTTAAAAGCATACCTATTGTTCCAATGGCCATCTGATAGGTCATGACATGTGTCCGTCTAATAGACACTGGATGGCCCAGCTGTTCTTCATTTAGAGCAGATGCACTAAAAGAAGCTTTAAGAAGCTACATGTACTTAAAGGCATTTCCTCCAGTCTTGTTAGTGCAGCTGCAGAAAGGATTGGACCTGGTATAACAGTAATATCTCACACATTAGGAGCTGATAATGAGCGTTACTGTGATATTTCTCCTCTAGTCATTATCATTACTATTTATAACCTCCATCTATTTGAAGAGGCATTTGTAGCCGTGCGTTTGGCTGGACCATTGGGAATAAAACTGGCTC
Source organism: Paramisgurnus dabryanus (assembly GCF_030506205.2). Classification (NCBI taxonomy): domain Eukaryota; kingdom Metazoa; phylum Chordata; class Actinopteri; order Cypriniformes; family Cobitidae; genus Paramisgurnus; species Paramisgurnus dabryanus. The sequence goes on from NC_133351.1 coordinate 30,022,337, forward strand.
TCTGTGCTGCATTAAATGGTCCTAATAAAAGCGAGGCCGTGAATATTTCTCTCTCTCTGAACACTGTGTGCTTGTGTCGTTTGTGTGCCGCAGGTTTTGCTGAATGCTGTGATGAGCTCCTGAAAGCTCCGTTCTCCCTGGCCAGCTGTCTTGGAAGAGCGAGGGCTCTAGTGACAGCAGTGGCACCTGGAAGACTAACACAGACGATCAGCCATGGCTAGTGGTAACTAATCTTAAAAGTATAATTATGTCCAATATACACATTTCCATGAAGAACAAGAACTCCACCTTTTGCTGCTCGGTCTAAAAAAATAATTTGGTGCTGAACAGTGCATTGATGTACGCAAGCTAAATAGATCTGTTGTTAGACATCATAGATGCACGGCCATAGACAACTTCATTTTAAAACCTCATTTCAGTCAAATTCTTTGCCGTATTGCAACTTTTACAGCAAAGTCAATTCCATAAAGTCCAGTGAAAAATTATATTTTAAGATAATGGTTGAAGTAAGAAAAACTTTTATAAATATAAGATAAAAAACTATGCAAATATTTTATTCAATATAATAAATAATTAAAATGGACTATTGTGTTATATATTATTTGTGTGTGCTACTTTGCATTTTATTTATTGCATTATGTTAGCAACATACTAGCATCAAACTCTAATGATAATCTAGTATATTTATAAGGTAAGATTATAAGTAAGGGCTAATGAATAGGTGGCGATTTGATATCGCAGAAATAAGCCCCGACAGTGTGATTACGATCCGACGCGAAGCAGATATTTTGCGAAAACAACCAGCTGCCTGTAAATTATCTTGTGTATTACATGGCTATTTACCTCATAAGAAAGGTGAAGAACATTCAGTGAAGAGTTTGGTTCAAAAACGCAATAAATCCATTTTGACTAATTTGGGTAAAGATGTTTTATATACCAAGAAAGTGACAAGATGAAAACCACAATTGTCTGTTACAAACTTTTACATAGCATCTTTATCTTATAATAACATTAAAAATTCAAATCCATAATTTGATTTTCAAAGATTTATTATAAAACTGAATATTTTTTTAGAGAAAAAATAGAGTTTTTTTAAAATGCTATAAATCTATTGAATCAATGTATAAATGTGCATTTATCTTTGCCATGTTATATTCATTTAGTTGACTAGTGGTATACACTGATTAAAAAAATAAACATTAATGTCATTAATCAAAACACTTACTTAGTCATATAAAAAACACTGTCATTGCTGCTGTCATTCTTGGAAAGTCCTAGCTGAACTTTATTGACAGCGATCAGCTGTAAAATTTTTTGGTCCTGCTCGATTTTTGTTGACTTCGAGTAAAATAATGAAAAGTTTTTCATAAGATCTCTGGGGTCAATGTGTTAGCATGACAGAAGCTTGATGCTGTCGGGAGAACAAGCAACAGCCGCCCGAGTGCCTCTCGTGTAAATTATTAGATTTTGATGGCTTACGTTTTTTCAACACCACAGAAAACCACCACGGGTTTATTATTGCCATTAAAATTACTATTTTGTTTTACAATATGTGGAATGGTGCGCTGTGTTTGGTTAAGCGGATTTATTGCATTCTGCAGAGAAGGAGGACTGGCGTTTATCGCGTTTTGCCCAAAAAGGAAGAAAGATGACAGAATAACATGGCGGATATCGGATTTTGTGTAAAATTAAGAATTTAATTTTTAATACTGACTTGATACAATACTGATTTTGGAACCAAACTCTTCAAATATTGTTTTTTAACGAATGCCGACCTTCTGCAAAAAAACACATTTACTTTCAGTTTTAAAATAAGATGTCCAAATGTCATGAACAATAATGTAATATTAAACTGTCAAAATCATTTGCAGCATCTGGGTTACCATGTGTTATTAGTTTCAAGTGGTTGTTATCTGGGAATAACAGACCTGCAAATCAGACTGGCCAATCAGAATCAAGCATTCCAACGAGCTGTGTAATAAATAAGCAGTAAGGTTCAAGAGGTTGTGCCAAATCGTAAATAATTCATTGCTGAAGGGAGTTGTTAAGAACGTCAATGCAACCCCTTCAAGCCATGACATCATCAAGTATTTGTACAAGTTATTGCTTTTATAAAATAGTTACAACACAATACAAATATTAAAGCAAAGAAATATATATCAACCAACGCTAACCAATCTCATGCCAATGCGTACGCATTTTGCGAGGTAGCTAATTTGTGCGAATTCGTATGACCACTTTAATAAATTTTTTTATGATTTGCTTTTGCCCCGTGACGTTTTTGTTGGGTGGGTTTCGTTAATGTTTTATTTTAACAATAATCATATGTTTTTATTCACTTACGAATTAGCCAACTTATAAAATGCACACGGATTCTCGTGATATCAGGCTGGTATCATCGCAACTTTCAGAAAGAAAAATCTTCCTTCAGCTTGTAAAAAATAGTCCTTGACCAACTGTGAACAGCAAGAGAATGTTACACATATTGTTGCCAAAGATGTTGCGCAGTGATACACAGAATCCTTGAGTGCAACGGTCATAGCTGTGTTTTATCGTAAATAACCAACTAACCATTTTAAATATGCATATATTTTATTAAATACCAAAAATTATAAATAAAACTTTTCATTTATCTAATTAAAATGAACTATTGTATCATCCACTATATGTATTATCCTATGATACTACTATACTATTACCCCCACTTGATATTTATATGTGATAGACACCAAACATTCAAATTTGTTCATATCTAAGCTTTCTTTTCATTTAGATTGCTACCTTAGACGTCCTTATAGAGATAAGAAGTTTTGTTTTTCGTTAAAATGTGCCAGGGGTCTATCATTAGTCCTCTACAATACTTAATTTTTGCTTAGGTGAACACATGGTCTGATGGAGTGTGTTATTAATGCTCTCTCCGCAGCAGCAGACGGCATTGGCAGTTTGGGAACCGAACAGAGCCACATTAATGTGCCAGTGGCCGATCCCGGTGCCTGGGCCACCGCCATGAATAACCTCGGCATTGTGCCGATGAGCCTAACTGGGCAGCAGCTGGTATCAGGTAATGCTTTCACTTTTCTCCATTATGTTAATCCTTGTGTTCTACCATAGTTCTCGGTGTTCTCTACTTTTATGGCAGGGAAAATATAAACAGATATTAAAGCAGGGTTCCTATATCCCTGACAAGCTGCACACCCAGCAGCCTCTCCTGCCAAATATGTGACCTTTAGAAGCAAAAGTCAACATAGGATTTTACATTTATTCTTCTAAGATGCTGGATAGTTGTGGCTTTTAAAAGCTCAAACCTTGTCTTGATGATGGCACCCTTTTGCTTTTTGCCTAATGCTGTGCGCTTGGTCTTAATCATCACTTCTGACTGAAGCTTTGTAGATATTTCGAGAGCTGGAAGGCTTCTTCTTTGCTGTCTCCGATTGGCCACTGATCATCTCCAGCTCATAACAACAGATGAAATTAAACAGAAATGCCATGTACATTTCTACAAGCATCTGTGTGCAAGGGACTGTCTCTTATAATCATAATTGGTTATGATTTTATCCTTAGCAAGCTGTGTACACCGGCAGTTCACCTTTCCTGCATTGCTAGAACCCCTGTTAGTTTTTCATACAAATTAAGTCTCTCTGGGTTTGGAAACCATTGTAATGAATATCACGCTGGGTAAAGCCATGGATTGAGGCAAATTAAAGATTAAAATGCATGAGCCGATACTTCACATCATGATTATTTATGAGTCGCTGGGATGGCATAAATTTAAATTGCATATAGGGTTTTTTTGTTCTTGGTTGATTTCAGAAATCATCTAAGAATGAATATTAAACTATTATCCTCAGCTTTCTGTCTAAAGCCTCTGGTAATACGCCACATCTGAAAGAAACACTTTAGTGTTAGACTTCTTTATATTGTAGCATCAGTATTTCTCTGTATTCCCTTCACACACACGTGGAGTACATGTATTTTTATGCCTTCGGCTAATATGCCTGTACACTGTCAGAAGAAATGGTCAATAAATGGTCACAAGCGGTCTTTGGGGCACCTAATATGTACCATTTAGGTACAGATATGCATACATTTCTTACCAATATATACCCAGAGGTACTAGTATGAACTCTTTACTGTTGTATTTACTGTACAAATGTGTAGCCTACTTTTTTTCTTGCACCTAGAGGACCAGACAGCTAGGGACCAGTTTTTGACCATTTTTATGCCAGTATAGAACACAGAAGTATTGTTTCAGGGTTCGACTTGAGGGGGGGCTGGGGTGGTCCCGGACGTCCTTTAAGCATTGAGGACCCCCACTGCAACACATCGATACTGTTCATTAATTGTCCCAATTTTGCAATTAACTAATCCAAACTTAGTAATTACTTAAATGGGGGGTACAACGGTATTTCATGCTTGTATTTTAAAAGTTGTTTTTCTCATGCTAAACAAATGCAAAGTGTCAAAAAAGCAGTTGGATGTGTTACAGAGTATTTCTGTGCCGAATGCACTTCGGCATGTCTTATACAAGTTTCTGAAAGTTTTTTTTTTTTGATTACGGGTCCAGCTAACGTTTCAGGGGTAATACGTATAATTTATTTTTATGGGCACTTCCCCTGGAAAACCACGCCCACACGTAAATCAGCGAGAGAGCGAGAACCGAGGACGTTACAGGCATCACTTCAGGCGACAGCTTTGTTTTATATTAAACTCAACAATGGCACGAAAGAAGAAGTGTGTTTTTAGATGTAAGGAGAAGAAAGCAAACATTTTGAAAACAATGGATATAGTTTGTTTATCCGGGGTAGCCGCAAAGTTTTATGTGTGTGTTTTTTTACTCTGGATTTTGTTGAAAAGCCTAACAAGGTCAATTGTTGCATGCGGTAAGACTTCTGTGTAGGGCTGTCGCGGTAACCGCATTACCGCGCTACTGACAAGCCCAACCACATGGAAAAAAAGCAACCGCAACAACCGTGCTTTTCACGTTAAATTCATGAAACTATATGCCTTGTTGTTTTTCATGTCATACAGTACATGTATAATAAAGGCCAAATAGATTGTCAAGAGTTAAGAGAGTAGGCTAATTGGTATATCAATATAGGCTTGTTTTTCGTACATTTCATTTCAAAATTTAATACTTCATATTTCGTTAAATCATATAGTGAATGTGTGAAAAAGTAAAACTGCGATGACAGAATAATTGTAGCGTCGTCTGCCTCTAGATGCAGTTTTAAAGAGATTAAAATTACTTTAATATAACTGATCACCACAACACCATAATATAACTGGTTGCTTACCAGCATTAAAACCTCATAAAAAAGACCTTTATAGGTTTTATCTTTGTGCATCTGCAGCGTCCGCTCCGTGGATGCAGCCAATATAACGCTGAGGTTGCTTTTGTGAATTGACTGACTGCACACTTGACTTTCACATTTAGATACACTGTAAAAAAATTCCGTAGAAATTGCAGCTGGGTTGCCGGTAATTTACCATAGATTTATATTTACTGGCAACATTTTGTTCAAAGTTAAATGAACATTAAACATTTACAAGTATTTGTCTTTACAGAGTAAAAATAAAAAACAGCAAACATTCTGGGAAACAAAATCTGAAGCAAAAAACTGAAAAAGGTTGATGATGATTTCTGGTTCCCAGAATGCTTTGCACGAGGCTGTTATTGTATAGTTATTGTATATGCCAGTAAATAACATACATTTTATTTAACGGTAAGTTACCGGCAACCCAGCTGCAATAACATTGTAATTTCTACGAATTTTTTTTACAGTGGGACAGACTGGAGCGATGAAATCATCTGGAAATCTTTTAATAATTAGAATAGAAATTATGTAGAGAAGATGTCCGGAGTTCTGTCGAAGTCTGATCCCTCTGTGTTTCTTATAGTGTTTATATCACAATTCTTTTCTATTATTTCTTTTTATTTCCTTATATCTTATCCTATGTCTTCTTCCTGTTTGTTCTAAAATTATTATGTTAACATACTTAATAAATATATAAATATAACACACACACACATGATGTAAAGTGTTATTAATATATAAACAGGCCTTTTTAATTTGTGTGTAAACATAATACTTTTATAATAGTTTTAGAACAAACACGTAAGCTATAAAAATAAGGAAGAAATAATAGAAAACAGGAAAATGATGAAATATTTAATAAACGTTATTATATATATATAGTAGTAGCAATTCAGACTGTAAAAATAATTTATTTAGCAAAAAAGAACAATACATATACATTACATATGCATATCAGTAGCCAAGCCATTTAAACTTTTTATTCATCTAAAAAATAAACGTACAACGCTATAAGAAACATTGCACTAAAGGAAAACATAGGGGAATCAGACTTCAACAGAACACCGGATCCATAACAATCACGGTTTAATGTTTAAACACTTCTCACAGCTACTGCGGTGCTGTCACTTTCTGCAACCAGTTTGGCTCCGCCCACAAAAAAACATCTATGTATTTGGCAGACACTTTAATTCAAAGGTACTTACAGTGCATTACAAGGCATAAGTTTTTATCCAAAATTGTGTTTCTTAGGTTCAAACCCATGACCTTTTGCACTGTAAACACAATGTCCCTACCACTGAGCTATAAAGGAGCATGTTGTATGGCTCTCAAACAAAACTGTTTGTCTCACTGAATGTGTATGTGGTGATGGGGTTGTTGATACCTGAAATACAGTTTTGTCTAACTAGCACAAAATACAAGCCCCAAGAAAGAACACTCTGGAAAGCATATCGCTGTTAAAAGACCTTCAGCTTCCAAGGAATGCGTGTAAAATGTCTCAGTTTTTTGTCAAATATTACAGATTATGTTGAAATGAGGTTGTATTTAAATTTCCCCCAGCATGTTTCCAGGCACAATTCGACATCACACATATTGCTTATGACACAGAAACACACACGCATGCACACAATCTCTATTTTGTCTAATATCTGCTCATAAATTTGCTGCTCAGAGAGCAGATGCTCACTTGCATGATTTCTCGTTTCATTCCCACTATTTCAGCACATTTTCTATTGATTCGAAATGTTTGTTTGCACCAGCTCATTAGAAGACACGCTCCGCGAGAACATTTTTCAGGCGCCTTTTATCCCGCTGGATTGGTGAGGCACAACAATGAATCCGACTCTAAATATAGGCGATTTTCTCACAGTTACGTGTTGCCTTTGTTAGGGTTGTATTGTGTGAGTTTTAGACTGAGCATGCTGGGAGATTTAGGCTAAGAATCGGTGTAAGCTCTGAATATATGAATGCAGAGATTTACACAAGATTCACCAAAGCTGCTTTTAGAGAATAACGAAAAAGAGGAAAGAGAATAAACACCAAATCACGCTCCACCAGAAAAAGTCAAGTACATTTACAATGACCTATTTACAGTACTACTGCTCTTTTCAAAAAATGAAGCATCTTACTGAGTGCTGTTTACAGAAGCATCAGCACCAAGAAAGACAAATATGTGTAATACAGCTGACATGAGCAGAACTTTACTCTATAGACATCTCATAGAATTGACCGTATACCCTGATAACCTGACAACCTATCTATGTATTTGTGCATTTATTGTTTATGTACTGTAAAGTCAAATTTCGGTCTACGCCGTACATTATCCGTAGCCTGTGCGTAGCCTGACGTGCACCTCGCCAAATTTTTAACAGCGTGACCCCAGGATTTTGGGTGCATGAGCAAGGCTTGTGGACCAACTCCGCTTCACCTCTGTAACCGCCCCCGTTTTTCCGCTTTCCGCACATCTATTATTGAAAAAGAGCTAAACACTTGCGGTTGCCGTGTACCTTGTGAAACGCCCATCATGTGTTTGTTAGCATGTTGTAATGCTAATGCGGCTGAAGATACTATTGTCCCAGACTGTTTTTTTTACAGAAAGCATGTAGCTCATTTTTATTTGCATTTTTTTGCTCCTGCCCAGAAGCATTTTGAATAACAGATGATCTGTGAGGTATTTTGAGCTGAAGCTTTAAAGACACATTCTAGGCACAGCTGAGACTCATCTTGTAAAAATAGGCAGAATATGGACCCTTTAAATATCATTATAAATCAAAAGAATTCAGACTTAATCTAGAAGCACTTAAATTTAAATGTATGTTTATAGCGTGACTCAGAGCTGTGCTGCTGTTATTCACCATCATTCTAAATAATTATGCATCACATATTACCGTAGTGTTGATCAAAATCTGTCAAACCCAAAAAACAAATTTCCTTACAAATGATATATTCGGACTGCAGGCCCTGAGGGTGAAGGCCTTGCTGCTTTGCATTTGGTAATAGGGTTTGTGATGGGCTCTGATTAATGCCCTCTCACCTCTGTAAAGATGAGCACACCCTACAGAAACTACATTTTGAAGCTGATTCGTGATGAACCCAGTTTTTATGTGAAAAACACTGTAAAAAAATTCTGTAGAAATTACAGTGTTATTGCAGCTGGGTTGCCGGTAATTTACCGTAGATTTAAATGTATGTTATTTACTGGCAAGAGTTTGTTTAAAGTTAAATAAATTTTAAATATTACCAAGTCTTTATCTTTACAGAATAAAACTTTACTATAACAGCCTCATGCAAAGCATTCTGGGAAAACCAGAAATCATCATCAACCTTTTTCTGTTTTTTGCTTCAGATTTTGTTTCCCAGAATGTTTTGCTTGATGCTGTTTTTTACTTTTACTCTGTAAAGACAAAGACTTGTAAACGTTTAATGTTCATTTAACTTTGAACAAAATGTTGCCAGTAAAAACCATAAATTTAAATCTACAGTAAGTTACCGGCAACCCAGCTGCAATTTCTATGGAATATTTTTACAGTGAAGATAATAGTGACAAAACAGTTTCTGGAAAAGTAACAAGGGCTGTGTGACAGATGATTGAGTCTTTGAATTCCTGTGAGAGGAAAAAACAAAATTAGGAAATGTTTAATAATGGCATGTATCTCATTTACATGTTTACTTTTTGATGAGTAATGCATGAATTCCCCAGTGCTCTGGTTTCAAATGAAGGCAGCCGTAGAAATGTATGTGACCTCATTTTTTTCTCATTACCTAGCAAGAGATGTCTTTTCTATTATATGTAGTGTTCACTATTGTATTGTCACACTGCAAAAATAAGCAGAAACACCCTTATTAAAGTGAATATATTACCAGCTACAGCCGACTTTTATCAAAGATGTCTAACCAAATGCAAACTTTAGGTGATTGGTGGCATCTTGGCCTAAAAAGAATTTTGTATAAGGGGTAATTAATAGAGAAATCAAATTTGACATGTAGGTCATTGTACTAATTTATAATCCCCTATAGATTTCAGAACTCAAAACTTCCTTGTTCACCCAGAAACAGCTTTTATTGAAACCATGCTGCCAAAATGGTTCATGTCAGATTTTGTCTCACTATGACATCATAGTGCGACAAAAGCTTGCATCTGCAGGTAAACGCTTACTTCTACATCATTATCTGTTTAGCTCCACCCACCAATTCACACATGTATGTCCCAGTCACAACAGTGGACGTTACATGCCTATAAAGTCTTTCACAACAGAATAGAAAATAGCTTGCTTCCAAATTAGCTAAGGGCGCACTCACACTGTCCAAACCAAACTGCGCTCGGGCGCGTTTGACCCCCAAAGCCTGGTTTGTTTGACTAGTGTGATCGCTCTGTTCCGCCCCCGGGCGCGGATTGGTTATTCGCGCCACGGCCAGGTTGCAGAGATGGGCCGGAGCGTGGTTCACTGGGCTCAGGCACGGAAGGCTGTGGTGTGAGCGCAATCGCGCCTGAGCGCGATTCAAAAGGTGAAGACATGATGACATGTGAGAGGGCTGTCTGTAATCGCGCACCAAACGACTCCGAATGAAAAACACAGACTTATCATTACGGTGGGTTCCAGTGTTAAGAGAGAGCTTTACTTCCTGTTTTTTTCAAAACAATCGCATCTTAATGACGAAAGCGCGCCCGGGCTCGGATCGTGTGAGTGTGTGCATCTGGGGGAGTAGGGAGGGGTGACAATCGCGCTGGGGCTTGGTTTGGTTTGGTTTGGATCAGGGGCGTCGCTAGACCCCTTTTACTGGGGCACGTGCCCCAGTGTAAATCTTTTGTGCCCCTGTGTAAATCTCAAGTTTACATTTTAGCAGTTAACTAGTTTATTCCTTTACAAAGACAATCGCGGCAAAACGGATCTATATGCAATGTAGTTACCCAATTCACGTTTGAAAAAGCGACGCAACAGTCGCACTGACGCGTGCACGCCTCAATTCATGTCCGCGTCCGCGCACGGACATGAATGAATGGGTGCGCGGACGCGGACATGAATTGAGGCGTGCACGCGACTGTTTTGCCGTGCGCAGCCGCATACAAAGTACACGCGATTGAGTTGGTTTATGAAAACATGGCGAGACTAAAGTAAGTTTCTAAATAATAATGAAAATCTCATTGACGCATGTGATGGACATCAGAAATGTTTTGTGCAAAGCAGGAAAAGGGAAGGAAAAATGAGAGATGATGAATTTAAGGGAGTAAAGACACATAACATCCTACCCTGTCAGGGCTTAAACATTAGAGGGAAAATTTCAGGAAAACCTCTGTCAATAGTCTATAAAATTGAATTGTTCACATACAAAAACTGTGTTATACTGTTCTGTATTTTCAGATATGAAATTAATATTTAGTTCACTAGCTCTAGGTCATTACATAATCAGTTAGCAGTAACTAAGATAGATTTTTTAGTAGTCATAAAATGAAAATATTCTTAAAAATAAAAAAAGAAGTTATTAATCATTGTTATGTAAAATGCAAATGTGCATAACATTTTTTTCTCTCCAGCAATTATTTCCAAACATTTTATGCCTTAAGACATGTTATTTATGTTGTATATATGTATATATGAAGATGATACTTAAATATTTTTAAATAAGTGTTTGTCTTTCCCAGTACTTGTTGCAATGTTGGAATAGTGTGTTAAGCAAAGGAAATTGTATCTTGCACACCGCAGGCTTTCAAGAAAAAGTAAAAAAAAAAAATGGGGGGCCTGTGCCCCAGTAGAGCTTTATGTCTAGCAACGCCCCTGGTTTGGATAATGTGAGTGCGCCCTAAATTGCTGTTAGGATACGGGATTTGGTAAAGTTGTAAGCCGCACTACATGCTAACTAGGAAGTTACATTGACTCTATTTGTACCTTTACAAATGTACAACTTCCAAATGATTTACATTTATGCATTTGGCGACTTGCAATGCATTACAAGCTATGCATTTGAGTAATTATTGATTCTTTATGGAGCCCTCTTCCATACTGTATAACATCATCTCATGATGACCACAACTGTCAAGCACAAAACACACAATAAAATTAATCCATTCATTATGCATAAGGCACTAGGACTGTGACAAGACACTTAATCCACGAGACGAGACACGAGATTCGGTTCACGAGAACGTGACAAGATTTTTAATTTTTTTAAGAAATCCTCAATGATAAAATAAATGAATGGGAAACTGAAATCACATTATTTTGAAATGTTTTAACTAATCTAGGACTGTCCCTAACAATTATTTTACTAAATGATAATGAAGTAATGTGATATTTTTGGTGATAAAAATACACCCAAGTGAGCAATAACCTTTAAAATTACATAATAATGATGATGCAATAATAATTGGTTCATATATCAAAACAAGTAAATACTTTACAGTAATAAAACAAAAGCAGCCTTTGTAATATAAAGCAGCATTATGTATTATAACAACAAATGCCTGCGGGGGGTGCGCCACTAACGAACCCGCTTCTGTTACTTTCACTTTAGATGGTTACTTTTAGCCAAACAACGTTTAAATCCATTTAAATATTTAATATTTATGCAATTCTTTACAATAGAAATGATACAGCCACTGTTATTCTTGAGCAAAAACATGCAGACATTAAGTCATGTAAAGTCAGAGTGAGGGTTTAATCTGCTGAGACACTTCACATCTGACACTGATCAAACAAAAAAACGCATCTCAGACGAACATTATTGGAAACCCAAACAAAAAAGCACACGCAGTAAAAGACAGAATATAATGCATGCACATTGCACTGTAAAAGGTTTAGCCAGAAACTTAACTTTATGCTGATATAAGTACAATGGCCGTTTCTCAAACAGAAAGCTGTATCCTTGCATGTACAGGCTGAATTCGTCATCAAGCCTGGTTTATTTCAGTTAACTGAGGATTACATTTGCAAGTCATAAGCAAATTACAACAATTTACTATTAAGTAAATATAATAGTAAACATTATGGGGCGGTTTCCCGGACCAGGATTAGCTTAATCCAGGACTAGGCCTTAGTTTAATTAGGAAATATAACTAGTTTTAACAAACATGCCTTACTAAAAACATTACCTGTGTGCATTTTGAGGTAAAACAAAGGGCACTGATGTATTTTAAGATATGTCAGTGCAAGTTATTTTCAGTTTGGAGAGCTCTTAAAAGTGTTTAAGTCTAGGACTAGTCTAATCCCTGTCCGGGAAACCACCCCTAAAATAGTTAAAGGATTAGTCCATTTTCTTAAAAGAAAAATCCGGTTAATTTACTCACCACCATGTCATCCAAAATGTTGATGTCTTTCTTTGTTCAGTCGAGAAGAAATTATGTTTTTTGAGGAAAACATTGCAGGATTTTTCTCATTTTAATGGACTTTAATGGACCCCTACACTTACCACTTAACTCAACATGTAACAGTTTTTTTTCAACAGAGTTTCAAAGGACTATAAACAATCCCAAACGAGGCATAAGGGTCTTATCTAGCGAAACGATTTAAATTTTTGACAAGAAAAATAACAAATATAAACTTTTAAACCACAATTTCTCGTCTAGATCCAGTCCTGAAAGATCAGCTGACCTCACGCAATACGTCATGACGTCAAGAGGTTACAGAGGACGAACGCGAAACTCCGCCCCAGTGTTTACAAGTGTGTTGAAAGAGGACCGTTCCTACGTTGTTGTATGTCAACTGATACTAATTAATGTCTTTGTGTCAGTTTATTGTTTACAAGCGTCCGCAAATGTGCATTTTATATATGTAACACGTGACCTCCCTACGCCACTACGCATTTACGTTAGGTCGCGCTGGACCGGATCTAGACGAGAAATTGTGCTTTAAAAGTGTATATTTGTTATTTTTCTTGTCAAAAATTAAAATCGTTTCGCTAGATAAGACCCTTATGCCTTGTTTGCGATCGTTTATAGTCCTTTGAAACTCTGTTGAAAAAAACTGTTAAGTGTTGAGTTAAGTGTTAAGTGTTGGTGTCCATTAAAGTCCATTAAAATGAGAAAATCCTGCAATGTTTTCCTCAAAAAACATAATTTCTTCTCGACTGAACAAAGAAAGACATCAACATTTTGGATGACATGGTGGTGAGTAAATTATCTGGATTTTTCTTTCAAGAAAATTGACTATTCCTTTAATAATAAGGCAATCTTTATGTATACAGCCTTCTGCCAGCATTTCACCTCCACGAGAAATCTTGGAAAATAATTAATTTTGCGATACATATTTAATTTTGCAAAATCTCATCGCACAAGATCTTGTTACACCCCTATAAGTCACCCAAGAAGGCTTACTATTACTGACACTATTATCAATACTATAGCTTTTTATGAAGAACAGGCTGATTTCTTTTGTTGATAACAAAGTGAGCTGTTAGATCTGCCGTGACAGTGACTGAGTGATTCAATCTGTTCATTACAGAACTAAAAACAACAATTCATTCCAAAAACTTCCTCATCTTCCATTTTTCTTTATGTTTTCTGGAAAAATATCAGACTGGAGTAAATAACTTTTGAACAGATGTGTTCATTTTGAAAATCAAACACTGCAGTACAGCTTTGGTCAGAAGTCATTTAAATTGTGCTGACATTTTTTATTATTTTTGCAAACATACATTTTTTTACACTGAAAGAAATGTAGTAGCAGGAACACTGCACTTTTTCTAGGACTTATACATTGAGAAAGTAGCTGCAGATAGCCATTTGGTTTATTAAACGCAGGGCTGTTTCTATTTTAAACACGAAAAGCTTCATGATGTTGACAGCACAAGCTGTCACCACCCAGGCTCTAGAGCATTAGACTATTTGAATTCTTAACTTAAGAAGGGAAGATTAACAACCCTAAGTACTGTGGACATGCTCAATCTTTATCATACTGTATAGCACCGTCATCAAATACGCCTCTATATTTAAACTGCATGCATCTGCAGTGTTAAAATACCTCTTGTTGTTTATGTTGAAAACAGTTTATCTTCATAAACCCAATCCTAGATTATGATTAACTTCCTCTAGTATGATCAAAGTTCAGTGATCATGTCTATCACCTGTTTGTTTTTGTGGTTCTGCTCAGATGGTTCCAGTAGTAAATCAATATCTGCATTTATAACCTTCCACTTCTCCTCTTCCATATCTCTTCAGACTCCATCTGTATACAAGGTTTTGATCCCAATTTAGGGATCATCACCCCAATCAACCCCATGATGGCTGGGATCAGTCTGGTACCTCCTCATCCTGTGCCAACAGAACTTCCTGTCATGAAGGAAATCATCCACTGCAAGAACTGCACGCTGTTCCCACAGAATCCCAGTAAGAATCCCAGCACAGTTGTTAGAAATGCATGCTAACTCTCATTTACTTCTTGTAATGTAAATGATAAATATATACAGTGCAATGCCGTTTTAATTTTAACTTTTAATTTTGTTACCTTTTTTTTTTTACAAAATTGCTTACTTAGAAATAAAGCACAAAAATAAAAAAAATTCAGTCTGCCTTCCAAAAAAAACAACCGCATTGGTCCTTTGTGTATGCAGCATATTAAGACATACAGTTACGTTTTAAGGATAAGCGCCCTCTAGCTGCCAGCAGCTTATTACGACCTGTTGTTACGTTTCAAGGTAGTTTGCCTTAAATCCAGATCAGGACACATTAAATTATTTGCATTTGTGAAAGGAGAAATTGTTTAATAAACATTGATGGTTTTAAAGGTATTTTGGAGCATCTAACCCCACCCCTACCCTAAACCCAACCACCTCTTAACCATATAAAACACAACACATGTGTAAAAGACAGGTATTTGTTACATAAATTGAAATAAAAAACAACAGTAAAAAAAAATAATTACAAACAACTTGTGTTGCAAACCTTGCAAAATGAATTCATAAGATGACTTTATATAAGAACTCCATGAACCCAACACACACAGTCAGATCTCGTTCAAACATAAACCAGAACATTAGACCATGACACAGTCGATCACGAGAGCCAAAAGCGTTTCACATTCCAAGCTGATGTAATGATGCAGTCGGTCATGAGCCACACCAATGCTATGAAAGATGGTGTATCGCTTCTTTTGGTGGCAGTTTGTGAATGACTATACACCAGATCTGAAAATTAACAGCAAATAGTGATCACCTTTGCTTCTGGTCCTTATATAAATTGATTGTTTGACCTCGGTACACTTGGAATATTTGTATGTTAAAAAAACTGTTTTGTATGCTTTTTTATATTATTTAATAAATTAATGGGTATACTATTTGCCCAAAATGCCCAAATAGTGTAATGTGGAATATAAATACAATTAATCATTGTGGTTTAATTAAAAAATCATGTCATCTTTGTAAAATTATACCCCAATATATTATTTCATTATTACCCCATCTTCCCAGATTTCCAATGTGGTCTCACATTTTCCGACACCCATACATTTATGCTATTAGTAAAAAAGCCTTGTAAAAAACAGATTAAATAAAAATGCATTTACTTGATGTTGAGTCATACAATCCAAGTACAATAACAAGTCTCGGACTCTATGTAAATCTTGCAGATCTTCCTCCCCCCTCCACCAGAGAAAGACCTCCAGGCTGCAAGACCGTCTTTGTTGGTGGGCTTCCAGAAAATGCGACTGAGGAGATCATTAAAGAAGTGTTTGACCAGTGCGGTGAGATTATTGCCATCCGCAAGAGCAAGAAAAACTTCTGCCACATTCGCTATTGTGAGGAGTTCATGGTGGATAAGGCCCTCTATCTCTCTGGTGTGTCTTTGTTTATATATATATACTGTATTGCCTAACAATGGTTCTTACTTTCACCTCTTTACTTGATAGAAATCCATTGTAATTTAAGATAAGAACAAACAGCTTGGATTAGTATTTATTTGAATATATTTGGGGATAGTTGGTGGATTAACAAAGATTTTGACTGGTTGCAAATTGCTGGTTAAACTATACAGTATACTCAAAAATGGCTGGGTTATTTTTGACCCATAATAGGACAAAGCACATGCTGGGTTAAAAATGCCCAATTTTGAGTTATTGTTATACAACCATGGGGTAACCCAGTTGCTGGGTTAAAACAACCCAGCATTGGGTCAATTTTAACCCAGCGGTGTGTTCTGTTCAATATTTACCCATTATGGGTCAAAAATAACCCAGACATTTCTAGAGTGTTCTAGTCAACATTTGAAGTGGATCAAAACCTTTCATAAAAGTTCATAAAACCAATACCTAATACCCGTTCTTGTCTTAGGACAACTTTGATGCACTTTTTTAATTCACTTGTTGACTAGTGTAGTTTAAAAGACTGGTGGGGATGCGAGCAGAAAGAAGTTGTAGTATGAATTGCTTAAAAAATGTGATAAACTAAAATCAACATAACACAAAAAGAAAGTAACACAATTTATCACTTTTGGATTACCTCAAGGTTCTCTGTAAGACAACAAGATAAGGCAAAATACCACTGTCATCTTATAAAAGGGAAAATAGGTGTACAATTTTCATACAATTCTGGTTTAATTTGTATTTACAATAAGTTGTTTTGGTAGCTGTACAGTAAATTAGTTTTAGTACACTTGACTTAGCCATAAGCCAGAGAGAAAGTCAGTGTTTTTATTGTGTGAAGGGGTGTCAATAATGCATGGTGGATAACATCATCATCACAATTCATTTTCAATGTGAGTGGCAGAACAGAACAGTGAAATGAAATGCTATGAGCAAGTGCAGCACACATCTAGCACTGAGGGTTGTGGTGTGTGCACATCAAAATTGAAGCAAATATTCGCATCGCGCTCCTCTCTCTAGATTGCTTGCTGGAGTTTCCGTGGCACCTGTGTGAATATATCCCTTCGCTTAATCCTTACGGCTTCAGGATAGTCCTCATTAAAATAAATGTTTGTACCTCTTAGCTTGTTTACCCTGGTCATCACAGCTGCCTTGTCTTTCCATCTTAAGAACTTAACTATTATCGATCTATGTCGTTTTCCTGCTGTTGTAGGATCACCCATCCGATGAACACGTTCCACCTCTATCCTTTCTTCATTCATTTCTAACTTTTCAGTTATTATGCGGCAGACTTAGTTCTCCGTTTCTTCCTCACTCTCGCGTTGCGATTCAGGAATTCCATCAATGATAATGTTATTCCTTTTGATATAATTCTTGTGATTTGTCTAGATCTGATGAGTTTCTGAAAATGAGGGGGGTCTGCGACATGGCAGTAAATGAAATTATGAAAATTATGTCCAGATAAAGTTATGTTTTACAATTTGTAACGTTAATCACCTTATTTGCTCAGCAGTCTGTGCAGATTGAGCGCACACACTTAACTAGTAGTATTTTCGCATTCTAGGTTACGTGTCCATGTCACGTTGCTGTGCGCGTGGTCACGAAAGCTTTACATATGTACACGTATTTAAGCACAGCAGTTTTAAATTAAGTGATTTTAAGCCTATATGCATGCGCTGTTTCTGTGTGAGAGGAGCGTGCAAGCCACGCATCCGCTTCTCATTGAGTGAGTATTTCTTTAGCGCTGTATTAGCCTTAAATACACATATGCGTCAAAATCCTTAACATAATTTTTGCCAGTATCCTCATAAACACGACAATTTAGGGCTTACGAGAAAGTAAACAGCTTATAGAGAAAACGCATGTGTAACAGTATATTAGATCCGGACTTTGGTCTTAAAGGGGCAGTTACCTAATTTTGCTCCTGTCTGTCACTCGTGTTGATCAAACAGCATTGAAAGAAAATCTCTCACCGATCTTAAAGGATTAGTCAATTTTCTTAAAAAAAATCCAGATAATTTACTCACCACCATGTTATCCAAAATTTTGATGTCTTTCTTTTTCAGTCGAGAAGAAATTATGTCTTTTGAGGAAAACATTCCCGGATTTTTCTCATTTTAATGGACTTTAATGGACCTCAACACTTAACAGTTTTAATGCAGTTTAAAATTGCAGTTTCAAAGGACTCTAAACGATCCCAAACGAGGCATTAGGGTCTTATCTAGCTGGTCATTTTTGGCAAAAAAAATTTAAAATATACACTTTTAAACCACAACTTCTCGTCTTCCTCCGGCTGTGTGACTTGCCAGCGTGACCTCACATAATGACGACGAAAGGTCACGTGTTACATATATGAAATGCACATTTGCGGACCATTTTAAACAATAAACTGACACAAAGACATTAATTAGTATCAATCCACATACAACAATGTCAGAACGGTCCTCTTTCTCCACAATTATAAACACTGGGACGTAGTTTCGCATACATCATCCGTGACCTCTTGACGTGATGATGTATTACGTGAGGTCGCCCTGGCACATCACAGGACCGGAGGAAGACAAGAAGTTATGGTTTAAAAGTGCATATTTTGTATTTTTCTTGCCAAAAATGACAATTGTTTCGCTAGATAAGACCCTTATACATGGTTTGGGATCGTTTAGAGTCCTTTGAAACTGCAATTTTGAACTGCATTAAAAAGGCCATTAAAATGAGAAAAATTCTGGAATGTTTTCCTCAAAAAACATAATTTCTTCTCGACTGAACAAAGAAAGACATCAACATTTTGGATGACATGGTGGTAAGAAAATTATCTGGATTTTTTTTAAGAAAATGGACTTATCCTTTAAATAAATCACTTTTCTGCTTTTAATAAGATTTGTACGTCGAATTGTACAATTGTACATTGTAACAAACCCTGAATTATTTGTTTATGTGTACTGAATAATATGAAATATACATTTCTGTAAAACTTTACAAAAAGGTTTTATTTGTTCACATAATTAATTGCATTATGAACCAAAAAAAGTATTTATTAATTCTTGTTTATGTCATTACAGTAATTAATGTTAGTTTGAGATGCATTCATTAATGTTAACAGTTTCAAATTTGATATAAAATTTTAATGCTAAAATTAATAAGATTTATAATAAATAAATAACGGCTTGTTGTGCACACACCATTAAAAAATCAAATGTCAGTAACCCCGACTGTTATATCATGTGAATTTTAATATTATTCTAGAGTATGCAGTTGTTAACTTTTTACCAACAGTGCTTCTTTTATGGCATCATGTGAAGAACCTATAGTTTGAGTAAACGCTAGCTCTGTTTAGTGAGTGATGTTTGTTGTTTTAGGCTACCGGATGCGCATTGGCTCCAGCACCGATAAAAAGGATTCAGGCCGCATACATGTAGATTTCGCTCAGGCGAGAGATGATTTGTACGAGTGGGAGTGCAAGCAAAGATTACTGGCACGTGAAGAACGGCATCGGCGGAAAATCCACGAGGAGAGGCTGAGACCTCCTTCACCTCCTCCCATAATGCACTATTCGGAGCACGAGGCAGCTCTTTTGGCTGAGAAATTGAAAGGTAAGCTTTCCCACAGACTCTAGTGCAATGATCTCATCTAGCCTTTAAAAAACAGATTTGTCATCGGTTATATAGCGGCGAGAGAAATTTGGATTCTTTGGAAAGCTTCAAGGCTTTTCTTCTCATCACAATGTGGTAAAATGACCTACAGTGCCAGGTCTGCTTCTCCTCAGACGTTTCACAGCCATTCTTGACTTCCCTCTGATGACGTGACGGATATTAATGAGCGGCTACATAGTTTTAAGGGTCATATGTGCCCCCTCATATCATCCCAGTCTGCATTTGCCCCAGCTGCTGTTTTTTCTGTGGTTCTGCTGTGCTTGTATGATCGGTTAGTTCCATTCATCAGCTTCAATGAGACCAGCGAGTGTCAATGATGTGAACGTTCAGTGCCAGACGCCTTAAAAGGGATTCAAAGGTTGACTAAATAGATTTCATTTGCTTTTGGAATGCTTAAATGTGCTTAAAATGTATTGGTTCCTAGGCTAGAAATTGAATGGTTTTCCAAAGGAAGATTTTTCTTTGCTTAGAACTGCTTTTCCATAATGTAGCTCATAATACTTAATTCATTTAAACATCTTCTTTGTCTTAGAAATTAGGCAATTGTTGACGTACTGTAGAGCAAAGAGTTACACATTTAGTGAGGGCCCGCAGTAGTGGCCAAAAGTGATGTCCAGAGAGGAAAATCTGTGCAATATTTGCTTTGAATGTCCCCTCGAGTTAAATTAAACCAGGTGTTTGGTACAAAATGGAGAAAACACTCAACTTTATTGGACAAAATAATTTGGCAAAGGGCAATGCAGGGTGCACCTTTAATAAAACATTTGAATAAAGAGTGAAGGTGTCAATTGTTTAAAGTTGGACATTATTTTTGGACACTATAGCTTAGATCAGTGGTTCTTAACGTTATTCCTCGAGGCCCACTGCTCTGCACATTTTGTATGTCTCTTTTATCTGACAGACTCAGTTCAGTTCATTGAGATCTCTTCTAATGAGCTGATGATTTGAATCAGGTGTGTTAAATAAGGGAGACATACAAAATGTGCAGAGCCTCGAGGAATAACGGTAAGAACCACTGGCTTAGATAATTTGGTCTTGGAAGAATTTATTCATAATGAAATGTCAAAAAAATAAAAATAAAAATACATACCTTGTTGTCAGTGTGAGACACAATTTGAGCACAATGTGATAAATCGAAACTCTTTCTCTTAGGAGAAGGTTTGCTTTCAATTAGCATTTTATTTATTTGCAATGCTGATTATTAAACATAAGTGTGACCCTGGACCACAAAACCATTTATAAGGGTCAATTTAAAATTAGTAAGATGAATAAATAAGCTTTCTATTGATGTATGGGTATTAGGATATGACAATATTTGGCTGAGATACAACTTTTTGGAAATCTGAGGATACAAAAATTGAAATATTGAAAAAATTTCCTGTAAAGTTGTCTAATTGAAGTTATTATGATACATTTTATATATATTTATGACAGGTAATTTACAAAATATCTTCATGCACTATGAACTTGATTTTTGGCATTAAAAAAATCAATAATTTTGACCCATTCAACCAGAGGCGGTCTTAACATAGAGCATAGGTAGGCAGCTGCTTGGGGCCCCCTACCAGCGGTCATATTAGGGGGCCCCCAACCAACCTAACAAATAAATTAATTAATAAAACCCTTATCATCACGAACACTTCAAAATCATTGCAAATTGTAATAATATTCTTGCGAAATACGTTGAAACTTTGAAATAGTCGTTAAAATGTCCAGATCATGTTTATCTGTCACTAAACACATACTGTACACCCCCATCTTTCACAATGAAATGGACTAGTCTGTAATGGTGCACGCTACGAAAATTGGGCTTTGGTGAGTCAACCGCCTAGTTCTAGTAATAGCCTTAGCCCTACACTGATAAAAATTATTTTGTGGTGAAGTAAATGACGTTACTAAAAAAATTATAATAAAAATTTAACCCTAATGTTTTGTTGGGGATGTTTTCGTCCACTATGGGGTGCTGTTTAGTCTTAATTTGGCCACAACTTTCTCTGTGTTTCAGCAAATGGAATGATTTTTGGTGACAAATATATTTTGGTTTTTTTTTCAACTCAACAATACACTGTGGGCAAATTCACAACCTTTTCGTTATGTTCGTGAAGTAAACCTCCACTAAATTAAACTGCTGTAAAAATCAGACAAATATTTGGTTTCATTTTTTTTTGCATACATTTGTTAATCAACCTCAGTCCTGATAAAACTGCTAAATGTTTAATACAAAATCCAGGATTTTTACTCTTTAAATGCTAATGATTTTTTCAAAAACTCTAAACTGATTTGGGGAAACACACATACTGTACAATAACTTATTTTTAATATAAAAAGTGATTGTGGACTGGATTTTTTAAAACTTTATATCACAGTCTTGGGCATGTGAAAGATTAATAACAACTTTGGCTTTGATGCATTGCTAGTTTTTTTGCAGCATCAGATTAAATATTTTTTCCTCATTTACTGTTTGTGGCTGTTTTTGCCCCATTGACTTATTCTCTATTTGTTTGTGTAGTGCTACACTTTGTGTGTTCTCTGCTTTCCATCTATATTTTGGAGTAAAAAAAAAATGTTCTCTTTTTTAGATCGGATAGGGGGCCCCATACATACCTTCGCCTTGGGCCCCCAATTTGCTAAATCCGCTACTGGTTTTATCCCTAATAGGGGTGGCCAGATGAGGCCATTGCAAATCATGGACCATGTCACCAAAAATAATTCTGTGTGTTATACTTATTTACTACAGTACATATCATGAAAGTTTATTACATTTATTTTTAAAATAGTCTTTTTTAATATAGTCTTTCTTCAATGTGCATGGTAATTCATAAACTAAAGTTAATATTAAAAAAAACTGGCCAGTGTCTTTTTAGGGGTGGCCGTGGCCCCCCTGACCCCCTTGAGGGCACCACTGCATACAACGTATTGTTTTCTTTTGCTACAAATATACCTGTGCTATTTATGTCGATGGTCACATTTATTAAAGAGAGGAAAGAATCTCAGTTTACCAGACAGACAGGAATCATTAGGTATGAAGTTTAAACAGCCTTTATTTCTGAGGCAAGAGAAATTTGCACAGCATGTCCCATTTTCAACATATATCATAATTCGAGGCACCACATGGTGTTTTTTTGTCACAGTCAGGCCAATCCATCACACTGTTTGACATTCATACTTATTAGCCACGTCACCTTTCTTGTTTTAATTTCAAAAACATTTTCCAGCTGACAGCTGCAGTTTTCTCATGCTGTGGTTTGATTACAGCTAGCGGCACTTGGAAAGTAGTAATGGTTTGGGTGTGTTTGGTTGCCATCATTTCCATGCACCTCTCGGCTCTCGTCTCACTGGAGAGACTGCTTTCATTTAGATGATGGGACTTGACTGCAGCCTCCACCTCATCGACAATCACAGCACACTGTCAAGCACTTACAATTCTCCCTGCGTACGGCATTCCGAGATCCGTATCTCTTCTCCTATTTATTGAACCCAAAGGGCATCAGCAAAATAATCTCTGATGGGTCTCGATTTTACGACACCTGACTCAGTTGAGCTCATCTTTGAATCCAGTCGCCCTCAGTTTATTCTGATAGTAGAATGTCTAAAGTGGACTATCTAATAAGTTGGCTATCGGAAAAGAACACATGGCTGCCCGCAGGGTGTTTACGTTGTGTCAAGCCAAGCAACTGCTTTTGAGATAAATATGATTTGTAAATTCTTTGTTTTTTTTGTGATTTTTTCCAGATATAAAACACCTTCTTGACTACTACTTAACTAGAAGTGCCTACACTCTAAAAAGGTTATTACAAGGTTATTTTTAACCCAGCACTGGGTCAAAAAGGGACAAATACAGCCATTGGGTTAAACTAGCCCCAAAATTTTTTAAAAAATGTTAATGGGTTGAAACAACCCAGTATTTTGGGTTAAAGTGCACCTATTTCATTGCTAAAAAGATATTTTTTGTATTTGGTATAACACAATGTGTTTGCGTGGTTTACGGTTAATAAAACACATTATTTTCCACATACCGTACATTTTTATAGCTCCAGATTTCTTCCTGAAATGCACCAATTTGAAAAACTCTGTGTCCCTGATTGGCCAGCTAATCTGTATGTTGTGATTTGCCTGAATACCTCTGACGTCAGCCGGAAATGTGATGCTCCTTACCATGTTTGAAAGATTTGCTCACAATGCAATGCTAACAGGAGTTAACTTTCAAGCTGTGAGTCCGAAGTGGGAGGAATTGTTATAATGTCAGTCTTGTCTACATCACCAAACCCAGGAAGTAAACTGTTGCCTACAATCCGTGTGTTTGTTGTATTCCAAGAATAAAGATTTACGTTGGAGACGATAACTCGGGTCAACGTTTACTTTTGTTTCGTTACGTTTGTACCTTTTGCGTATCATTAACATGTAGTAATACACTTACACACCAAAGGAAATGTAAAAACGTGAATAGGTGCTCTTTAAAACAACCCAACATAGGTTAAATTACAACCCAACAAGTTGGGTTTGTCCTTTTTTGACCCAATGCTGGGTTGAAAATAACCCAGCACTTTTGTGTATGTGTATGTACAGTGGGTCTCCACAGTCTGCAGTTTTTGTATATCAGGGTACTGTGTGTTTCTCATCCTGAATGTGGCATTAGTTAGAGTTTAAAACCAAATATCTACCCATCTATTTACTTCACTTGGAAACACTTGAATATGGTTTTCATTCAAAGTCTATGGTTAATGCTTGCTGGCAAAAAACATGCTTATTGCCACATTAAGCTCGCATGGAAAATGAAAACGACTGCTGTTTTAAATAAAGCTAATATCCCTAACCAATGCCGACTGAATTGGCGGTAACATACTGTAACGACTTACAGAATGTCTGAGTTAAGGAGAGGTCACAGAACTGAATGCTGGGAATTCGGAGGGAGAGATTTGAGTTGTGCCTGATGTCTGGTGGAGGTTCTCATTAGAAGTGAGATTGGCGGTAAAGGCTTATTTGACTGTGGAAAGTATTTTTATTCTTGTCAGATGGCATTTTTGCCTCAAGCCCGGGAGAAATCAATTTCCCTTAATTAGCTGGGAAGTTTGAGTGTCATCTTAATACCATACCTGCAATTGATGTCAAACGCACAGGCCCACAGGGGTTTTCACCAACTGCAGATGGGTGTAACGGTTATTTCATGGAAAAAGATGATTTGAGTTATAAATTTAGCACACATTTTTAGGAATTTGAATAGAGGTTTGGTATAAAGTAATGCCATTTTCATCATTGGCTTGAAATGGGTTGTGTTCCTGTATAGCTTAGTGCAAGAGCATTTTGTTCGCAGTGCAAAAGGTCATGGGTTCAAACCCAAAGAACACAGCTATACTGTATAGCTTGTAAGTCACTTTGGATAAAAGTGTCTGCCACATGCATAACTGAATATTTTCTGATGATATGAAGAATCGTGGTTAAAGTGCACTGGTGAGCACAAATGCAGAGAATGATGTTGTTGCTGTGTACAGGATCTCATTAAGAGAGGGATCAAATGTACTGCCAGCCAGCCTCTGCGGTGACTGTGGCAAAATTCAATTATTCTTCCAATTTCAGTAATGTATTTTACACGGGTCCACAGGGAGCAGATTACTGGAGCCTGGGCGAGGCCACACCAAACGCCAAGTGTCTCTGCTTCTCAGCTTGGAATTACACTTCATGTTTAGACAGGAAAAATGCAGGGTTAGTTACTGATTCACGAGCCGTAACTGAACAGTCTGATGAGATGATGTTCTTGTTCAATAGAAAGAGGACAATGTAGGAAAAGAGACATAAAATTAGGTCTTGAAGTCGAAAACGTCACCTAGCGGTTATTATAAAACGGGCAGTTCTGGTTCTTCATTCTGATTGGTTGAAACGCGTTGTAAGTCGTGATAAAATACACCGGTAACCTCACGGTTCAGACCACATTACATAAGTGTCACTGCGCCACTGTTGCTGCGTACTGGTTTATTAAAATAAACACCACAGTCTTTAATCATATTTTTAATTTGTCTACAATTGCACAAATAATGGCGAGATAAATGTCAATAAATATTGTTGAGTCATCTCGTCGATAAAGATAAAACGTTGTCTGAGGAGTTTATAAGTCAAGTTCATACGTCCGCTGTTATCCACTGGGTGGCGATCTTACCCAACTTAAACACTGACGCATTCACTCAACACTGAAAACACAGCGTGTAAGTTTTGATGGCTCTGATTCTGATCTCTTACAAAAGTTCTTCACAAAAATGGAATTATCTACGCTTTTAGCTTAAAATTTGAGAGGTGATAAGAGAACAAATGAAGGTAGGATGAAACAGTTTTTTTTTGTTTGTTTTTGTTTGAAAGCGGATGGTCTGTTCTTTCATTTGATATTTTATGTTTATTTAAAGAAGATCATTTTTCTGCAAGGCATTAAACTAAAAATGGGTGGCAACTTAAAAAAAAAGAAACGCTGACGGGGAAAGAGTTCAGCATGCTTTCAAGCATATTTGATCATCACTTCAACAGTTGCACAATATCAATGTTAATGTATAAATTAGATGAATGGTGATTTATAAAATAAACACCACAGTCTTAAATCATATTTTCACTGTGTCTTTGCTGCATCTGTGTTGGTTGGGAACTGCTCTCTGTTGATTCTGAGGAACTACTTTGTTTGGCGGAAGAGTAATATTTGTATTAATGTAATTACAACTTATTTGTGTTTTATTTTATAAAATCCCTCTAACGTTATGCATATGAAGTAACCGTTTTATAAACGCAATAAACCCCCTCGAAGCAGTGGGGTTACAGTGCATTTTATAACAGCTAAGGGGGTTTTAGGCACGACGCGAACAACGCCCCTTAGCTGTTATAAAATGCACTGATAACCCACTGCTTCTTGGGGTTTATTGCTTTATCGTTCTTGCACCCAGCATGCATGTGGCACGTGAGCATCATGGTGTTGAATCTGATGTCATTTGTTATTTCCAAGTTCTGTTGTTCCTATTGCAATTCCACGATTATCTAAAAAAACTACCTCTATCAATACTAGGGCTGGGTATCGATTCAGATGTTCCGGATTGTTTCGATTTCGATTCATAAGCTGTCGGATCGATTCGATTCTCGGACCGATTTTTATACTCGATTCAACTCAATGAATATAGATTCAATAGAAATACTTTTATTTATATAAAAAAAACAGTGAACTTAAGTTTACAAGTGGGTAACTAGATAGAAAAGTTCGTCGGAACAAACTTTATGTTGGCTTGAGAAAGCCTAGTCTGAGAGTAGAGTTTGACAACTTAGCATGAAGCTATCATGATTTAAATTAAAGCTAGCATGATTTAACATGAAGCGAACATGATTTAACATGAAGCTAGCATGATTTAGCATGAAGCTAGCATGAAGCTAGCATAATTTAACATGAGGCTAGCATGATGATATCATGATTAGCATAAAGCTAGCATGATGCTAGCATGATTAGCATGAAGCTAGCATGATGCTAGCATGATTAGCATGATGCTAGCATGATTAGCATGAAGCTAGCATGATGCTAGCATGATTAGCATGATGCTAACATGATTAGCATGAAGCTAGCATGATTAGCATGAAGCTAGCATGATTAGCATGAAGCTAGCATGATGTTAGCATGATTAGCATGAAGCTAGTATGATTAGCATGAAGCTAACATGATGCTAGCATGATTAGCATGAAGCTAGCATGAAGCTAGCATGAAGTTAGCATGATTAGCATGAAGCTAGCATGATGCTAGCATGATTAGCATGAAGCTAGCATGAAGCTAACATGATGCTAGCATGATTAGCCTGAAGCTAGCATGATGTTAGCATGATTAGCATGATGTTAGCATGATTAGCATGAAGCTAACATGAAGCTAGCATGATTAGGATGAAGCTAGCATGATGTTAGCATGATGCTAGCATGATTAGCATGAAGCTAGCATGAAGCTAGCATGATTAGCATAAAGCTAGCATGATGTTAGCATGAAGCTAACATGATGTTAGCATGATTAGCATGAAGCTAGTATGATAAGCATGAAGCTAGCATGATGCTAGCATAATTAGCATGAAGCTAGCATGATGTTAGCATGATTAGCATGAAGCTAGCATGATGTTAGCATGATTAGCATGAAGTTAGCATGAAGCTAGCATGATTAGCATGAAGCTAGCATGATTAGCTTGAAGCTAGCATGATTAGCATGAAGCTAGCATGATTAGCATGAAGCTAGCATGATTAGCATGAAGCTAGCATGGTGCTAGCATGATTAGCATGAAGCTAGCATGAAGCTAGCATGATTAGCAGGAAGCTAGCATGATGTTAGCATGAAGCTAGCATGATGTTAGCATGATTAGCATGAAGTTAGCATGATGCTAGCATGATTAGCATGAAGCTAGCATGAAGCTAGCATGATTAGCATGAAGCTAGCATGATGTTAGCATGAAGCTAGCATGAAGCTAGCATGATTAGCAGGAAGCTAGCATGAAGCTAGCATTATTAGCATGAAGCTAGCATGAAGCTAGCATGATGTTAGCATGATTAGCATGAAGCTAGCATGATGTTAGCATGATTAGCATGAAGTTAGCATGATGCTAGCATGATTAGCATGAAGCTAGCATGAAGCTAGCATGATTAGCATGAAGCTAGCATGATGTTAGCATGATTTAGCATGAAGCTAGCATGAAGCTAGCATAATTTAACATGAGGCTAGCATGATGATAGCATGATTAGCATAAAGCTAGCATGATGCTAGCATGATTAGCATGAAGCTAGCATGATGCTAGCATGATTAGCATGATGCTAGCATGATTAGCATGATGCTAACATGATTAGCATGAAGCTAGCATGATTAGCATGAAGCTAGCATGATTAGCATGAAGCTAGCATGATGTTAGCATGATTAGCATGAAGCTAGTATGATTAGCATGAAGCTAGCATGATACTAGCATGATTAGCATGAAGCTAGCATGAAGTTAGCATGATTAGCATGAAGCTAGCATGATGCTAGCATGATTAGCATGAAGCTAGCATGAAGTTAGCATGATTAGCATGAAGCTAGCATGAAGCTAACATGATTAGCATGAAGCTAGCATGATTAGCAGGAAGCTAGCATGAAGTTAGCATGATTAGCATGAAGCTAGCATGAAGCTAGCATGATGTTAGCATGATTAGCATGAAGCTTGCATGATGTTAGCATGATTAGCATGAAGTTAGCATGATGCTAGCATGATTAGCATGAAGCTAGCATGAAGCTAGCATGATTAGCATGAAGCTAGCATGATGCTAGCATGATTAGCATGAAGCTAGGATGATTAGCAGGAAGCTAGCATGAAGCTAACATTTATTGCGTTGCTAGGGTACTAAGTTTGGTTGCTAGGGAGAAAATTGGCATCCCATAATGATCACCCTTCAAGCCACAAGTAAAACGGTCCAACCCCCGTGTCTCTACAATGTTCTGATGCGGAGATATAAGGCTTTGTTTATTCCGTTGCTAGGGTATTAAGTTTGGTTGCTAGGGAGAAAATTGGCATCCCATAATGATCACACTTCAAGCCACAAGTAAAACGGTCCAACCCCTGTGTCTCTACAATGTTCTGATGCGGAGATATAAGGCTTTGTTTATTATGTTGCTAGGGTCTTCATATTTTGTTGCTAGGGGCGTGGCTTAATACCTCAATAAGAATCCTAAGAGACTGATTGGATGCCTGAGTAAAATGAGCCCACCCCTATGTCTCTATGACACTCTGGTGCAAAGATATCCATCTGGGCTTTTTATAATGGTAGTCTATGGGAGATGTTGCTAGGGTACCCAAAATTGTTGCTAGGGGCGTGGCTTAATAGCTCTGGGGTGATCCTAAGAGACTGATTGGATGCTTGAGTAAAATGAGCCCACCCCCATGTCTCTAAGACACTCTAAAGTGAAGATATTCCATCTGGGACGCTTTTATTCCCTTTTATGGGCATGTTTCCTGCCCCATTATAAGTCAATGGGAAATTTTGGGGGCCCCTTACACCCCAGGGGTACAGCTTACACCCCATTGTGAGGTATGTTCTTACACAGCCTGTCAGCCTCCTTAAATGTGGTAAGCCACAAGTTTCTACAAGTTTCTCACTCGCAGCTATGACCTGTCAAAGTTTGTCTCAATGTTAAGTCAATGGAAATTTTGGGGTGTTTCAGCGCCCCGTTTAGGAATTCGGAAGGTCCCATCAGTTAGAAAAGATATAGCAACTCGAGTCAGATCAGACCGAAGGTATGTCCAAAGTTTGATGGCTGTAGCTTGAAAGCTCTAGGACGAGTTAGAGTTAGAAATTTTAGTCTCAGAAGAAAAAGAATAATAATAACTAGATATTAAAGTTTGAAGACAAACTTTATGTTGGCTTGAAAAAGCGTAGCCTGAACGTTTAAAACGGATTGACAGAAGTTTAGTTTAGTAGGCTATCTGGCAGTTAGTATGTTTAAGTATGAAGCTAACATGATTAGCATGAAGCTAGCATGAAGCTAGCATGATGCTAGCATGATTAGCATGAAGCTAGCATGATGCTAGCATGATTAGCATGAAGTTAGCATGATGCTAGCATGATTAGCATGAAGCTAGCATGATGCTAGCATGATTAGCATGAAGCTACCATGATGCTAGCATGAAGCTAGCATGATTAGCATGAAGCTAGCATGAAGCTAACATGATGCTAGCATGATTAGCATGAAGCTAGCATGATGCTAGCATGATTAGCATGTAGCTAGCATGATGTTAGCATGATTAGTATGTAGCTAGCATGAAGCTAGCATGATGTTAGCATGATTAGCATGAAGCTAGCATGATGCTAGCATGATTAGCATGAAGCTAGCATGATTAGCATGTAGCTAGCATGATGCTAGCATGATTAGTATGTAGCTAGCATGAAGCTAGCATGATGCTAGCATGATTAGCATGAAGCTAGCATGATGCTAGCATGATTAGCATGAAGCTAGCATGATGCTAGCATGATTAGCATGAAGCTAGCATGATGCTAGCATGATTAGCATGTAGCTAGCATGAAGCAAGCATGATGCTAGCATGATTAGCATGAAGCTAGCATGATGCTAGCATGATTAGCATGAAGCTAGCATGATTAGCATGAAGCTAGCATGAAGCTAGCATGATGTTAGCATGATTAGCATGAAGCTAGCATGAATAGCATGAAGCTAGCATGAAGCTAGCATGATGCTAGCATGATTAGCATGAAGCTAGCATGATTAGCATGAAGCTAGCATGATGTTAGCATGATTAGCATGTAGCTAGCATGAAGCTAGCATGAAGCTAGCATGATGCTAGCATGATTAGCATGAAGCTAGCATGATGCTAGCATGATAAGCATAAAACTAGCATGATTCTAGCATGATTAGCATGAAGCTAGCATGATGCTAGCATGATTAGCATGAAGCTAGCATGAAACTAGCAAGATTAGCATGAAGCTAGCATGAAGCTAGCACGAGGCTTGCATGATTAACATGAAGTTAGCATGAGAATAGCATGATTAGCATGAAGCTAGCATGATTAGCATGATGCTAGCATGATTAGCATTAAGCTAGCACTATTTAGCGTGCAGCTAACAAGATTTAACATGAAGTTAGCATGATTTAGCATGAAGTTAGCAAGATTTATTATGAAATTAGCATAAAGCTAGCATGAAACTAGCATGAAGCTAGTATGACTTAGCATGGAGCTAGCATGAAGCTAACATGACCCAAAGACCCAACCCCCATGTCTCTAAGATGTTCAGATCCAGAGATATAAGGCTTTGTTTATTATGTTGCTAGGGTGCTCAAATTGGTTGCTAGGGGCGTGGTTTAATACCTCAGTAGGAATCCTAAGAGACTGATTGGATGCCTGAGTAAAATGAGCCCACCCCTATGTCTCTATGACACTCTGGTGTAAAGATATCCATCTGGGCTTTTTATAATGGTAGTCTATGGGAGATGTTGCTAGGGTACCCAAAATTGTTGCTAGGGGCGTGGCTAAATAGCTTTGGGGCGATCCTAAGAGACTGATTGGATGACTGAGTAAAATGAGCCCACCCCCATGTCTCTACGACACTCTAAAGTAAAGATATTCCATCTGGGACGCTTTTATTCCCTTATATGGGCATGTTTCCTGCCCCATTATAAGTCAATGGGAAATTTTGGGGGCCTCTTACACCCCAGGGGTATAGCTTACACCCCATTGTGATGTATGTTCTTACAGAGCCTGTCAGCCACCTTAAATGTGGTAAGCCACAAGTTTCTACAAGTTTCTCACTCACAGCTATGACCCGTCAAAGTTTGTCTCAATGTTAAGTCAATGGAAATTTTGGGGTGTTCGAGACCCCCGTTTAGGAATTCGGAAGGTCCCATCAGTTAGAAAAGATATAGCACACTAAGTCAGACCAGTCTGAAGGTCTGTGGAAAATTTGGTGCATGTAGCTTGAAAGCCCTAGGACGAGTTAGTGTCAGAAATTTTGGGGTAGAATAATAAGATATAAGTTTAATAGCAACTAGATAGAAAAGTTTGTTGACAAACTTTATGTTGGCTTGACAAAGCGTAGCCTGAACGTTTAAAACGGTTTGATAGAAGTTTAGTTTAGTAGGCTATCTGGCTGTTAGTATGTTTAAGTATGAAGCTAGGCTGATTTAGCATGATGCTAACATGATTAGCATGAAGCTAGAATGATGCTAGCATGATTAGCATGAAGCTAGCATGATTCTAGCATGAGTAACATGAAGCTAGCATGATGTTAGCAGGATTAGCATGAAGCTAGCATGATGTTAGCATGATTAGCATGAAGCTAGCATGATGCTAGCATGATTAGCATGAAGTTAACATGAAGCTAACATGATGCTAACATGAATTAGCATGACGTTAGCATGATGCTAGTATGAATTAGCATGAAGCTAGCATGATGCTAACATGAATTAGCATGAAGCTAGCATGATGCTAAAATGAATTAGCATGAAGCTAGCATGATGCTAACATGAATTAGCATGAAGCTAGCATGATGCTAACATGAATTAGCATGAAGCTAGCATGATGCTAACATAAATTAGCATGAAGCTAGCATGATGTAAACATGAATTAGCATGAAGCTAACATGATGCTAACATGAATTAGCATGAAGCTAGCATGATGCTAACATGAATTAGCATGATGCTAACATGAATTAACATGAAGCTAGCATGATGGTAACATGAATTAGCATGAAGCTAGCATGATGTTAACATGAATTAGCATGAAGCTAGCATGATGCTAACATGAATTAGCATGAAGCTAGCATGATGTTAACATGAATAAGCATGAAGCTAGCATGATGCTAACATGAATTAGCATGAAGCTAGCATGATGCTAATATGAATTAGCATGAAGCTAGCATGATGTAAACATGAATTAGCATGAAGCTAGCATGATGCTAACATGAATTAGCATGAAGCTAGCATGATGCTAACATGAATTAGCATGAAGCTAGCATGATGCTAGCATGATTAGCATGAAGCTAGCATGATGCTAGCATGATTAGCATGAAGCTAGCACGATGCTAGCATGATTAGCATGAAGCTAACATGAATTAGCATGAAGCTAGCACGACGCTAACATGAATTAGCATGAAGCTAGCACGACGCTAACATGAATTAGTATGACGCTAGCACGACGCTAACATGAATTAGCATGAAGCTAGCACAACGCTAACATGAATTAGCATGAAGCTAGCACGACGCTAACATGAATTAGCATGAAGCTAGCACGACGCTAACATGAATTAGCATGAAGCTAGCACGACGCTAACATGAATTAGCATGATGCTAACATGAATTAACATGAAGCTAGCATGATGGTAACATGAATTAGCATGAAGCTAGCATGATGTTAACATGAATTAGCATGAAGCTAGCATGATGCTAACATGAATTAGCATGAAGCTAGCATGATGTTAACATGAATAAGCATGAAGCTAGCATGATGCTAACATGAATTAGCATGAAGCTAGCATGATGCTAATATGAATTAGCATGAAGCTAGCATGATGTAAACATGAATTAGCATGAAGCTAGCATGATGCTAACATGAATTAGCATGAAGCTAGCATGATGCTAACATGAATTAGCATGAAGCTAGCATGATGCTAGCATGATTAGCATGAAGCTAGCATGATGCTAGCATGATTAGCATGAAGCTAGCACGATGCTAGCATGATTAGCATGAAGCTAACATGAATTAGCATGAAGCTAGCACGACGCTAACATGAATTAGCATGAAGCTAGCACGACGCTAACATGAATTAGTATGACGCTAGCACGACGCTAACATGAATTAGCATGAAGCTAGCACAACGCTAACATGAATTAGCATGAAGCTAGCACGACGCTAACATGAATTAGCATGAAGCTAGCACGACGCTAACATGAATTAGCATGAAGCTAGCACGACGCTAACATGAATTAGCATGAAGCTAGCACGACGCCAACATGAATTAGCATGAAGCTAGCACGACGCTAACATGAATTAGCATGAAGCTAGCACGATGCTAACATGAATTAGCATGAAGCTAGCACGATGCTAACATGAAATAGCATGAAGCTAGCATGATGTTAACATGAATTAGCATGAAGCTAGCACGATGCTAACATGAATTAGCATGAAGCTAGCATGATGTTAACATGAATAAGCATGAAGCTAGCATGATGCTAACATGAATTAGCATGAAGCTAGCATGATGCTAATATGAATTAGCATGAAGCTAGCATGATGTAAACATGAATTAGCATGAAGCTAGCATGATGCTAACATGAATTAGCATGAAGCTAGCATGATGCTAACATGAATTAGCATGAAGCTAGCATGATGCTAACATGAATTAGCATGAAGCTAGCATGATGCTAGCATGATTAGCATGAAGCTAGCATGATGTTAGCATGATTAGCATGAAGCTAGCACGATGCTAGCATGATTAGCATGAAGCTAACATGAATTAGCATGAAGCTAGCACGACGCTAACATGAATTAGCATGAAGCTAGCACGACGCTAACATGAATTAGCATGAAGCTAGCACGACGCTAACATGAATTAGCATGAAGCTAGCACAACGCTAACATGAATTAGCATGAAGCTAGCACGACGCTAACATGAATTAGCATGAAGCTAGCACGACGCTAACATGAATTAGCATGAAGCTAGCACGACGCTAACATGAATTACCATGAAGCTAGCACGACGCTAACATGAATTACCATGAAGCTAGCACGATGCTAACATGAATTAGCATGAAGCTAGCACGATGCTAACATGAAATAGCATGAAGCTAGCACGATGCTAACATGAATTAGCATGAAGCTAGCACGATGCTAACATGAATTAGCATGAAGCTAGCACGACGCTAACATGAATTAGCATGAAGCTAGCACGACGCTAACATGAATTACCATGAAGCTAGCACGACGCCAACATGAATTAGCATGAAGCTAGCACGACGCTAACATGAATTAGCATGAAGCTAGCACGATGCTAACATGAATTAGCATGAAGCTAGCACGATGCTAACATGAAATAGCATGAAGCTAGCACGATGCTAACATGAATTAGCATGAAGCTAGCACGATGCTAACATGAATTAGCATGAAGCTAGCACGATGCTAACATGAATTAGCATGAAGCTAGCACGATGCTAACATGAATTAGCATGAAGCTAGCACGATGCTGACATGAATTAGCATGAAGCTAGCACGATGCTAACATGAATTAGCATGAAGCTAGCATGAAGCTAACATGAATTAGCATGAAGCTAGCATGATTTATTATGAAATTAGCATAAAGCTAGCACTAAACTAGCATGAAGCTAGTATGACTTAGCATGGAGCTAGCATAAGGCTAACATGACCAAAAGACCCAACCCCCATGTCTCTATGATTTTCGGATCCAGAGATATAAGGCTTTGTTTATTATGTTGCTAGGGTGCTCATATTTGGTTGCTAGGGGCGTGGCTTAATACCTCAATAAGAATCCTCCGAGACTGATTGGATGCCTGAGTAAAATGAGCCCACCCCCATGTCTCTGTGACACTGTAAAGCGAAGATATTCCATCTGGGACGCTTTTATTCCCTTATATGGGCATGTTTCCTGCCCCGTTATAAGTCAATGGGGAATTTTGGGGTCCTCTTACACCCAAGGGGTACAGCTTACACCCCAATGTGAGGTATGTTCTCACAGTGCCTGCCAGCCTCTTGAAAAGTGGTAACCCACAAGTTTCTACAAATTTCTCGCTTGCAGCTATGACCCGTCAAAGTTTGTCGCAATGTTAAGTAAATGGGACTTTTCCGAAGTTTAATGTCCCGTTTTAGGAATTCTGTAAGTCGGATCCCGTCAAAAAGATATAGCACACTTCTTTAGACCAGTCAGAATGTCCGTGGAAAATTTCGTGGATGTAGCTTGAAAGCTGTCGGACGAGTTAGCCGCAGAAATTTTAGTCTCAGAAGAAGAAGAAGAAGAAGAAGAAGAATAATAATAATAAGTTTAAATACAATATCAGTATGTTGGCTTTGTCAAGCCAACATAATAACAATATATTGGCTTTTTCAAAGCCAACATAATAACTAGATAGGTACATTTCCTGAAGAAAATGTGAGTGGTGCTTGCTGTGGCAAGTTTCGTGGGACAATTTATGATTATACTCCAAGTCAAAAGTCAAACGATCCAACCCCCGTGTCTCTACGATGTTCTGATGCGGAGATATAAGGCTTTGTTTACTCTGTTACTAGGGTACTGTATTTGGTTGCTAGGGAAAAAAATGGCATCCACTAGTGATTACCCTCCGATTCATGAGTCAAACGGTCCAACCCCCGTGTCTCTACGATGTTCTGATGCGGAGATATAAGGCTTTGTTTACTCTGTTGCTAGGGTACTGTATTTGGTTGCTAGGGAAAAAAATGGGATCCACTAGTGATTACCCTCCGAGTCACGAGTCAAACGGTCCAAACCCCATGTCTCTACGATGTTCTGATGTGGAGATATAAGGCTTTGTTTACTCTGTTGCTAGGGTACTGTATTTGGTTGCTAGGGAAAAAAATGGCATCCACTAGTGATTACCCTCCGAGTTATGAGTCAAACGGTCCAACCCCCATGTCTCTACGATGTTCTGATGCGGAGATATAAGGCTTTGTTTACTCTGTTGCTAGGGTACTGTATTTGGTTGCTAGGGGCGTGGCTTGGGAGTGGCCAATGATGAGCCCAGTGATTACACTCCGAGTCACAAGTAAAACGGTCCAACCCCCGTGTCTCTACGATGTTCTGATGCGGAGATATAAGGCTTTGTTTACTCTGTTGCTAGGGTACTGTATTTGGTTGCTAGGGGCGTGGCTTGGGAGTGGCCAATGATGTGCCCAGTGATTACACTCCGAGTCACAAGTAAAACGGTCCAACCCCTGTGTCTCTACGATGTTCTGATGTGGAGATATAAGGCTTTGTTTACTCTGTTGCTAGGGTACTGTATTTGGTTGCTAGGGGCGTGGCTTGGGAGTGGCCAATGATGTGCCCAGTGATTACACTCCGAGTCACAAGTAAAAAGGTCCAAACCCCGTGTCTCTACGATGTTCTGATGCGGAGATATAAGGCTTTGTTTATTCGGTTGCTAGGGTGCTCAAATTTGGTTGCTAGGGGCGTGGCTTGGGAGTGGCCAATGATGTGCCCAATTGTTACACCCCTAGTCACAAGTAAAACGGTCCAACCCCCGTGTCTCTAAGATGTTCTGATGCCGAGATATAACTGTTTGTATTTTATGTTGCTAGGGTGCTCAAAAGTGGTTGCTAGGGGCGTGGCTTAGTAAGTCTGTAAGGATCCTGAGAGACTGATTGGATGCCTGAGTAAAATGAGCCCACCCCCATGTCTCTATGACACTGTGGTGCGAAGATATCCATCTAGGCATTTTATAATGGCAGTCAATGGTATAGGTTGCTAGGGTGCCCAAAATGGTTGCTATGGTAACCTTACACCCCATTGTGGGGTACGTCCTGACAGAGTCTAGCACCCTTTTCAAATTTAGTAACCCACATGTTTCTATGAAATCCTGGCTCGGACCTATGACCCGTCAAAATATTTGCAATGGTAAGTCTATGGGATTTTGCCCCATTGACTTTTCATTGGGGCACTTTTGGGCACCTCTTACACCCCAGGGGTACAACTTACACCCCATTGTGATCCATGTTCTTACAGAGCCTATCACCCTCTTCAAATGTTGTAACCCACATGTTTCTACAAAATCCACGAGCGGAGCTATGACCCATCAAAGTTGGGCCCAATGTTAAGTCAATGGGATTTTTGGGGTGGTTTTACGCCCCCCTTTCGGAAATCCTGCACCCGATCCCTTATAAAAGTCATAGCACACCTCTCCTCAATAATCCGGTCGATTTGAGCCCTCTTTCATGGGTCTACAACAAAGCGTGCGGGACGAGTTAATCGCCGAAAAAAGTGTCCGGATGTAAGAATAAAATATAATAATAACTAGATAGGTACATTTCCTGAAGAAAATGTGAAGTGGTGCTTGCCGTGGCAAATTTCGGGGGACAATATATGATTATACTCCAAGCCAAAAGTAAAACAATTCAACCCACATGTCTCTACGATATTCTGATGCGGAGATATAAGGCTTTGTTTATTCGGTTGCTAGGGTACTGTATTTGGTTGCTAGGGCGAAAATTTGCATCCACTAGTGATTACCCTCCGAGTCACGAGTCAAACGGTCCAACCCCCGTGTCTCTACGATGTTCTGATGCGGAGATATAAGGCTTTGTTTACTCTGTTGCTAGGGTACTGTATTTGGTTGCTAGGGAAAAAATTGGCATCCACTAGTGATTACACTCCGAGATACGAGTCAAACGGTCCAACCCCCGTGTCTCTACGATGTTCTGATGCGGAGATATAAGGCTTTGTTTACTCTGTTGCTAGGGTACTGTATTTGGTTGCTAGGGAAAAAAATGGCATCCACTAGTGATTACCCTCCGAGTCACGAGTCAAACGGTCCAAACCCCGTGTCTCTACAATGTTCTGATGCTGAGATATAAGGCTTTGTTTACTCTGTTGCTAGGGTACTGTATTTGGTTGCTAGGGGAAAAAATGGCATCCACTTGTGATTACCCTCCGAGTCACGAGTCAAACGGTCCAACCCCCGTGTCTCTACGATGTTCTGATGCGGAGATATAAGGCTTTGTTTACTCTGTTGCTAGGGTACTGTATTTGGTTGCTAGGGGCGTGGCTTGGGAGTGGCCAATGATGTGCCCAGTGATTACACTCCGAGTCACAAGTAAAACGGTCCAACCCCCGTGTCTCTACGATGTTCTGATGTGGAGATATAAGGCTTTGTTTACTCTGTTGCTAGGGTACTGTATTTGGTTGCTAGGGGCGTGGCTTGGGAGTGGCCAATTATGTGCCCAGTGATTACACTCCGAGTCACAAGTAAAACGGTCCAACCCCCGTGTCTCTACGATGTTCTGATGCGGAGATATAAGGCTTTGTTTACTCTGTTGCTAGGGTACTGTATTTGGTTGCTAGGGGCGTGGCTTGGGAGTGGCCAATGATGTGCCCAGTGATTACACTCCGAGTCACAAGTAAAACGGTCCAAACCCCGTGTCTCTACGATGTTCTGATGCGGAGATATAAGGCTTTGTTTATTCGGTTGCTAGGGTGCTCAAATTTGGTTGCTAGGGGCGTGGCTTGGGAGTGGCCAATGATGTGCCCAATTGTTACACCCCTAGTCACAAGTAAAACGGTCCAACCCCCGTGTCTCTACGATGTTCTGATGCCGAGATATAACTGTTTGTATTTTATGTTGCTAGGGTGCTCAAAAGTGGTTGCTAGGGGCGTGGCTTAGTAAGTCTGTAAGGATCCTGAGAGACTGATTGGATGCCTGAGTAAAATGAGCCCACCCCCATGTCTCTATGACACTGTGGTGCAAAGATATCCATCCAGGCATTTTATAATGGCAGTCTATGGTATAGGTTGCTAGGGTGCCCAAAATGGTTGCTATGGTAACCTTACACCCCATTGTGGGGGACGTCCTGACAGAGTCTAGCACCCTCTTCAAATTTAGTAACCCACATGTTTCTATGAAATCCTGGCTCGGACCTATGACCCGTCAAAATTTTTGCAATGGTAAGTCTATGGGATTTTGCCCCATTGACTTTTCATTGGGGCACTTTTGGGCACCTCTTACACCCCAGGGGTACAACTTACACCCCATTGTGATCCATGTTCTTAAAGAGCCTACCACCCTCTTCAAATGTTATAACCCACATGTTTCTACAAAATCCTCGAGCGGAGCTATGACTCGTCAAAGTTGGGCGCAATGTTAAGTCAATGGGATTTTTTGGGTGGTTTTTCGCCCCCCTTTCGGAAATCCTGCACCCGATCGCTTATAAAAGTCATAGCAGTCCTCTCCTCAATAAGCCGGTCGATTTGAGCCCTAATTTATGGGTCTACGACAAAGCGTGCGGGACGAGTTACGCGCCAAAAAAGTGTCCAGAAAAAGAAGAATAATAATAATAATAATAAGTATGCAAGATAGTAATAGTGATGCTTTGCATAAATGCAAGCACCACTAATAATAATAATAAGTTTAAGTGCAACAACAGTATGTTGGCTTTCTCAAGCCAACATAATTAATAAAAAGAAATTAAGAGCCACCAACCTGTATACGCTTTTTTTTTATTTTAGATACACTTGGGTAGATTGAAACCACTTACCTTTAAAAATTTAGTAAATTCAATGAATCATTTTTTCAGTGCACGTTTACAAAAACATTTAATCGAAAAATACTTTTTTTGCCCAGCCCTAATCAATACTGGGGATAAATGATAACTACTTACATTTAAAATTAGTTGTTTAATCTATATTTAATAAGTAGATAAAGTGTGAAAAGACAAACTTTGAAATATTAGAAAGAGCCAGAGTAGTTTGTCAAGATAGCCAACAATATCTCATGGCTATTTTACGAGGTGCATAATTTGTACAACCACATTCGTACATTTTGTATGATTTGCTGTGTTGTTGGGTTTCAATATCATTTTATTTTAATATTCATGCGGTTTTGTACAATTCACTTCCTACCAATTTGCAAACTCGTAAAATACGTACGAATTCTCTTGAGATCAAGCAGGTAGAGGAGTCCCTGTTCAATAACTAAAGATGACCGTTTGCTTCATTCATTCCTCCAGATGACAACAAGTTCAGCGAGGCAACGGCGGTGCTCTTCACGTGGATAGACAGAGGCGAGGTGAACCGGCGCACATCCAATCATTTCTACTCGATGATACAGTCTGCCAACAGCCACGTGCGACGCCTAATGAGCGAGAAAGCCCAACATGAAGAGGAAATGGAGCTGGCAAAGGAACATTTTAAGAATTCCCTGCTTGCCATCCTCACACAATGTAAGATACATCCTGCCTTCACTGTTTGTATCCCAACTGGTTACTATGAGATTTTCATCTAGTGTTGCCATGACGACGGCACATCCTTTGTACAGAGCGAGATGATTTAGCCGTCCTTAAGTGGGCTCAGTCTCTGATATGATTGTTGGACGTTTCGTGCTGATCTTGATAGTAATGTTCTGACACTAGGAGTGATTCTTAATGTCCATAAGGGCCAGTTGATATAGGACACTACCAAGAAGGACAAAAGTAGAACACGCTCTGTACCATACAAAAACCTAGTGAGCTGCCTGTTTATGCAACAGTTAAAAGTGAGCTTTTCATATATTCTTGCAACTTTGAATCAATTGTAAAGTAGTATCATGTGAATTATTTAAGGAAAAGGCAATACCATAATGCACCATGACACTGTAAATTGTATCCAATATGGCAGACAAAACATGAGAAATTTTTATTACAGTCCTATGCAAAAGTCTTAGGCCACCATGCCACCATTTCAGTTGTTTATGCAATGGTATAATGACCAAATATAATTATTTAAGAAAGTCATTTTTTGCAGTGTAGATGGTCATTAAAACTATGCTTAAACAACAAAGCTGACGATGGCCAAACAAATTTGCTCAATTCTTTATTTAGTGCCAAAAATGCACAAAAAAATTTTGTATCAATATTTCTGTCATTTATTTTTAAATGTAAATAATGTCTCACCATTTGTACAAATTTTACTCCCTTTGCATTCCAGTCACCTATAAGTCTGTTTCAAAAGGCAATTGTCTATGTAGCAAGGCAGCTCACTAGGATAAGGAACAGAGCTACGGTGTTTCCTTTGCATGTGTTTGTCACCGAAATTGCATTTGCCCTCTACATAAAGACTCATACGCAGAAGTCCCTCAGACAATATATAAATGTATAGTAGGAGATATGATGTATGCTCAGCATTCAGTAGCTGCCTACAGTAAGTCAGTGTGACTGTAGCCAAAGCCCGTAAAAGGGCCATAGGTAAGTAAAGTCTCAGTGAAGGCACTCTGACCATATAGCAGATGTGGAGGTGTTCAACTTAACTTAAAGGTAGGCCAACATCAGATTCCCTCAACTATAGGTGGCCAGAAAGGTCAAGGAAACAATGTCCCATGATCTACTGTAGGAGTTCTGGAATTTCAGTATTTGGCAGAATGACAAAAGTTAAAATTTAATAATTGCTTTTCTAGGCATATGTGCATGAAATACTAAGAGGAAATGTAATTTAAGAATTATTGCAGTTGTTAAATGACAATAGTATATTTGCTTACTAAAAAGTAGGCATCTTTAGTCAAATTAATAAATAGAAGGCAACAGTTTACAAAGGGTCACAATTTCAAAAAAATACCTCAGCAGGGTTTTTTGAACTCAGTAATAAAATAACAACTCTAACACATTTATGCAGTTTTAAATAGCATGCAGAATAGTTTTAGTTCATCTCCTATATCTTGAAATATTGCCAGATATATTTACATTTATTTTTGTTTTTCTGCCTGTAGCTCAATGGTAGAGCATTGCAAACAATGCAAAAGGTCATGAGTTTGAATCCTAGTGAACATTCATACTGATAAAATGTAAAGTATACCCTGCCTACTGCATAAATGTAAATAATTTCATTGAATATGTGTATACTGAAGTCTAACATTGAAACATTATATATATTATTATATCAGTATGTTTATGTCTTGTCAAGAGGTCCTAAAGTCATCTTGGTAACACTTTATTTTGATAGTCCACTTTAGACATTTTACTAATTATAAGTAACTTTGCAACTACTTATCAACTACCAATCTTTAGAGAATTAGTAGACTGTCTGCTTTATATCTACTAACACTTTATTGTGATGATATCTCAACAGACTTTCAACTGACTATAAGTATCTTTGCAGGTGCATGTCAACTTATTCCACTAACCCAAACCTCTTCCCTAACCCCAACCCTTATAGTCTACTAATACACTAATGACAGTTAGTTGACGTATAGTTGCAAATTATTGAAAGTTAGTTGACATGTAGTTGCAAAGTTGTTTATAGTTAGTAGAATGTCTAAAGTGGACTATCAAAATAAAGTGTAACCAATAATGATAAGTGCTTTACTATTTGTTCTGTCTTGGAAAATAAAACATTTCAAAATTCATGGATAACAATAATTATATTTTAGCATTAAAAATACTGCTGTGACTAAAGAGCTTACACAAACGAATGGAACCACTGCTACCCTATTTTACGGCAAGTCGTATTAGTCACAAAATATTTTATTAATTTATTCATGTTATTGACATGATTTTCCACTGTTTTTCGTGCCACTGGAGCACAAATGTCTTTTTTGTGTAACTCAGCACAAATTTCTATAAATAGTATTTATGTCTATGGCACGACTTATTCGTGTCATTTTATATATTTTTTTGTGCTGGGCAAAGATTAATCGCGATTAATCGCATACAAAATATAAGTTATTTTTGGCATAATATATGAGTGTGTGCTGTGTGTAATTATTATGTATAAATAAATACACACACATTCATGTATGTATTTAAGAAACATTTACATGTTTATATATATTTATTTATATGTATATTTTTATATATTCTATATTAAATATAAATTTAAAAAAATGATATATGAATAAAACAATTCTGAAATGAATATATGAAGAGCTCTTTTCCAAAACGCTATAAATCCATTTCAATAGACCCACACATTTTGTGAATATTCGATTTATACTGTTAAAA
The DNA here is from genome assembly GCF_030506205.2 of Paramisgurnus dabryanus. Classification (NCBI taxonomy): domain Eukaryota; kingdom Metazoa; phylum Chordata; class Actinopteri; order Cypriniformes; family Cobitidae; genus Paramisgurnus; species Paramisgurnus dabryanus. The sequence continues at coordinate 30,066,256 of NC_133351.1, forward strand.
TGGTTTTTTTGCTCAATCTGAACATGTTGAATAATGATTATTAAATCAAACAACAATACTGTTGATTATAAATTCAAAGTTAATTTTATTTTTTTTTCAAAACGCTATAAATCCATATATTTTTTCCATAAATGTATGTTTTTTCTTAAAAACAAAAAAAAAAAAAAAATAAGAGAATATGCAACATATACTCAGGGACTCTTCATACTATAAATGAATAAGTAAATTATTCATATTGTGATATACATTGGAGCCAGTTTGAAATAAACAGAATTACACATAACTAACTTGCTATTACTTCCTCCACCATTTCAGTTTTCTCCTTAGCAGGGCGTTAGGAACCCCTTTTGCTTAATATTTCACCTCTCTCTCTGTCTCTCTCTCTCTCTCTCTCTCTCTCTCTCTCTCTCTCTCTCTCTCTCTCTCTCTCTCTCTCTCTCTCTCTCTCTCTCTCTCTCTCTCTCTCTCTTTCTCTCTCTCTCTCTCTCTCGTCTACACACAGCGAGCTCCCATTGATCTGCTCTCAATGACATACCATGTAACAACGCGCTCATAATGTCCAATCCAAAAAGCACAACTTTACAGATGTCCCTGCATTGTTCACTACACACATTTTGTACTTTTGCACGACATTGGTCAATGTATCAAACGCAAGTCTGTCTATCAGCAGGCTATCGAGCTATTCAGTACTTTTCATGTTACGTTAGCAGGCTTCTTCACAGGAAAAAAACTTTATCGCGAACGTACAAAACGGTATTAAACGAGCCAGTTCTGAAACGAAAGTTGTACATACCAAACACTTTGATGAAGATCGCCTTGCAAATGGGTACCTTCTCCGGGTGATGTATTAAAATGACATTAATCCTCATTTTGAGTAATGAATGAACATAAACAAACATCTGTTCAGAGCGCTGCCATTGGATTGCGTCGAACGCTCATCGAGTTCTGATTGGTCGAGAGGATAAATCGCGTTTAGGCTAAAAATAGGCTCGGCGCTTATCGCGTTTTGGAAAAGAACGGCATCTTGTACTTACATTTTAACAAGGAAATGTAATAATTTGACATAAAACATTAATGGAGCAGTGAATAGGTTCAGTACACAGCCAAATGACATGACAAACTCATTTTTTTTTTTTATGGCGTTTATCGCATTTGGAAAAGAGCTCTTCATACTGTATGAATGTGTGTGTGGTTAAATAAACATAATAATAAGACACAGCACACCCTCATATATTATGCCAAAAATCACTTTTATTTTGTATGCGATTAATCGCGATTAATCTTTGCCCAGCACTAATATTTTTTGTCATTGTTTTTTTATTATTTTTAAATCATTGTCACATGGGGTTAGGGTTATATTTGGGGTTTGGTTTAGGATGTAATTTTATGTATTTGTTTTTTACATGTTTTTCTTCCGCTTTTAAAACTATTCTCGCCTGGAGTTGGGGTTTGGGGAAGGTGTGAAAAACAGCGGAAAATCGTGTCAATAACACAAAAACTTTAATCAAATATTTTGTGACTATAACACGAATTTCTGTGATATTGTGTTGAACATTACAGAAACATAAAAAATGATTTGATTTTGGTAATCTCCAATACACTGTAGATAATCCTTTGTTGCACTTACATTTTTAAGTTTAATCAACTTGAATTTACAGTTCATTAAACTTTCTTGACTTATGAGGAGGTGCTTTAAAATAAAAATAAGGTTGAATTAGCTTAAGTTATTTTAATTTTATTTTTATAATTTAAAAATACTTACCAGTCAATAAAGTTTAAATTAATTGTAATATAAGTTTATTAAACTTAAAAATGTAAGTGCAACAACGTTTTTTTTTCAGTGTACTGTTTGTTTAGGGCAGCTGTGGCATGAACCCTTACATTGGTGGTCTAATAATTTTAGGCACTGCAAAGTTTCTTTATCGTACAACAAAGGATGACTTCATGGCCATTTGGCAGGACATAAATATGTGATTAGTATGGATAATGCAGAAGACCAAATGATATAAAGCAAAACTAAACTTATGCATTTGAGAGAATCTAACAATACTTTATTGTTTATTATTAATGATCAAATTCATATTTGTAGACTGTTGCCTTTCTCAGCCCTATGGAATTGAATCAGCAGCTAGTAAGATGTAAGTACAACAGACACTATCAGGGTCCTTGCAGTGAAGTGTTGTGAGGGTCCTGATGTGTCTGACTTTAGTTGGCGCAGATGCAAAGCTCTACATAAATGGCTTGTCTTGTCTGACTTCCTTACCCACCAAAGTTGAGCAGATTACGGCTGTGTTCACCGCTTCCACCAGACAAAAGGCATGGGACCATTTCACAAAAGCACAGCGCAAGAACATAGACATTTGGCGAAAGCAATGCGAGGTTGGTATTTCTCCTCCCCTTTTGACATGCTGACTAAACCGGGGGTCTCAAACTATAAGCCCACGGGCCATATTTGGCTTTAAATCCTTCAATTTGGCTGGCAGATCAATTTCTTCCTGTTTGGTTTTGGAATTTTGATTAAACAGTAAGCCAACAGATATTTTGGTTTAGTATTTTATTACTGCCCTAAAACACAAACAGTAATACCCAATTGTAGCCAGGTTGACGAGAAAAATTTGTCAAAAAAGTTTAGGTAGTTTTATGTCAACTTGGTTTGTGTCAATACGATTAAAATTGATGTTTGGTGTAACACTCCCATTACATGGCTAGTGGCCCGCTGATTTAAGTTTAAGACCCCTTCTCTGCACGGTACACTGACACAGCAGCTGTTTATATGGCCGTGTGTCTTGTGGCTTTTCGTTGAACAGACATGTGGAACCTTACCAACAAAATGCACCTAACTTCTGCTCTTTCAGACAGCAAAATTACCACCTACAAGAGCCACTGCTACCATGGCAACAGATGCTGGCAGGATTATAATGATTCTCATCAGTGATTAGCCTGAATTAATTGTTAATTACTCATCCAATATGAATCAGGTCTCTATAAGGAAGAATCCCAAGGTGGATCCGAAATAATAATATGGATATAATTTGGATATTACCATTTGAATGCCAGAATTCATTGGAATGTACTCTCAGGATATATCATTTCCATATTACTATATGTCTAACATTGCTCTTATGCAAAATTTATGTTAGTGCAACAGAATTCTCAATGAACCTTGAAATTCAAAAATCACCCACTGGTGATAGATTTCAACTGCAGTTCTTTCTCGCCTTCTCAAAGACTTTAAATCACTATGTGATTTGTGGTGATGTGATGACCAAAATGTATTATCTCTATATGCAGACTATATTGATTAATTGCTGTAAGTCAAGTCTATTAAAGGAGTCCATTTCAGTTCACAGTCGCCATGAGGTAAGACATTATGTGATGAAACATTTGCTGTAAGAAGTGAACCAGCTGGGATGCCACCTCTGTGAAGAGTAGTTTAATGAATACAAACATTTTTTGTAACACTTTATATATACACATTGTCAAAAAATGCAGCATTTTTGTGAGATCAAAATATATTTTGTGCTACTTTAACTTAACAAATTAAGTTAAATAATTTTAACTTGTTTTTATATGTTATGTCAAATTTAAGTAAAAACTTAAAATAGTAAGTTGAATTGACTTGCAAAAACAAGTTGTTTTAACTTTATGTTGCATTTTTTACAGTGTAAGCTACCTGTAGATTTAGCCAGATGATTTTGTTTTCCTTTGGTTTTTATACTCCGAGTTAAAGGGGACATTTCACCAGACTTTAAGAAAAAAAATGGTGTCCCCAGAGTACGTATGTGAAGTTTTAGCTCAAAATACCATATAGATAATTTATTATAGCATGTTAAAATTGCCATTTGTAGGTGTGAGCAAAAATCATAGACTGTAAAAAAGATGGACGACGCAACGTCGCTTCCTTCCATTGTAATGACTTGAAGCCAAAAATGTCCAAACATAGGCGCTGCTATTTTACGTAAAAATATCAGTTTGGAGCCAGGGCATTCGCCAAACACTCTGCACGGCCAATTCAACCATGCCAATCATAACGACACGCCCCGTTTAATAGCATCAAATTCTATTAAGCTAAAATTAAACATATCACAAAAATTGAACATATATCAGCGTGATAACAACTACCAAAAAGCAACACGCCCACATTTTGGGAAGTGAGCTTATTCACCGTATCCCCCAGAGTTAGATAAATCCATACATACCTCTCTCATCTTTGTGCGTCCTGTAACTCTGTCTGACGCAGTCCCCGCTAGCTTAGCTTAGCATAAAGACTGGAAGTGAATGGCTCCAGCCAGCATACTGCTCCTAATAAGTGACAAAATAACTGTTACTTGGGCGGAATGATTTGCTCGCAGCACCCGATAAGCCCCAGGTGAGGAGCAGTGAGATCGGTCAGAGTTGTGCAAATCACTCCGCCCAGTAGCAGTGCTTCGCTTTCTGAGAATATAGTTCCCAGTATGTATACTGTTAAAAGATGGCTGTGTCTCATATCACCTTGTTATTTGTACACAGTGTGACTATACAAATCTCAACACATAAATAGTTATAAATGTTATTTTATCACTTATTGGGAGCAGTATGCCAGCTGGAGCCATTCACTTCCAGTCTTTGTGCTAAGCTAAGATAGCGGGGGCTGCGTCAGACAGATTTACAGCTTGCACGGAGATGAGAAAGGTATGTATGGACTTATCTTACTCTGGGGGACGCAGCTCCCGCTAGATAGCATAATTTAGCTTATCTACGTGAATAAGCTAAATTCCCAAAATGTGGGCGTGTTCCTTTAAAGGACCAAAACCATTTTTCTGAAAATTTTATTGGACGTGTAAATAATATTTTTTTATTTAGAGCCAAGTCCGATTCGTTTGCATGGAGAGGGCGGGTTTATAACTTGTACTGCAGCCAGCCACTAGGGGGTGATGAAAGAGCCAACAGCTTCACTTTTCAAGATGTATAAGGCACACCCATCAAAAATTTGCCATTTTTGGGTGTGTCCTTTAAATGCAAATGAGCTGATCTCTACATTAAATGGCAGTGCCGTTGTTGGATAGTGCAGATAAAGGGGCGGTATTATTATAATAACATTTCAATGAACTATTTTTACACATGCTTGAAGAGAATGGTTTACCAATACTTAGCTACTGGGTTGATCTTTTTCACATTTTCTAGGTTGATAGAAACACTGGGGACACAATTATAGCACTTAAACATAAAAAAGTCAGATTTTGTTGATATGTCCCCTTTAAAGTCCTTGTAAAGTAAATTCAGAGAATTGTTTCTAAACACATTAGAAATTGTATAAATGTATTGCTAAAACACGTTACAATGTTGGATTGAATTGTGTATCTAAACCATTAAACAGGATTAACACAAGCACAAGCATTTATTCAGGTTGTAACAGTATTTGAAAATTGAGAGAGACGGCAGCTTTCCCATGAGTGGGCGTGGTTTCAGCCCCGACAGTGGACACGCCCCCAGAATTTGAGAGAATCCTAATTTGAGAGTCTGTTTTTTCAAGATTTTCATAACTTATTTTATTTATTTGGCTTTTTTAATCATTTTAAATTTGGCTGGGTGGTTAATATCACATTTCTGTGTGGTGTCACAAACCGAGAACATATTTTACACGGACTTTAAATCCAGTATTTTTCAAATTCATTTCTATATAGACACATAACTCTAACAAAAAAAAATCATAGTGAATAATCCCAGAGTTTTAGCGCACAAAAAGTTGTTTTTTTATGATAAACCTTTTATAATAACATGCAAAATAGAGAGTTAAGCTGCCAAAACACATGAACCTTCTATTAAATAGCCTGCCCCGAAAAATGCCTGGGAAGCTTTTTAATCTTTCTGTTAAATCTAATTTACAGTATAATTGACTTCCATGCAGTCCGACATGCTTTTAGGCTCACTTGTTCACCAAACACCGAATACAAACATATGTATAATGATACTGTCTGGAATTTTAGTCATGACGATAGGATTAACTGAAATTATAACTTATATAAGAGAGGATTAAACCATGCCAGTAAAAGAAGCCTTTGTACACCTGGAGTTAAGTGCACCTAAAAAATTTAATTATGTCATCATTTACTCACGTTCAAGTTGTTCTGAGCCTGTATCAATGTCTTTGTTTTGCTGGACACAAAGGATACTATTTGTAATCAACCAGAAGCACCGTTGACTTCCATAGCAGTTTTTTTCCTATACTATGAAAGTCAATGGTGCTCCAAAACCAGTGTTGGGAAAGTTCACTTTCTAAATGAACAAGTTCAGTTCATAGTTCATATTTCAAATTTTTAAACTAGTTCACAGTTCCAAAAATCAACTAATTTATAGTTCTTTTCCCCATATTATAAAAAAAAAAAAATTATTGCCATTACAGCCCATATAGTTTGTGTAAACACTAAATCTAAATGCGTCAGATTTCGCAGAATTGCATGTTAAATAGTGTGAGCTTAGGCAAAGTCTATTCCAAGATCCAGAATATGCGTTAGCAGCCTATGTTAATCGTTAACTATTTAGGACAAATATGATGTTATTTAATGTCAAACTATGTGAGTGGCGCGGCAGGGATTTCAGCAGCGTCCAGTCATCACCTCCATGCTGCTCTTTGTTTTGATGACGCATGCAGCCATGAAACGCGGGTGTTGCCAGATTGGGTGGTTTTTTCCGCTACACATTACGGCCTGTTTACCCAACTAAGACACTATAGAAATCTGGCACCCTATTGAACGACGTTAAACTGAGAGAGCGTGCCGTTCACAAGCACCAGAATGAACGAGTTCACCTTGCGTTCATCAGGCAGTAATACAGTATGTCAGTTCACGTTCGCCCAAAATATAAACGAGTTCATGAACTTTCGTTCAATGAACTCGTTCATGTACAACACTGTCAGAACAGCTTCCTTTTTGTTTACAAGAAATATATACAGGTTTACAACAACTTGAGAGTGAATATGATGACAGCGTTTTAATTTTTGGGTGAACTATCCAACATGTATATCCCCTACCTTACATGTATTCAGAACGTGATGACTTCCTCATGCCCTAGTTTCCAATATTTAATTGGCTAAAAATTGTGAGTACTTTTACATCACAAGTAACTGAAAAGTAGTTGAAAGTCATTGGTCAAAATGTGTGGGAGCACTTATTGTAAAATAAGAAGGCGAATGTGTCTTCAGATATGATTTAAAACTTACATTCGACTGATAGTGGAGCTTTAAATAAGCAGGAGAAAAAGATACATCAACACAGCGCTAGAGCAAAATGTTTCCATTTACAGATAAGTCAAGCTCAAAGTGGCCGCTTCCCTTGACTGTGGCACATTTATAGAGTCAGATCTGCAAGATTTCACAGTGGTGGCATTAAACGTCCTTTGTGCTGATCCCTATAATGGCTATCAGAGGATCAGTGGGCTTGGAAGTTTGTGTAATGTAATTTTTACGCTCCATTTTCAGCTCTAGATAAATGAACTTTTGCTATTGCGCAGCACTGAGACGACAGCCTCGCTTTTCCCTCGGGGTTGTGTTTTTAACTTAAGGAATCAATCACCCAGGCCTTGCGCTTGCCAATTCATTGCGTGTTTTTTCATCCTGTCAGAGGTTTCAAGGTTAGGTTCTGGAAAATAATAAGAATAGAACTGTAGACAAATATTTCATTTGTATTTGAATTTCGTATTCTACAGCTGTACTATGTAGTTTGAATATATTATGGGTTGTTGTCATATGTTACTGTCATATTTATTCAGTAGACGGGATTTTACCTTTGTGACTCACGAAAGAAGAAATGTTCATTGTGTCTTTAATCATTCAAGGTCTCGGACAGAAGCCAGTAATGGCGTGTGTGTTTGTGTTTGATTTGTGTCTTGTGCTCCGTCAGGAGCTGAGAAATGCTCACAGTGAGGAGATCATGGGAATACGAAGAGAAGAAGAAATGGAGATGTCAGATGATGACTTGGAGGAAAACCCCTGCAAGAAGATCAGGATGGAGGACACAGGTAGGCCTGCGTTCAGCTCAGACCCTTATTATAATATAATCATAATTCATTAAAACATTAGAGGCAGGGATGGACCAGGACTAAGAAACGATTAATCTTTATTAATTGTTCAATTTTAGGTGGTTAAGTGAAATGTTTAATGCAATCATGGAAACACAGATACTTATACTGTAGTATCTGCATAATTCAACTTACAAATATTCATATTTTAATATAAAATATATATAAAACATGACTAAAGGCAAGTTTGATTATATTTATTTTATGATTTTACAAGTGATACTGACGTAGATCAACAGATATTGTAGGGCAACGCTATAGGTCACAGACTTGTTTCCCAGGAATAAACACATACCGTACTGATGAAACATATAGATGCATTTCAGCTGACGTCACTCACTTGTCTTCCACCATTTTGAGTACCTGAAGTGGTCGCAAAAGAACTAGAAGATATGCCTTCAATATGTTTTGAGCATCAAAATCACTATTTTTAGAACACTAAGAAAGGCTCGACACAACATGATACTTTGATCGAAGTATCGCCTGTGTCTCTACACGTGAATTCGAGCATTAAGAACATTGTTTATGTACACAGAGATTACTAAAAAGAAGGTTTTGAACAACTGACTTTGGTTGATTTGGCGTCCGCTCGCCGCCTTCTTCCCAGTCAAGATGTATCGATCTCCAAATGCGGCGTAAGGAGGGAGGAGAGTAAAGATTGATAGCTCCTAAAGCATAGTTCCATATAAATGCACAGATAATTTGTTGTTTTGTCGCAAGTGACAAACAACATTGACCTTCTAGTTGAAAAAGGAGCCTCATGAGAGATTCATTCTTTCGCATTCGGAAATCGATTCTTTATGTCTGCCAAAGACGACGAGCAGACACCATAACAGCCAAAGTCAGTTGTTCAAAACCTTTCTTTTTAGTAAACTCTGTGTACACAAACAATGTTCTCAATGCTCGTGTTCATGTGTAAAGATCCAGGTGATACTTCGAGCAAAGTTTCATGTTGTGTCGCGCCGCCTTATGTTGTAAAATAGTGGTAGTTCAGTAGCAGCGAACAGCGGCTGGAAGAACACATCAGGGATCGAGTAGGCATCACACCCTAACCAAGATATATTTTTTTAAAGTAGCGTTTTTTTCCATGACAGTCGAGGTGCGACATGTTGTCTTTCGTAGCCCTTTACTTTATCCGTAAGAATCATAGACAGTAAAAGATAAGAAATCCGTAAATCGTAGCAAGCTAGCCAATGCTTGTCAGTAGCCTACTGGTACTCGGTAGGTCCTCAAGATGGCGGCTTGACGTAAAAGGTCACATGACTGAAATCCATCTATAGCACACATTCAATGCATACACTTTTAAAAATGCTGGATAATTGTCAACCCAACATTAGGTCAAAAAGAGACAGAACCCATTGGGTTGTAATTTACCCTATGCTGGGTTGTTTTAACCCAAAATGCTGGGTTGTTTTAGCCCATTGTTGGGTGAAAATATAAACATGTTTTGAATTAATTTAACCCAATGGCTAGGTTTGTCCCTTGTTGACCCAATGGTAAATGAAAAATAACCAAGCACTTTTAGTGTATATTTAAAGCGAGAGTTCATCCAAAAATGACAATTACCCCATGATTTACTCACCCTAATGCCCCCCGATATACATATGTCCATCATCTTTCAGACAAACACATTTTCACTTATTTTAGAATATGTCCTATAGCTCTTCAAAGCTTTATATTGGTGCTTTTCAATTGCATAGTACCCCACGGTTTGGTTTGGGTCAGGTTGGTTCAGCTCACCTCACTTTGGCTTAGTTAGCTTTTTCATTGAGTTTAGTAACACTTTGGAGTGGAAGGGATTATAGGTGTGTCGTTATATTTGCTCTGCCTACTGCTGTGACATCATACAAGTAAGAGCAATCATTGTACATTCCCATACATACATTTTTTTGTCTGCCACAAAATTAAAATTGACCACCACAAATAGATCTTTGCACATCGCTTTTATCACTACCTCTGTATCACATGACAGTTTCTGTTCAAACACCCGTGGCGTCAGTCGATGTGCTCCGCTGAGCATCATTTAAGTTGCATTTAAGCATATATGTGGACGTGAGCATCACGAATATGCTGCCACAAACTGCAAGTCTGGAAGAAAATTGGTATGGTGTTCCTGATTCTCAACCTGTGGATGTTTTTCATTGCTAAAAGGGAGTTTGGGAACTAATAGAGCACAGATGACAACAGGTTTACTCGAGACACCGCAAGCTAGCACTGAGGTAAAACTAATCTTTTACATTATAGCGATGACGCTGGTAGTGAAGATTCTGTCAATTAAGTGCAAATACTTTGATTTTTGCCATAATCGTGCACCCCTACCATAAGGTATTTGAATATTATTCAGTTAAACTTATTCAAAAACTACTGAAAGGGAACAAACGTGTTTTCCCTACAGTAAATTTCTATTTTTAAAAATTGTGGGTCTTGAGATTACATGTTGGATGTTTGGAAACCCCTGATATACAATACACAAGCAAGACTTATCAAGTATGCAGGGGAAACATAAAAATCCGTATCTTATTTTTTTAGTACCCTACTTAGATCATGTTCAGTATATTGCCAAATAACGTAAGGTATTCTTCATGTTCATTGTGTCAAAAGGAACAAATATATTGGATTTTTCAAAATTTTGTTTTACTTGAGAAAAAATCATATTCATCCGAAATGTAATTTTTTCCAATAAACTGATGAGTTTTGCACCAAATAGATTTTTGTTACTCTTGCAATAGACAATAATGACAATTTATTGTAAAACCTATGACTTAGAATTGTAAAAATTAAGATTTTCCTTTAGAGGCTGTTCGTATCAAGTCGCGCTCAAGTTTATTTTAAATCTAGACGTGCGGCAAGTGCACTTAAATATAGATGCATCTGAAACAAAACTTGTGTTCACAGGCGAGCGCTTTGAAAAGCAGAAGAAGGTGGCGCGTCCTGCGTTTTCCATGCGTTTTGGATGTTAATAGACCCTAGGGATCGCACACAAGCCGCGCAGCTCAGCGTCGCGCCGTGCCGCCGTCGCGTCTAGGACAACTCGGAGGTATTGTAAAGCGGAAGATAGATAACGTCTACTTCAAAATGCAAAATATACGTTAGCAGCCAATGTTAATCGTTAATGATTTGGGACAAATAGGATGTTATTTAATGTTAAACTATGTGAGTGGCGCTGTGTGGCGCGACAGGGATTTGGGCAACTTCCTGAGTCACAGCTGGGCAGCGCGGACAGGCGCCACCTGGCGGCGCCAGTGTGCGTATACTCATAGAAAACGATGTGTTAGATTTTTTAGAATGGCGCGGCGCTGCCGTTTCACATTAAAGTTCGCATTCACATTATAAGCGTCACTGTGTGTCGCTCGTCTCTTTCAAAAGAGGCGTTTCTATATCTGGTTGTCATAAACAAATGAGTAACGTCCACTCCAGTTACTGATGAGAGACGGATGATGTGAACTCCCCTGCTTCATTCTCATTCGTAGTCGCTCATGAATGTCACTCATAATCTTCTCTTTGGTCTTTGGTTATCCCCCTGGAGCCATTTGCATTACTTTCGCGAAGGATTGATGCACATTCAGAACTTGAATGAAGTGGTCCCTATTCTAACTGTTATAAAGATTGGAAGAGCTAGGACATTTTCTAAAATATCTAAAAATGCGTTTGTCTGAAAGATGATGGAAATATTTGTCACGGATGGCTTGAGTAAATCATGGGGTAATTTAAATTTTTGGCCAAACTATCACTTTAAGTGATTTTAAAAGGCCAGTCTGACTATGTTAACATGTGTTCTTTCATTTACTTTATATCTACAGTAAATTTGGTTTCATTAGCCAGACTACAAATCAACCAGTAAAAGTCTATCCATGATTGGTAATGTGGATTTAATTTATCAATGCGGTGATGATTACCAATTATTACTTTTATTTAAGGAATCATTTAGTTAAATAATCATTTGGTATCGAGTATGACCTCAGCTTGCCTATTTGAGTTTTTTGTTAGGTTTACTTTAAACTGAGATATTCCATTCTTCAGATAACCTTGAGTTAGACAGCATTTCAACATGAATGATTATACTCTTACTCCGGTGTGTATCCCACAGCAAATGTGATTATGAATGATATTGCGGAGAGCATCAGCAGAAAATGTCAAGGGAGCCTAGGCTCAGCCATATTTCATGACCTGTCACAGCACACAAGCTTTGGCTCAATAAAACAAGTATTTTCAATGGCAGGCAAGAATATCTAATAGTTGAGGTTCTGTGTTGAAACAGCAGAGACGCAGAACAGTAACCAAGTTGCGAAGAAAACTTCACCATCAATTTCAGTTATGAATCCAAACACTTGCTTACAGTAATGCCTGCTAGAACGATATGCTAATTTACCCAGACAGCATATTTCCTACAGTATGTCATCCATGTTGCTTGTTAGATTAAGGAAAAGCTTATGTGTATTATAAACAATAGGTCATTAAAGACCACTTAAAGGCACAATATCCCAGACAGCAAATGACTTCAGGCTGGATCAACACTGGATCAAGTCAGTAGACAGTAGCTCCGATGCAGATCCAGCCCAGAGTGGTCTGCTGTCTGGGATGTAAGCTTTTTGGATTAAAATATTCAAAAACTTGCAATTTTCTCAAATGACTTTACACAGACTTTGAAATACTTTTGGAAGCAGTTTGTCTTCACTGTCCTGTCTCTGTTCCTCCTGCATGAATGTAGTGCTGTCTGTGCAGTCTTGTGCTCTGAGGGAGGAAAATGACAGTCTGCGCTGGCAGCTGGATGCATACAGGAATGAGGTGGAGCTGCTGAAGAAGGAGCAGGGAAAGAGCTACCGGACAGAGGAGGACCACACCCAAGAACAACAGCTGCATTTCCTGCAGCAGACCATGCAGAACATGCAGCAGGTAAAACACAAAATTGAAATAAATGTGTGTTTATAAGCGTATTATCTCTGATACACAATTATAATCATCAAAGTCAGACTTAAAGGCGGAGTCCATGATGTTTGAAAGCCAATGTTGATATTTGAAATCACCTAAACAAACACGCCCCTACCCCAATAGAATCTGGACCTTCTGTTGATAGACCCGCCCCACACATACGCAACCCGGCATTTGATTTGATTTGATTGGCTATAAGTGTGTTTTGGTAGTCGGCCCGTCTCCTTTTCCAAACCGTTTTTCAAACATCGTGGACTCCGCCTTTAATCAGTTATTGTGACACACTGGATCAAAATTTCAACTTCATTGATGGATTTGGCATAAAAGCAACCTACATTACAGTGCATTCAAGCTATACAGCCATATCATCCTGTAGCTCAAGACTGGTTGCCCAGTGAAGCTAAGGGCGCACTCATATTAGGGCTAACCCAACCAAACCATGCCCAAGCGTGATTGCACACCCCCACTCCCCCGGAAGCACGCACTCACACTGTACTTGGAGTGATCTGAGCCCTGGCATGCTTTTGTCATTAGGATGCAATTGTTTTGAAGAAAACAATAAGTAAGGCGCTATCTCAACAATGGAGCCCATCGTAATGTTAAATCTGTGTTTTTTATTCTGAGTCGTTTGGTGTTTTCTTAGAGGTAAAGTATGTGTTTCCCTTTGGGTATGGACTTCTTTAAAAGATAATCAAAATTGCATGTCAATAAAGCTGGTTTGGCATTTTGTATGGTTTACAATTATTAGCAAATTATAATCCTTTGTTAAAGTGCCCATCTTATGCTTTTCCACAAGTTATATAGGTGTATGAGTTCCATAAAACATGTTTCAAAAGTTGTTTGCTCGAAATAGCTTGTAGGAAAAGATTGTTACCCATCTCTAGTAGCCTCTCTTTCAGTGCTTTTCAGATTGTCCCGTTTTGAGGTGTTCATTACATATTTATGTGCTGCTGCTCCTTTGATCACGCCCCACTACTAACGTCATGTGCGCATGCACAATGTTATTGCGAGCAGTGCAGACTGTATTATTATTTTATATATATTATTAGGGTGACCATACGTGCCATTCTTCCTGGACGCATCCTGGCCAGGATTTCGGTGCGTCTTCCGGAAGTCGTATTTGTTGACTGCATACGCCATTCAGTTAAAACATAAGACATGCAATCGTAGTTTCATTCTTACCTTAAAATGTAAGGGTTGCTTTTCTGTAATAATAATAATAATCCTCTATGACGTATGCGGTCGACAAATACGACTTTCGGAAGAAGAACCCGAAATCCTGGCCAGGACCCGTCTGGGAAGAATGGCAGGTATGGTCACCCTAATATTATATTATTATTAACGGTTTATGTATTGCCAACAGACAAATCAAGCACAAAAGTATCACTAATAAGTACATTCCAGGAGAAGAAACTCATGACACATAATGATTCCAGAGTAAATTGTGATGTAGCAGTCTCAACAATACACTCGTTTTCCCTGGACAATGCTAACATATTCCCGCTATAAAACACGTTATTTTCGCAAATTACAGAAATTAAGACCCAGCGGGGGATGTATACTGCTTGTGGACAGCATGCTAATTGCTAGAAGCTAGCAGGAGGTCCGGACCGTATCTTGGGAAAGTGATAAGAGACTTGGGGGTACGTTAGCCTTGTCGGAAAAGCCGGGTCAGTAAGGCCCAGTCCTGGTTAGTTTGGCAAAACACTATTACTTAGTAAGTTCATGTAGAATTGTAAAACAAAGCAGTTAAATATTTCTTTTAACTTTCGAAAAGTACAGTAGCTGGTCACTGGCTTTGCAGGAGAAACCACGATGCAAACTAACTAGCATAGCGGTTAGCAACCTCGTAGTTCTCAATGGCAAATGACTGCTAAAACAACACACACACACAAGTTCACCCACTCGACGTGCACCAATTCATGGGCGGGCCGGGACGATGTCAGTGTTTTTCTGCTAACAATATAAAGCCGACTGTCTACAAACATGAATAATATTAACATTACTATACAATCGTTTAAAAGGTATAATTTACGGGTTTAGCATCCGTATATGGTCTCTGTTTTGAGATACAGATGCTCTAGCATCATAAATGTTGTACTTTGTGACAGAAGTCCAGATGACAACATGCAAAATATAGACGTAACTTCTTACCTTTATGTTGATATAACGATCGCGAATCGAATCCAGTCTGTTTCAGATGTGTGAATAATCCATGAAAGTCCAATAAAATACATCCAATGACCATTTTTGTCCACAAATGCGTATAATCCGTGAAATATAGATACATAGTCTGTTGTTTAAATCAGACTTCGCATGAACGTCTTGTAATTGTATAATATCGCCTACAATCTGAGGACTATTTGCGTTGTAACACACTGTATATGAGATTATACTTTAGGTTCCTGTAAACAAATAAACACACGTTAAAACTTTGTTTTTAAAAGTAGGCGGGATTATAATCCATAATATCCAAATAGCGCTGTTATTTCCGTGACCCATGATAACAGTGTAGAGGATATCAGCAAAGTGACTGCTCTGTGCTCTCTAGCTACCTGGTGGGTGGAGACCTGCGAGTGAGGTGGTGGGCGGGAAAATTCAAACGGAATGTGACGAAAAGGCTAGTTACTACAGAACGGAGCTGATTTTGAAACCGTGCAATCTGAGACTAAAGGCAGAGGACATTCAGAAACCTGTATCTCACTCAAAACAGCATGGATGGATTGTTTTCCAAGTTTGTATGCGTGTGGAAGCACCAGAGACACAAAATAACACCCCAATACCCAGAAAAAGTGAGTTTTTCATAATATGGGCACTTTAACAATCTTAAAGTGCCACTTCAGCTACCACTTATTAGGTCTTGGACTTTGCTGTAAGCTGCTTTAACTTATTTTTAAATGTGTCCTACTCTTGAGCAGGTTCTAGTTTGTATTAAGAACTTTTTTATACTTACTGTATAAGGCAAAGTTCATGAGAAGTTTAATACATACAATACAGCCCTAGGCCGTAGAAAGGTAAGAAAGCGGTGGGGCATATAAGAGATAAGCTTGAAAGAACACCATGGTAACAAAGTATAGCTGTAAGAGTCTTTTTACACCTGGTTTTGGTCTATCGGATACAGCTAAATACAGGTGTAAATGTGGTGTAAAACGCTTTGAGCTTTTCCACTTTCAACTACATTCAGAGGTATTTGAAAGTGTATTCAACCAGATTACTTTTGTGACTCCTCCATAGACCATCCATTCAAAGTAATCAGGACAGAAGCGGTCGAAAGTGGATAAAAGAGACGGATTAAAACACCAGTGAATGTATCTCTCTTGGCCACTTGCGATCCGATCGACCAAAACGCATCTTAAAGGGATAGTTCACCCAAAAATAACAATTTTGTCATCATTTACTTACTCGGATGTTGTTCTGATGAACACAAAGGAAGAAATTTTGAGGAATGTTTGTAACCAAACCGTTTATGAGCCCCATTCACTAATGCCGATTTCAGACTGCACGATTTTAGCCCTGATTTTGACTCGCCGACAGGTTTTAAGAAATCGCCGACAAATGCCCGAAATCACAGGCAAATCGATGCTCGTGCACGTGAGTGACAATTACACAGTGTGAATTATAAAAGACGCGTTCTGAGAGGATCGATTCAAATTCATGCCGTGTGAAATGTATTTTGACTGACAATAACATCGGCGATGACCTACATCCAATGAGAGAGCAACATACAGTGCAGCTGGAAGTTCGGGGAGGAGTCTCTCAAAACATTTCCTCCTTCATAATCTTTATTTCTTCTTCTTTTTGCTGCAAATGAGCAGACATGCAATTTGTATGGTAAGCTTCTTGCGAGCTCCCATTTTTAATAATAATCCCAGTCTCCCGTGAGAACTCCGGTCTTGCACGCGTGACTTCGCGTTGTTTCCTTCGCGTCACTTCTAGCGTGAATTTGGAGACGTAGTTTGCGGACCGGGACAAAGTTATCGGCGATTCTTCTTACAGTAAAGTCATGCAGTATGAAAACCCCTGTCGCCAATCCATCATGCAGTCTGAAACAGCAGCGACTGAACGCTAGCCCAGATAGTCACACAGTGTGAAAACATGTGTGACACGACTAGTTTGAAAATCATGCAGTCACTCAGCATTGATCGGTTTGGTTACAAACATTCCTCAAAATATCTTCCATTGTGTTTATTAGAACAAAGACATTTTGAACATGAAAGTGAATAAATGATGACAGAATTTTCATTTTTGGTGAAACTATCACTTAATTACCAAGTATAAATGTGCTCTAAGTGAACCGCTATATGTTATAAGCCAGGATAAACCACTGTCCAACCTACAGTCAACTCAAAATTTGAGATGAAACATTTTGTAACCGTTGACTGAAGACAGCTGTGTAATAGGGCTGAGATAAACGACAAGTACCCTGACTCACCTTTAGAAAGGGTCCAGCAATACACTTAAACATATGGGAAAGATCACTTGCGTGTTAGTGTCAAGCTCCCACGTCATCACTCCATCTGCAACTTTAACACATTCACTCGCACTTCCATTAATAAACTGTTAAATCAGCAAATGATGATTGGACACAATGTTCTTCTTGACGAATGATGTAATAGTGCAGCCCTTGGCAAAGTCTCTCTCTCTCTCTCTCTCTCTCTCTCTCTCTCTCTCTCCTCATTTTACATTCTGCAGTTGCTGCAAAGGCTTTTATGTACAGGATCAATACTAATGTAAGAATGATTGTCCTTTTTGTTGAAAGTGATATGCAGCTTTATATAGAGTGCAGCAGTCTCATTATTTAGTACACCTAATTAAAATATTACAAGTTGGTTTGAAACTTTTTAAATTTTGAGAACTTATCTTGTTCACTTAGACATACATGTCTGTGCATATAAACTTAATAAAGTACAATAAATGTTTCATCTTAATACAAAATAAATATTTATAAAGGTTTTTATGTTGCAATGGTGTTACATACTGTCAGAAAAAAATGGCCCCAAGCTGGGGCATTACCCTTTATAAAGGTCCTAATATGTCCCATTTAGGTACAGCTTTGTATACATTTGGGACCAATGTGTACCTTTTAGGCACTAATATATACTAATATTAACTCCCAGATGCAAAGGTGTACTTTTTGCAAGGGTACAGTTCCGGTGGGACCATGGTAAACAGGTTGTATGTTTGTGCTATAATGTAAACTAATGTAATCTTTACTCTCTTTTCAATACCTGCAACAACAATGAACCAATATGAACTTTGAACAAATAAACAACAGTAAAAAAAGGTCTCATATAATCCAGATGTCTCTGTCTCCTCCATGTCTTTATTACCTTTCAGCAAGTGTTCTTGCTCTGTGCTGTTTAATAATGTGTTTATGGAGGCACCACACGCCATCTGCTTGTCGAGGCTGATGATGCTGTTTGTCTCCACAGCAACTGCTTCGGCTCCAGGAAGAGCTGAAAGGGAAGGAGCTGGCGCTGGAGCAGGCCAGAGATGAGCAGCGCTACCTGGAGGGAGAAGTCCTCAGCCTTAGGGAAAAGGTTGGAAAAATGTTTCATTATTTTTCTGCATACTGTGCTATTTGAGGAAACTGAAAATAAATACAAATAAAAGTAAAATTGACAAGCAAGTTAGACACATACAGTACATTACAAACTAAATGTCTATTAACTACTACAATATAACTATGCTAATATTATATAATTATTATTTATATCAAATTGGCAGGCAATTAAGTCATACAGGACTAAATTCTTATCTATTTGAATTGGGGAAAACACCACATCTCTCTTAAATCTCTGGCTAAAATCACAATAATATTTCTGACAATAATTAAACCTGACACCAATTGTACCAAAACTTTTTTCATAATCTCAAAATTGCGCAAAAACACCTTTTTTGAGGTAATTTCAGATAATCATCAGTCTGTATAAATGTATTATTGGTATTTGTAACTGGAAGGGAGGAAATCTGTCACCAGAGCATGTCCATACTGAGCGTGGCATTAGGTGCGTTTGACTTCATGCGTTGCTGCACAGACCGATCGGCGGCTGACTTAAGGAAGTGCATGCCAATTAGAAATTTTGTCTGACTTGAGCTGGCCCTAAGGGAATTTGACGACTGTATGGTATCAAAGTACTGCAAGAGCGGCTGCACTGAGTTCTGGTGATGACACAGCTCTTCATGATTGGTCGCCTCACTGATGACAACAATCACAGGCGTTTCATGTTTAATCAAACCCCTTTAGTTTCACTAATACACATTATAAATTTATGTTTTTTATAACAGGTAAAACTCAGTATAATATGTTATATTGTTCGTCATGTAATAAAATAAAAACAAAAAGGAAAAGACCAAACTCTATTAGTATTTTATGCTTCATGTTTTTACATTTCCTTTGGTGTGTAAGTGTGTATTAGTACATGTTAACGATATGCAAAAGGTACAAACCCCAAAGTAAATGATGACGCGAGTTATCATCTCCTATGTAAATCTCTTTTCTTGGACTACAACAAACACATAGATTGTAGGCAACAGTTTACTTCCTGGAATTGGTGATGTAGACAAGAACGACATTATCATAATTCCTCCCGCTCCGGACTCACAGCCTGTAAATTAACTCCTGTTAGCAACCGAATCTTTCAAACATGGTAAGGAGCGTCACATTTCCTGCTGACATCAGAGGTATTCAGGCCAATCACAACGTACAGATTAGCTGGCCAATCAGGAACACAGCGCTTTTCAAATCTGTGCAATTCTAGGAAATCTAGAGCTATAAAAATGTACATGTGAAAATAATGTGTTTTTTAAGCATAAACCAGACAAACACATTGTATACCAAATAAACAAAATAAAGTTGTTTTTTAGCATTAAAATAGGTGCACTTTAATAAACCTTTTTATAGAACAAAACACTATAAATCATTATACAAATTACTCGAAAACATGATGAAATTTTTTTTCTATAATATTTGATGTAGTTCACTAAACAACTAAATAAAATGCAGTGCAGTGACTCTTCAAATAAATGAATGTTAGTCTTTTGAAACAGTTTGACCGAAATGATCCACACAAATGACCTTAATCTGACTTCACAATGTTTCATATAAAAAAAAGAAGAGTGGACATCTCTAGGTTATGCTATTTTATGCAAGACGTTTTCTGGAAAAAAAATCCATATTATGCCCTGTTTAGTGTTCTAGACTTTTTAAGCACACGTGCTAAACTGTTCGCTTTAAATGCTTATATCTTCTGTATGCGAATGTTGATTCATACCAATGTTGATTCATTTTGACAAATGAAAACGTCTCGGGTTACGTATGTAACTGTTATTCCCTGAGAAGGGAACGAGACGCTGCGTCTCCTTTGCCATACTTCCTGCGTCCCTTTAATTACGTCTTTGGCAATATTTCAGATAGCGATATACTTCCTGGCTCCGGCGTCACCCTGTCTTTGTCGTTAGGCCTCACCATTGGTTGAATTTGATATACACATTCAGACGCACTTACCCCTGGAGGCGTCCCCAAAGTGTCACCGCAGTGACGCAGCGCGAGTCCCCCTTAAAAGGGAACTGTAACAATGTATCTTAAAAGGTAACACGATGTAACCTTGCTCTCACTTGAAATGTGTCCCCACATTTAGTCCTTGAATTTGAGGGTATTGCACCTGGAAAGTCCTTGAAAGATCCTTGAATTTGAAGTTAACTAGGTGTGGAAACCCTGTACTTAACAGCTGGTGTGCTACAGTACAGTATAATGCTGCTACATATAAGGTTGGTGCTACTTTTGGGGTTACTAGGGTCAGAATGCCTTATGTAAGCTATTAAGAGTAATGTTTACTTCACACACAGGCTACTATCCTTTGGCAGCGTCTGCCTTCTCATGTGTGACAGCATGAAGCTCTGCAGCCTGAGGTCATTTACTGTCCTCACTCTCCTGAGCATGCGCAGAGAAACACAACTCAACGTGTAGCCTGTGAAGAGACAGCACAGTTTTTCCCTCTTAAGATGATTTTTCTATATTGTAGCTGCAGGAAGAAACTATAAGGCCATGCTGGAGATCGGGGTGTTTTGTATTTCCACACTAAATGAATATAATTACAGTATACCTGTATGTGCAGATACAGCGGCCCCCAAAACCAGTTGCCTCATTATACTGTAGCCTGGTTTTCATTCAAGTCCAAATAAATGTGATGTTTATCCTACAGTAGCTACCCCACAGAGCGTTTTTCATTTACAGCAGATTACAGTATTGGTTCTCCTCTGTTGCTGAACAGCACCACATGATACCTTATCATCTGTGCCAGTATAGTGGTTTGGCCGGGCACAGGGAGTAATGACCGGCCTTGTTTACTCCATTTTTCCAACAGCAGACATTGGTTTGCATAAATGTTATTTGACTGCGATAATAGGAACATCAATAGTGTTGAAGGTCCTGCGGAGTCCACGCCGTATTATTCTCTGAACCAAACAGCTAGCAGATGGAGAAATTGTGCATTTGTACAAACACACAGGGCATGTTACCAAAATACATTTTCATATTTCATAATAATGACCTACTGATCCTGGATGTATGCAAACTCTCATGCAATTGCATCAAACCTGTCCAAAACCCATAAAACATGTAGTATTTACTTGGCACACCAAGTGCCATTTAAACTTATTGTAAGGACAGCCAGTGTTTTTTTCTAGAGGTAAGAACATCTGCATTGTTGCCTCGCAGCAGGTGTTGCACAATAGGATTTGGCTTGGCAGTGAGTATTTTTTCTTCTTTCTTTGCAGCTTTTGACCGCCGTGGAATCCGTAGATTTGACAAACCACAGCTCTGAAGGCCATGAAAAGGTAAGTCACGCCGATTAAGCGTTACATCCGGTATACATCAAGTCACCAGGAGGATTTGTCTAAAATAGCTGCACACTTCAAAAGCTCACCTTACATCATCCTGCATTTTCCTTCATTTCACACCATGAGTCCTCTGGCAGGGGTTAATTTAAGCCTTGTGATCTGTGCATGTGAGAGCATGAACTCACATTATTTTCTGCCTGGGGTCAGCGGCAGTGGCAGAAAAGAGAGAGTATTTGCATTTTTCAATTTTGATTTAAACGCTTTTAGCTGCAATATCTGAGAACATAGCTGTTAAATCGGACAATGTTCTTCTACATCATTTAATGAATAAACAGTACTCTTTACCGCCTGTTTTAAATGGGCAGTTATAGCGCAACATTAAAGGGTTCACCCAAAAACAAAAATTATTTCAGAATTGTGTTGTTTTAAAGAAGTTATTTTGATAAATTATGGCTAGCACACAGTTGACGGTACCCATTGACTTACATAGTTTGTTTTTTTCTACTATTGGAGTCAATGGAAAGTCAATCATTTATCAAAATTTCTGCTTTTGGTTTAGAAACTCATACAGGTGTTAAACCACATGAGGGTCAAAAAATAATTACAGGATTTTCATTTCTGGGTGACTGTCCCTTTAACTGCATCTGAAAATTAGAACTGACTTGATAAATCTACTTTATATTAAAAAAGGAAAAAATATTGTGAATAAAATGCAATAGGCAATACCAGTGTTCGAATTATGTCAAAGCTTATGGGGGGTCCCCTAGCTAAGCCCCACCCCCCGGCCAAGCTCCACCCCCTCATTATAGGGTCGCTGTGATTTCACAACGTAAGATGTGATCGTCCTTGATCAACAATCATCTGATCCTGGTTTTAATCAAAGAAACCCCAAATTACCCTTAACTCAAACTCTAAAAAAAGTTTACCCCTCAAATTAGTGTGAAACACTGGCAAGGGCAGAACTTTTAAACAGAATAGGGGTGAAATAGGGTGGACTCATTCTTAAATTACATAATTTTACTATATAGTAGTGGTTAAATGGATGATTGCATTGCGTTTTTTGAGTCATAGATTGAATAATTTTCGGATCAGCAAAACTGGAAATTATGAGCATATAAAAAAAGAAAAGAACAAAGTTACAAATAAAGCAAGATCTAACAGTAGTATTTAGGTACATAAATAGAATCAAATGAATAATAACACTGTCTTCTTCACTGTATAAATTAAATATAATTAATCTTTTTAAAGATGCATAATTTTAAAGATAGATATCATGCCACCAGGTTGAAGGTTGCTGTCCCCAGCACTCACAGCAGACCCATTCGCGTAATTTGCGGGTGGTATACGTCCCCACCGCTTTATGACCAAGTTGATTGTGCCCCAACTTCCGACCACGAAGTAATTCTTGCGTTCATAATCATAATTAGGGTCCATATTCATTTAAAACGCATGGACAACGCATGACGCGCCGCCGCCTTCTGCTTTTCAAAGCGGTTGCCTGTGAACACGAGTTTTGTTTTAGACGCGTCTATTTGAGCACTTGCTGCACGTTTAGATTTAAAATAAACTTGAGCGCAACTTCATACCTTGATAAAAGGTAAATGTAAAAAAAAGGTAAAAATCTACCGGTAAGTTATATATGTAACAATGATTAATCTATTAATAGTTATTCTTCATCTATTTCATGCAAACGCTAGGGGAAAAAATATAGGGGAAAACATTTGTTCCTTTTCAGCAGTTGATAACTTGATAGAAGGTAAATGTCGTATTTTTTATATCTACCGGTAAGTTATATATGTAACAATGATTAATCTATTAATAGTTATTCTTCATCTATTTCATGCAAACGCTAGGGGAAAAATATAGGGGAAAACATTTGATCCTTTTCAGCAGTTTTTGAATAAGTTTAATTGAATAATATTAAAATACCTTATGGTAGGGCTGCATGATTATGGCAAAATCATAACTTTTTTTAGACTATTTGCATTGAATTGGAAACGATATTTTTGGAAAATATATGAATTGCAAGGCTGCAAAGAATAGTGCACTGAGGATGTAATTATATTATTTTAATATAGTCAGTGGTGAACTAAAGTGGGCCGGTCTAAGACATGAAACTCCAGGGCTGAAAATGAGTCCCACTTCGGCCATGCATGTTGCATTTTTCCAAGGTTTAAAAAAACACATGCAAAAGATACTTTCTACAAATAATTATTATTTATTTCTGAAAGATGCGTAGTTGAGCGATAGGCTAAGTATTAAAGAGACTATAATTTATTATCATTTAAGCGTGATTTCTTCTGCTTTCCTAATAAAATATTTTGTGTGACTGGGTTGACCAGCCGTCAGTCTGAGTGGATAGCTTTGCCACTGTTATGAAATAATTGTTTGAGAAGATTTTTTAAAAAACCCTTAAACCTAAAGATTACTAAAGATTCTTACCGCAACTGAGGTAAAAAATACTCCACACGCAGATAGAGACATTAACTCGTCTGTCAATTCCTCCAGAAAACAGCATGAGGCGCACTTGCGAGTTTCTTTATTTCGGACAGAAGTCATTTGAATTATTTTATTGCGAAATTGGGACAAATAATGGACAGTATCGCTTTGTGACACGCAAAATGAGGATTTTAAATTTATGTAGTATTTTAATTTTAATAAAAACCAGGGGACCCCCCTAATTTATATTTTTGTGCTTTATGGGGGGTCCCTTAAGGCTTATAGGAGGTCCGGGACCCCCCCAGACCCCCTTCAATTCGAACACTGGCAATACTATGCACATGTCAACCTAATCATAAAAAATTAAGATTTTACTAAAGGTTTTCTCCATACATATAGCTCAGGTTTAAATGTTTGGCCAATTAAATACTTATGTGATGTTTCTCTTAAGTTTTTTTTTAAGCTTTTTCTTTATCTTAGAAATTCTACAAATTACAGTATGTCATTTTTGTCACATACATAATGCATGCATAGATGTGTCACCTTAAAAAAGTTTTTAATCTTGTTATTGGTATTTAACAGATCAAAACATAATGATATTTTCAATGAAAAACAAGAGATTACAGATTACAGTCTTAATTCAGACCCTACCAAAACCCTACCACCCAAAAAGGATAAATGTAATGTAAAACCAAGAAGAAAAAAATATAATAATAGTTATAAACCATTTTATTAAAAATAAATAAATCTCCAGGTTTTTTGAAAAGATTAAAGGGATCCTAAAAGTGAGAATTTTAACTTTAAAACGGCTATATTTTAAGATCATTTGGCTGTTTCTCAATTCCAAGACACAAAGAATGGACTTGCATTCTCGTGGAGATCGGTCTTGCCAGGTGGTCTTGCAAGAACAAACTCAGAAGGTCGCGAAAACACAGAACGCACTTGTGGGAATTAAGATATGTGCAATCTTTCTGTTGGTCACCTGACCTCCCCATATTCCCCATCACAACATTCATAAAGGGACAAACAAACCATTATCTGCATTATTATATACTGTACATTTTGTAGATACCTTGTCAAGAAATAATATCATAATCTAAAATAAAAAAATTTAAACTAACTAATTAAGATTAAATGTTCTATGCCAATATGTATTTAATACTTAAAATGTTTACAAACAAACGTTTACTTTATACATATGTACAAGCATATTTGTGTTATTGTCGTCAAGACAACATAATTTTTTTTTTGCCACAATGAATTCTGGGGCGTAAATCGATTTCTGCACTCAATGCATCCTCAATATCAAGAACACATCCGGGTATTTTCATGCGTCCTCTGTACTTGCGTTCTTGAGAATTGGAGTTAAACTTCGACGATTAATGATGACGTAGAGAGAGAACACAAGGCAGCAAGATCGCAGAAGAACACATTGAGAAACTGTCAGGAACAGGAGACGAACCCAGGCGCAGACAGTATAACAGAAACCTTTATTATAACAGAAATGAGAAAACAAAACCCACGAGGGGGCAAAACACACTAGGGAAACAAAACACCAAACAAACTAGACTAAACAATAAACTTCACAAGGAACTACACTTACTTGACAGAATACTAGACTAGATTTAATAAGAATCAACACACAGGATAAGTACAAAACGAACGAGCACAGGACAGCAAACACAAGGGCCTTAAATGGGGGAGCAAATCAAGAGGGAACAGGTGACATGAATCAAACAATCATTAGGTGATTAACAAGGAGACAAGGGGGCGGGGTTAGACAAGACAGGCAAGGCACATGGCCAGATAAACAAAGCCAAGTGCCTTAACATAAAACATGGTACTGTCAGAACCCTGTCACAAGGAGCTAGAAACTATGACAAGACAGGATCCTGACAGTACCCCTCCCCCAAGGGACGCCACCTGGCGTCCCTCAAGGGAACACCCTAGACATAAGACAAGATTGAGACAGAGACAAAAACCAACAAAACATGACAACTAACAACAATGGTAAACAATACAACAGAACAAATGGGTTGGGGTTACATAATAAAAACAACAAACAGGGGAGGGGGGAGGGGGAACAGAGTTCATGGGGGGAGGTCCAGACAGGGTGGGAATGGGCGGGACAGTCTTAGGTCCAGGGGGTGTTGAGGGCTTGGGGCGAGGAGTCCGGGCAGGCTTGGTGGAGGGTAAACGAGATGGGATAGTCTCAGGGGGGGCCACCATCTGGGGCCAGGGCATGACAGGGATAGCAGGTTGTGGTAGGGCAGGACCTGAAATGATGGGGGGAATGGAAGGAAACAAGGCGGGGTTCCAGGGCAGAGAAGGAGTCGGAGAAGAAACAGGCAGGGGAAGTCCAGGGCTGAATGGGTAGGGAAGAGAGTTCAGGGAGGACCAGGTTGAGTGGCAGGGTGATGAGGGTGCAGGAGATGCAGCAATAGACAATGGAGGCGAGACAGGGGGCGCCGCAGCGGGCTGGACAGCCGAGACAGGGGGCGCCGCAGCGGGCTGGACAGCCGAGACAGGGGGCGCCGCAGCGGGCTGGACAGCCGAGACAGGGGGCGCCGCAGCGGGCTGGACAGCCGAGACAGGGGGCGCCGCAGCGGGCTGGACAGCCGAGACAGGGGGCGCCGCAGCGGGCTGGACAGCCGAGACAGGGGGCGCCGCAGCGGGCTGGACAGCCGAGACAGGGGGCGCCGCAGCGGGCTGGGGGTGTGGTGTGAGCGCTGGTGGAGACTGAGGCTGGGATGCCACAACCCCTTTCCTCCTCTTCTTCTTGCGCGGGCATGGTGCGGTGAGCGGGCCAGGTGGGGTGAGCGCTGTGGTGGGAGTGGCAAGCTCAGTAGAGGACCCCTCGGATGCCGACTCCCAGGATGCCGACTCCCAGGATGTTCTCCGCTCGCGCTTCCCTCGGATGTCGGCGGACTGCGCGGGGCTCTCCATCGCCGGAGTGGCGACCACCGGGTCCTCAAACATCAGAACCCCTACCGCAAGACCCTCCGGAATAGGAGGCAGGGGTGGAGGCGGTGCAGCCTTGGCCGAGACCCTGGACTTCGGCCGGTTTCCGACGAAGCGGATCATGTCCTCCAGTTCCAGGGGTTTCAGCATCCTCATCTCACTCGGCTTAAGAGGCTCGTCGAGACATCGATTGAGGATGACCTTTAGCTCATCCTGGGTGAAGAGAGTGTCTTTCGCTGCCCGCCTGAAATCCTCCGCAAAACTCAAGACATCGGCCTCCCTCTGGCGGAGACCGAATAAGCGGGGAGCGTGGCGGGCTCGCTCAGCTGGGTCCATACTGTCTGCTGGGTTCTTAGTGGCTCGTTCGTTCTGTCAGGAACAGGAGACGAACCCAGGCGCAGACAGTATAACAGAAACCTTTATTATAACAGAAATGAGAAAACAAAACCCACGAGGGGGCAAAACACTAGGGATGGCTCCCGCGAAACTGACGTTTCGACACTGTGTCGAGATCCCGAAGCGTAAATGTTTCGAAACACTGCTCCGAAATGTGATTCGAAACACCCATGTCACGTGATGAAGTGATTCGAAACACCAAGCGGTGCATTTCACAAGTATTTCGAAAGGTGGCGAACCTGTCGAATCTGCGTCGAATCTTAAACTGACAGGGTAGGAAACAAAACTGACAATACCTCATAGATGCGTTTTTGGCAAGATCAAATACTATAAATTACTGAAAAGAAGTAAATTTTCCTCATAGGTATGTAACACTTAGGCTACTTACAAAAAATGCATGCCAGCAAGTGTCCCTTGTGTGAGAATGTTTTCAAAGGCTGGAGAAATTATATGTAAAAAAGTAGCTGGTTGAGTTTATCAACACAGAACAATTTATATATTTGAATAAAGATCTTTATATGTAAACAATGTGGCATATTATGGCTTGATATATTTTATGAATCTCTTATTATTTATTTGGTATATCTCTATTCTATTTTTTTTCATTAAATAGACCCGAATAGCCTATAGTTATCGACAATTGTGAGCCTAAAAGCTCATGTAGTTGTCAAACAGATGTTAAAACATCAACAAAACTATTTTATTATGATGACGTAGCACATACATTTCCCAGGTTCGATCCTAAGATCTACGAATGAAAGTCGAGAGCACTATCCACTCTCCCATTCTATCACTGGTGTCAATCAAACAACATGTGGGATACAATTTGTCAGCGCTCGTCTAAAATCTTGTCAAGGCTGCTTCATGTAAAGACATGCAAACGACCGCTAGGTGTCACTGTGGAGGCGGTTTCGGATTGATGTTTCGAAGCCTCGAAACATACGGCACAATTGATTCAACTGTTTCAGTGTTTCACGAAGCCTCGCTCTGCCCACCACTACAAAACACACTAGGGAAACAAAACACCAAACAAACTAGACTAAACAATAAACTTCACAAGGAACTACACTTACTTGACAGAATACTAGACTAGATTTAATAAGAATCAACACACAGGATAAGTACAAAACGAACGAGCACAGGACAGCAAACACAAGGGCCTTAAATGGGGGAGCAAATCAAGAGGGAACAGGTGACATGAATCAAACAATCATTAGGTGATTAACAAGGAGACAAGGGGGCGGGGTTAGACAAGACAGGCAAGGCACATGGCCAGATAAACAAAGCCAAGTGCCTTAACATAAAACATGGTACTGCCAGAACCCTGTCACAAGGAGCTAGAAACTATGACAAGACAGGATCCTGACAGAAACAGCCTTTATCACTCATCCTAAAAGATATTTTTCTAAAATCTGGACTCTGTTAACAGGGGTTTAAAAAAATGCAAACAGTTTATTCAATATATATATATATATATATATATATATATATATATATATATATATATATATATATATATATATATATATATATATATAATAAATTTGAAATAAATGTGACCCTGTTAGTGAAATCCAGGCTAAAGTCTCATAAATGAAATCTAAAGTAAAAACAAAGTTTCACATTGATCTGACATTGATTTCAATCTTTTACAGTCAATATTAAAGATATCAAGATTATATTTTCAGAGAATGGATGGTTTTTATATGGAAATCAGTAGGTTTTGACTGCAAATGTCATATATGATGTTGTTAATTCCCCATATACAAAACTGGTACCTGTAAAAATGTCACACATTTTATGCTAAAATAGTTCATGCAAATAGGCGCATTGGTTTTGTGACTTTTCCCCTAATTATTAAGCCCTGGTGTATTTCTTGCCCTGGTCAGCAGGTTCCCGGTGCATTGACAAAAGCATAGAAGTGTCCTGATATCAAGAAATTCACAAAAAGAGCAATACAATCAGAGGATCTAATTTATACGTGCAGATTTTTTATTCAGTCACCAAACTGGAAATTTGCTCAAGCTCTACAGTATATGCCATTAGACACATGCTTTAAGTTTTGTTCCCGAGGGTATCTAAGGACATTTGCTTTGAAACATGCTTTGATTTAACCTCTGTGTGACATTTGGTCTGCCATCTTGAGCTGCATCTTAGAAGTGAGGCTGCTAAATGTCAATACGTATTGATTTCTTTGAACGCAACAGAGCTGTGGTGAATTTTACTAAAGCATTACCTACTGCACTTAAAGATAAGTTTGCATGAATGATGTCAAACCTCTTTATCATTGTGGAGGTTACATTGCTTCCTAATGTTGTGTTTTCTCTTGGTATGCATGTATACAGGGAGTAAACGGGACTGCGGCACTCTATCACCATCGAGAGAAGAATAATGAGGCGGCCATTTGGGGTCCCTTGAGATCAGAGAAAGAAGCTCTTCTGCTGGGTAAATTATTCTAACACTGCTTGATCTATGAAACATCTTGAAGCCTGTGTTGAGGGGGGTTGAACAGGAGGGCAAGCAGGTGTAGTTAATAATAGTAAGCATTTTGATTCATCCATGTGACTCGAATCTTTTGAATCCACCTATGTTTAAAAAGATTTGTTCATATTCTTTCTGCTACTCTTTGCAATTCTTTTGACAGTGGTTGATATCTTTTTGTGATATGTGCGAGTCATTGAATTGCTCACTCAACTAAGAGTTTTCATTACCAATCTTATTATCTTT
Organism: Paramisgurnus dabryanus; assembly: GCF_030506205.2. NCBI lineage: Eukaryota > Metazoa > Chordata > Actinopteri > Cypriniformes > Cobitidae > Paramisgurnus > Paramisgurnus dabryanus. Next base: position 30,096,604 of record NC_133351.1, read on the forward strand.
TATTAAAATTTGTGTCTACATAAGCATCATAAGCGTTCTCCCCTCTAATGGCTACAAAGCACATTTATCATTCTTTCCCTTCATTTTGTCAACCGCTGGGCATTCATTTCATCAGGCTATTAAAGATGACAGCAATAATAGCCTAAATAAATTAGGACTTTTATTAATGCCCTCATGTAATTTTAGTTTTGAATTGATATTTTTACACATTAATAAATTCCTATGCCCCCTTCCGCTTCATAGTGTGAACAAAATTGACCCTCTTGGCTCTGAACTAAATAAACTGGCACACCTTACAAATTAGATGACTTGTACATTTTAATTTAGACAGTAAACATTTATCCATTCAGTGAAGGGTATTAGCATTTTTTATTGTGTTATAGACTACAGTCATATAGGGCAGGAAAGCCACCAAAATAGTCACACACTCTTAAAACAAACAGTGCTAAATAGCACAAAAAGTGGTTCTTTGCTTGTAATCATAAAGGAACCATTTTTAGTGCTATATAACACCAGTGAAGCACCTATGAAGAACCATACGTAGGCCACATAGCACCACTAAAGCACCACATATGGTTCTACATAGCACTATGTGGTTCTACACAGGTGCTTCACTCGTGCTATATGGCACTTAAAAATGGTTCCTCTATGATTACGACCAAAAGAACCACTTTTAGTGCTATTTAGCACCATTTGTTTTTAGAGTGTCTGCTTTGAAAACGAGGGAGAATGTTAGTCACAATTTTTTTGTAATAAACTATCCAAAAATAACTTGCACCGTGTGATATAACTGGCACAGCCCTTTTTGAGTGGGGTGGAGGGTGAAAAGATGAAGACTAATCTTTGTCTTGTTTTAAAGAAGATACTTAAAAAAGTAAAGGGTAATAAATAAAAAATAATGCAATAAAGTATATATTTGTTACACTGTTAACCCAGATATTGTCTTTACTTAAACAATCAAGTAAACATCACTTAATATTTTCTGTTTTGAACTTACAAAATCCATTAAACTAAAACATTCAAGTAAAATGAACGTAAAATTATTAGTTTATGTTGTGAGGAATACCCATAATCCTTTGCGCCTAAATATTTTGATTATTTTCCGCTTTTTCACAGAATAAAAACTGATAAGAACTTTTACTACTCAAATATTTGTTAATAAAATGTCATATAGGTTCAAGCTCTTATATTATTGATGTTGTTTTGTTGTAAATTATAATTTTGTGAAGTCACCGTTCTGGTGATCAGTGTTTCTGTACATGAACCCTGTTCAGAACATTTTAACTCCATAGTACTGACAATGTATGTCAAAAACACAGTTTTGTGTGTGTTTCTGTGGAGAATCACGTTTATTCAATGATGGACTTAAAGTCAGTCATTAATTTTGTGTTATGATACCATTTATAACATCAAAAGTAATATAAAGTAATAAAAACGGAAGTTATATGCAACCGGTTTCCTCACAAATTTCTAGTATTGTCAACTAATACGGGTTAAGAGTGCAGGAATATTGGAAGAAATTAAAACATTAAGTCTATACAACTTAAAATTGTTGTTAGAACAACTTATATGTTTAATTAAACTTCACTTAAAGTTTTTGAGGTAACGAGTTACTTTCATTTTTTTAAGTAAACTCAACTTATCCGGGCTTACAGTGTACATACATTTATAAAAAGGCAAATGCTTCGTGCCAGAAATGCTACAAAATTTAAGACTAAACTAGTTGTGATCCAATTCACTTTTAGTGGCTTTACCAACAACAGCCAGTAGGTGTCAGCATTTGCTGCATACTCTTCTCACAAATTAATAAATTACTGTCACTGCATTAATATTACTGCTAAAAGGTTTTGAAATATGAGCTTTCTGATGATATACAGTTTGTCAAGATTGTTTCGGTTTAGAATAGGGTACACTCTAAAATTGGCTGGGTTATTTTGACGCATAATGGGTAAATATTGGACAGAACACATGCTGGGTTAAAAATGACCCAATGTTGGTTGTTGTTATGCCACCATAGGGTATAATAACCAGTGTTGACAACGTTACTTTAAAAAGTAAATAGTTATAGTTACTAGTTACTTCTCAAAAATAGTTACTGAGTTAGTAACTGCGTTACATAATTATAAAAGTAACTAATTACCAGGCAAAGTAACTATTGCGTTACTTTAAAAAAGTTTAAATATTTCAAATAACTTGGATGCCCCCAATATAAAATTTGTTAAATAAATGAGTTAGACACTAAAGAGAAAGCACAAATTTTGTGGCAGCATGTGATGATGTGAGGTGCTTTATTAGATCAGAATTACAGACGTGAAGATGCTCTTTCTTACTCCGCATAAGTTGCACATTACATAAACATTCTTGCCTTTCACCTCAACGATGGAAAAGAAGTGCTTATTGTACTTTGTGTTTGCGACTGCTACCTTTGAGTTTGTTGTACTTGCCGTCGCTCTGTCGTTGCGGGTGTGTGGGACTCGGATGGACACATGCGAAAGTGGTGGTTATACAGCATCTAACATGCAGCTGCATGTTGTGCCTTTCAGCTAATTAATTATGATAGCAAAAAATAATGTGATCAAACGTACAGGTAAAAAACATGAATTTATTACCTCATCCTTATTAAACGTGATTAGTGATGGTGAAAAAACATCGGCCATCATTCCATTCTCCTTCATAGCGTCATTCAGCTTCGTCTTTGTTATTGTGTAAATTTAACTCTAGTGGTGAAAATGTACATATTGTGGCTTTAATATAAAAAGTGAGTCAGACCATTGACGTAAACACATTTGTTCATATAAAAGGTTAGATTTTGTTTACAAATGAAGCACTGCTAACAGCCAACGAGTCAAACGAAGGGCTGTTTCGATTCGATATAATAACAATAGGCAGAAAAGGCAGAGAGGGTTGATGGTGGATGCTGTTACAGCTCCTCAGTGCAGAGCAAGTCAACACCTTTGCCTCTCTGTCATGTTTTTGGATGATGATCCCTTAGAAGGGACTCAAGGGAGACGGTCTTTGCCAGGCGCTGCATTGGCCCTTGCCCAGAGAAGACCACACAGCCTTGAGTGTAATCTAATGGCTGCAAGACACACACATATACCGCATTGGTGGACCAGGAAATGTCACGTCGACTCAGAGGCCCTCAGCCAGAACAGCAGAAAAGCCAAACTCATTTGAGCAGAACAAATTGAAGGGATGGACTGTAGAACACAAATTGTTTAAGTCTCCTGGCAGCGCTGACATACACTGTTTGCTCTGAAGAGGGAGACCCATTTATTGTACACTAAGAACTATAAATATAAAGATTATTATAACCATACGAGATTAGTATTCACACTAACAGACGATTACACTGAATTTGATTGTATATCATGAGAAATTTGTTAGCTTCCTTTTATTGTAGTTTTTTTTTAATTGATACAATGCAAAGCTAAACAAGACAGACACAGAGAACGACATTTATTACATGCGGTGTTCTGTGGTTAGAATGGGCCAGATAGCTGCAGATTGTTTGTTAAACATTAAACAGTAAAACAAACACAGGGCTCGACAATAAGGACAGTCTGATGGCCCAGGGGTCAGCGTGAACGATGCTCGGGCTTGTTGACAGAACTGTCTCTCTCCCGAGCAGGCCATTGCTGCACCCTCATGAAAGTTTATCATTTGCATATTTTTTTTTAAGGCAATGGCCATTAAATATTTAATCAAAGAAGAAGCAAAATAAATGTCAATGCACTACTAATGTGCTGTTTGAGAAGATTTGCATGTACGCACACCCGACGCTTGTGCCTGGAAAGACGCATCTCAAGACATACGCGCAAAAGGTTCAGATTGCACGCAAAAAAAACTGAGTTCATGTTTTCTTGCACTTGAGCAGACTTATTTACACAAAATTATCTTAATGATTATGCTCATAAAACAGTCAGTTATAAATAAAGTAAATGCTAACAGTTTAGAAATAAAAAAACATGTATTCAGTATATTGGTGAATACATGCTTGTATTCTTAAAGAGGCAGCACCTAAAACAAACAAACAAAACAAAACAAAAAACACTTGCATTGGTGTATTGTTTGATTAATCAAACAATAATTGACAAAGAAAAAAATCACCCACTGTTCTTCTTGACTTATTCACTTCTTTGTTAAGGATTAATCTTTTATTAGTTCAATTCAATTCAATTCAATTTTATTTAAATAGCGCTTTTCACAATTGTTAATTGTTGCAAAGCAGCTTTACATGAGTAGATGTAGAGGAGAACATTAAAAATCAATACATAGTATATGAAGTAGAATATAGCAGCTAAGGATAAACCGTGTAAGCGAGCGTATTAATAATGTAACGTATACAGTAAAGGGCTAAGTTAAGCCAAAGTTGGCTGACTCTCCCTGGGACTAAAAAAAAACCCCTAGGAGAAAACCCAATGGGAAAAAATCCTAGAAGGACAAAAAACCCTATGGAGAAAATAATATTTACATATATATAGACACGGTAGGGATAGGAAGCGGGTAAGCGAATTAAACTGGTTCAGCCGGTGGTCGTTGGTCGCGCATCGGTAGGGCATCACGTTGAAGGACAGCCAGTAGATCAGTGGTGCGATGACCTTCACAGCAACAGGAACTGGGTCTGTTTGTCTCATTGTCCTCGGGGTCGAGGACGAGACAGGGAGACAAAAAGAGAATTCTATTAGCGTAGGGGCCATTCGCATGTAATGCAAGTGTCATACATTATAGTGGTTTAATTCAGCTCGGTTCAAGACAGGCTAACTGTTGCGGCAAGAGTAAATTACCCATATGAGGTATGTGAGTGCTTTGTTCTAGACAAAATAACTACTGCGGGAAAAGTACATTTACTGGACATTCTATGTGAATGCTTTGTTAAAGAAGAATGTCTTAAGTTTAGATTTTATTAGTATACACTCACCTAAAGGATTATTAGGAACAATAATACTAATAATGTGTTTGACCCCCTATCACCTTCAGAACTGCCTTAACTCTACGTGGCATTGATTCAACACGGTGCTGAAAGCATTCTTTAGAAATGTTGGCCCATATTGATAGGATAGCATCTTGAAGTTGATGGAGATTTGTGGGATGCACATCCAGGGCACGACGCTCCCGTTCCACCACATCCCAAAGATGCTCTATTGGGTTGAGATCTGGTGATTGTGGGAGCCATTTTAGGACAGTGAACTCATTGTCAAGTTCAAGAAACCAATTTGAATATTCAAGCTTTGTGACATGGTGCATTATCTTGCTAGAAGTAGCCATCAGAGGATGGGTACATGGTGGTCATAAAGGGATGGACATGGCCAGAAACAATGCTCAGGTAGGCTGTGGCATTTAAATGATGCTCAATTGGAACTAAGGGGCCTAAAGTGTGCCAAGAAAACATCGCCCACATCATTACACCACCACCAGCCTGCACAGTGGTAACAAGGCATTCTGTTTACGCCAAATTTGGACTCATTTTTCCAGTCTTCAACTGTCCAATTTTGGTGAGCTCGTGCAAATTGTAGCCTCTTTTTCCTATTTGTAGTGGAGATGAGTTGTACCTGGTGGGGTTTTCTGCTGTTGTAACCCATTCGCCTCAAGGTTGTGGCTTCACAAATGCTTTGCTGCATACCTCGGTTGTAACGAGTGGTTATTCCAGTCAAACCTTCTCACACCATTCTTTGTAAACCCTAGAAATGGTTGTGCATGAAAATCCCAGTAACTGAGCAGACTGTGAAATACTCAGACCGGCCTGTCTGGCACCAACAACCATGCCACGCTCAAAATTGCTTTCCCATTCTGAAATTCAGTTTGGAGTTCAGGGGATTGACCAGGACCACATCCCTAAATGCATTGAAGCAACTGCCATGTGATTGCTTGATTAGATAATTGTGTTAATGAAAAATTTAACAGGTGCTCCTAATAATCCTTTAGGTGAGTGTATGTTAAAGACTATGCAGAATTCAGTGTTAGATCAATCTGAAAATAATTTCATTGGTATGTTCTGTTTTTATTCTGTATTTATTTATTCCTATTTTATTACTGACCATTTACTTGTCTTTAACAATATTTGAAATTTATGAGGTAGGCTAGTTTTTAGTGTTATAATCTTATTTATTAAGGCTACATGGGTCAAAAACAATAAAGAGCATAATCAGGTCTGGTTAATTTTAGTGCTTTTTGGCAGGGTCAGTAAAAATCTAAACCACTGGCCCAAAAAATTCTTATCGTTGAACCCTGAAACATTATGGCTTAAGTCTGGAGTAAAGTTTGTTTTTACGTGTGCGCAAACGTTTATGATAAAAGAGAGACTTGTGTTTGCTAGATACTCGCTTTCTCATATTTTGACATGAAGAGCCACACATGACAGGTATCTCATGGTTGCAAGTGGCAGCACGCTTGTTTCGTCGCTCCGAGAGATTGTTTGAATGAATGAGTGAGTTTGCGGATATTTGGCATCACTTTTACAAATTAAACTCTCCTTTTTAATTCATATTGAACCCCTTTGAATGACGATTCTGGGGTTCATTGGACTGTTTAACTGGCTGTTAAACTATTTTGTATGCTTTCCGGCGATCAGCTAACGTTGCAGGCACGTTCGGCTTAACGCAAGTGTGCAGTTAAGTCTAAACATTGTGTGGCTGTGTGCATCCCGGGAGTTATTTTCTACTCACTCAATCAGCGTTATGTGAACTTTTTTCTGGATTGACGCAGGGAAAAGCAACTTCGACATAAATTTCCATCTTTGTACTGCTGTGATAGCGGGTGGTGTCGCGGTGAAGAAGTGGTGATCTGTTCCGGTCGTGGTGGATCCATGGACAGTATTATATTGGGATAAACATTGTTGTCGCATTTTTTCAGCATTGTTTATCCGTGGAGGATATTTTGTTTGGTTTTGCTTCCTGCTTCACGGCATTGGCGCTTTGAAGGGGGCGGGGCTGTGGTGAAATCACTCTACTCGAAAAAGAGACTTGACTTGATTTTTATTTTATATACTTATTTATTTATGATATTGATTAATCTCCGTGAATCAAAAATGGATTTAAAGCAGCGGATGTTTCTTTCTGTGCTGTATTTAATAGCGATGTGTGCCTCCATTGGATTCTCCCTTCGTTGCCAAGGGGATGCGTTGCACTCATTCTCGGATTGTTTATTCGATGGAAGGAGTGAAACAAACCATCAGTTGGCTGCGGTCATTCAACCCCAGCCTTTGCTCTACACCTCTGACACACTAGAAGTGCAACTTTTAAGTTCTATTATGACTCTGCAAAATTATTTGGGGTGTAATGGAGCAGCTCTTTTAAACTTGGCAGTATTTCAAAACCACCATCATCGTAATCTGCCTAAACAGAGACTTTTGCTTATTTTGTTGCTATTAATGTCAGGAAATGTCCATCCAAATCCAGGCCCGGAGCAAAATATGTCATATGACACGCCTGAAAGTTTTAAGGATAGAAAGGGCCTGGGTTTCTGTCATTTGAATGTTCGTAGTCTGGTTGGCAAAATAGACATGGTTCGTATTTGGGCACTTTCAACCAATGTTGATGTTTTTGTTTTAAGTGAAACTTGGCTCAACAAATCTATTTCTGATAAAGATGTGACTATAGATGGGTACAATTTATTTAGAACAGACCGACCTAAAAAGGGCGGAGGTGTTGTAATATATGTGAAAAAGTCATTTGTTGTGAATGTAATTGTCTCAAAGTCAATAAGTAGACAATGTGAATTGTTGGCCCTTGACTTAGAAGTTTCTAAAAGTCTTCACATCACAGTTGTTGGTTGTTATAGACCCCCCTCAGCTGACAGTAGTACTCTTTCTTCTTTGAGAGAGCTTATAACAAGTTTAAATTATAATGAAATTGTCTTTTTAGGAGATCTTAATTGGAACTGGCTTTTGCAAGTGTCTGATCATTTTAAATCATTTTGTGATTCTGTTAATATTTTTCAGATTGTGAATAGCCCCACCAGACCAAATATAAAACATCCAGAAAAATCATCTCTAATTGATCTAATTCTTACAAATGCCCCTCACAAATACTCCGGAGCCTCTGTTTTTGCAAATGATATAAGTGATCATTGTCTTATAGCATCTGTAAGGGACACAAAAATTCCAAAAACAAGGCCGCGCATAGTTTTTAAGAGAGCAATGAAGCATTTCTCAATGCAGGGCTTTTTACATGATTTGTATGATTTTGATTGGGAAAGAATAGGTCTTATTGATGATGTTGAAAATGCTTGGACATTTTTTTATGACGGTTTTACAAGCCTGGTAAATAAGCACGCCCCACTTAAGAGACATAGAGTGAAAGGGCGAAATAATACTTGGTTTAATAATGAACTGTCTGATCTTCTTCTACAGCGAAACCAAGCTTGGGCTCAAGCCAGAAAGTCAAAGCTTGAGTCTGATTGGATGAAATTTCGGCGTTTACGTAATTTATGTACTGTAAAAATTCGTAACGCCAAATCCACTTACTTCCTTTCAGAAACATCGAAAAACTTAAATAATCCTTTAAAGTTCTGGAAAACAATCAAATTAATGAAGGAATCAAAAACAGGTATAGAAGTATTATATTGTTGTTGAGGACAAAAAAATTATGGACAAAAATGAAATTTTAAATAGTTTTAATAATCATTTTATTGCTGCTAGCTCTCTCTATGAAACACAACATAACCCAATTTCTAGTTCTTCCACTGCATGTCCTGTTCATCAGTTACCGGTAGCTCAACAATTTTATTTTAAGGCAGTAACCGTAGCAGAAGTAAGGAAGGCCCTGAAGGATCTAGATCAAAAGAAATCATCAGGTCCAGACAAACTGGAACCATATTTTCTAAAAATAGCTGCAGACTTGATAGCAAATCCAGTTGCATATCTAATTAATCTTTCTTTAGCTACATATCAAGTTCCAGCTATCTGGAAATCTGCCAATGTCTTCCCCCTTCATAAAGGTGGTGATCCGGCTAACATAAATAATTATAGGCCTATTTCTAAATTGTCAGTATTAGCCAAACTAATGGAATCATTTGTTAGCATGCAGTTGAAAGATTATTTAATTAATAATAATATTCTGAATGAATTTCAATCTGGTTTCAGGAAAAAACATAGTACAATAACAGCTGTTTCAAAAGTTGTTAATGACCTAGTTACGTTCTTGGACAATAAACAGTGCTGTGCAGCACTGTTTGTTGATTTGTCAAAAGCTTTTGACACAGTGGACCATTAAATACTCCTTCATAGACTCGCCTCTATTGGACTATCTGAACAAGCAGTGGGATGGTTAAACAGTTATCTATTAGGGAGAACACAATGTGTGCAAGTAGACGGCCTTACATCTGCCTCTCTAAATATTTTAAAAGGGGTGCCTCAAGGCTCAATCCTTGGGCCTCTTCTTTTTATTATTTATACAAACAATCTCTGCCATAATATAAATAACATAAACTATCATTATTATGCTGATGACACTGTTCTCTATTGTTCTGGATCTACAGTAGTTCAAGCTATCACAAATTTACAAACTGCTTTTAACATTTTGCAACAAAATCTGGCTATTTTAAAACTGGTATTAAATGTTAAAAAAACTAAAGTTATGACTTTCACTCGTGGACAATTAATTAAAAACAATGTTCCAGCCATTTATACATTTTCTGGAACAGAAATTGAAGAAGTGTCACATTACAGATACTTGGGTATAACTATTGATCAATCATTGTCTTTTAAATTGCATATCCAAGATTTGGTTAAAAAACTGAGATTGAAATTAGGTTTCTTTTTTAGAATTAAGTCTTGTTTATCTTTTGATGCAAGAAAACAACTTGTAAATGCAACATTCCTATCTGTCTTGGATTATGGTGATATTTTATATATGCATTCATCCTCCCAGTGTCTGCATGCTTTGGACACGGCATTTCATGGAGCCTTAAGATTTATCACCAATCTAAAATCTCATACTCATCACTGTTTGTTATATTCTCGGGTCGAGTGGTTCTCCCTGTCCATTCGGCGTTGGATGCATTGGCATCTTTTTATTTATAAAGCAGTTTTAGGATTACTTCCTGCTTATCTGAACACTTATATTGTCCCGAGATCTGCTGGGTCATACCATCTGCGTTCACATGATCTGTTTTTATTGATAGTCCCTAAAGCCTGCACTGATTTTGGCAAAAAGGCGTTTAGTTATGCAGCTGTATCTGCTTGGAATCAGCTTCAGAATCAGTTACATTTGAAAGAGTTGGTTTCACTAAATTCTTTTAAGGGTTTATTAAAGGATCTTGCAGAGAGACAGTCTGTCTGTCATTGTTTTAAATTGAATTAGGTCCCAGGAATTTTTTTGATGACATTGCTGTTTGTGTATGATGAGTGAAAGTGTGTTTATGTATTTACCTGTAAATGTTTTTGTATTTATTTGTAACCACGTTGCTGCCACTTGCCAGGACACTCTTGTAAAAGAGATTTTTAATCTCAAGGAGTTTTTATCCTGGTTAAATAAAGGTTTGAATGAATGAAATGACACCCCAAACACATATTTTACATTTTTTATGAGCTCAAATATTCAAATGTAATATTACTAAAAATAGCCTATCCCTAGTTATAGTTATGTTGTGCTATTCACTTAGAATTTCAAAATATTATTATCGTCCTTGGTGTAAACAAAACTTGATATATATATATATATATATATATATATATATATATATATATATATATATATATATATATATATATATATATATATATTTATTTATTTTTTTTTTCTTGCTGTATGACTACTAAGCTATTTATTTCTGAAAGGCCAGTGCAGGTTTAACATAGAAATTCGAAATAATTGTGGACATCTTGAAAACGCCCCTTTCCTCACGCTCAGAAATGTGTCTCTGAAAAGTAGGTCTTGCAGAGGGAATTGAATTAGGTTCTTTTGTAATTGGCGGTGTTGCGACATATAAATCAAGGAAATAAATATGTGCTCGGGGCCTTCAGGCAAGGCACTATATTTTCTGCTTCTGCATCAGTGCTTTACTTTCACAGCCCCTTTCCAAGTAATCAGCTTAAATGGGGGAGGGATGGTGCTTTTGCTCCAAGCGATATATTTATGGCTGTGCATGCGGCGTCTCTCGCCTAGACTACTAGTCTGAGGCAAATGTGAGCATTCAGTCTAAAGCTTATGCTTTTGTCTTCACAGGAATCATATCAACCTTCCTTCACGTTCACCCGTTTGGAGCCAACATCGAATATCTGTGGTCTTACATCCAGAGACTTGATACAAAGGTAATTGTATTCATGAAATACATAATGGGATAAAAACAATATTTACAATAAATCTACAATAGGAGATTTCTGACTCTTAAAGGGGTCATATTATGAATTTTTTTTTAAGATGTAAAATAAATCATCGGTGTCCCCAGAGTACGTTTGTGAAGTTTTAGCTCAAAATACCCCACAGATAATTTATTATAGCATGTTAAAATTGCCACTTTGTAGGTGTGAGCAAAAATGTGCTGTGTCCTTTAAAATGCAAATGAGCTGATGATGGTTTGTTGAAATTACTTAAAAAATGAAAAATATTGCAAATCAAACAGTAATTGTATGCACAAAGCAAATTACATTGTTGACAACATTTTTAAAGTGACGCAGCAATGATGTCACTAAGCCCGGCCCGTGTGTTGTTCTTCAGATCTCGGCCAGTGAACTTGAGAGGCTTATGGTTCGTCTGCCCAACATGTTCAAGCAGGAGTTCAGTGGCGTTGGAGCGACGTTGGAAAAACGCTGGAAATTCTGTGGCTTTGAGGCTCTCAAGTCTGCGTGACTCACAGAGCCAGATCCAGCGAAACTGAGGCTGCTAGACCTCTCACAGATCCAGAGTCAGTGATATGGGTCAGAGCCTCGCAGATGCAAAGAACGGAGTCTGCACCCTGTAACTGTTCTCGGATCAGATGATCAGGCCCTCTCGTTTACAGCCACAGAAGGCACGGAAGGGAGTGAGACTCTACATGGAGAGCAGCATCAGATGTATTTACTTGAAAAAGCTCTTTCCAGACTTCTGTGCCGATTGCATAACTTATCCGTCAGCAGCGGCGTCCCAAAAGACTGCAGCGATATCCAGGAATACGGCGCTACGGTTAAAAATATTGAATGTTGAATATGGCACACAGATGTGTGATAGCGGCACTCGGTGGCCATCAAAGCCAGACTGTTCGTGATTTAATACATGGCCAAAGTGCTGGATAGACAACAGCTGGTGCTCATAGGACATTTTGCTGTTCCAGGCGTCCGCGTTGTATATGTTTGTGTCTTCATGCACTGTTATTATCAATCTGCTTATGTAAATTATGATTTTCTAAAAATCAATAAAAATACTTTTTTCCAAAATCTGATAATTATTTTCTTCATTATATTTAGATTTAAAATGAGATTGCCTGTCCTAGCCACTTCAGTTAAACTGAATGTTAGCCAGTGTTGAATATGTTCTGACCCTGTTCCCAACAGCATCTCTCAATGTGTCAGAGCTGCCTGTGTGTGTTGTGTCTGACATGTGTTTTGATTTATGTCCGTGATAAACAGCTGAACCGTCTCCATGAATGTGGAGCAGAATTTCCCTAATTACCCAGAATACAACAGCCTGTTAATAATAAATGAGAGGGAAATCCTGCTCTGTGTGAATGCAATGCGTTTACCATTCACATCAGCCTGTTGAAAGAATTGTTCACCCACGATAAAAATGGATAAAAGACTGGTTTGAGACAACATGAAAGTAATTGATGAGCAAATACCCATCATTTACTCATCCTCATATTATTCTAAAACTGTATGACTTTCCAAGGAATAAAAATGCACATTTTAATAAATGTACTAGCTGTTTTCATGCAATTGCAAAGAATGAATACTGGAACTCACGGGCACCACATGACAGCAATAATCAAATATAAAAAAGTAGTCCATGTAGTATTGTTTATATTACCTTGAGGTTTTTATCTTTAAGTTTTTATTTACATACACTGTGGGTCGCCTTACATGGAAGTTACCGCCATGTTTGTACAGTAGCCCTAAATGGACAAACTGTTCTAAAGAGCGCGTTTTGTCCCAAATGGCGCACTTCATGTGGACTTTCATTCTCGTGGCCTTAAATTGCGCATGCTTGTTTATGCTACAAGTCTGTAAGTTGTCATCTGTCATTTTTACGCTCCGAAGTGTGCTCATTAGCACCCCCTTTACACCTGTGATGTGTTCTTCGGCGAAGCCCTCACTGCTGCATGCTTTACCCACTTTACCAACCGAGAATTCCTTGCTAAAGAGCAATCAGATTAATCAGACGACGAATGGGAGGAGTTCACACTGATGGGCAATTTCTCTGACACTCGAGTCCACAAGATGCACCAGAGTCATTTTTTGGGACAGACTCGAGTCAAGGGTCCCTAAGGTCTGCACTACATGATGTCATCAAAGTGTGGACTCTGAGGAAGTCCACAAGTCAGGAGTGTGCCATTTGGGAAGGGCCGTTGTCCTAGATGATGACGTTATTGTCCCGTGGCGGTTACCGTAGCTTCACTATGTGTTTCGAAATTGAGGTAAAAACACACTATGGGCCCTATTTTAACGATCTGAAACGCAAGTGCGAAGCGCAATGCGCAAGTGACTTTGTGGGCGGATCTTGGGCGCTGTTGCTATTCTCCCGACGGGAGAAATAACTCTTGCGCCAGGTGCAAATCAATAAGGGGTTGGTCTGAAGTAGGTTCATTATTCATAGGTGTGGTTTGGGCATAACGTCAAATAAACCAATCAGAACGCTATCCAACATTCCCTTTAAACGCAAGTGCGCAAGTTCCATGGCGGGTTGCTATTATTATGACGGATTTACCAGGCGCACGCCAGGAGCGGTTCACAGCCGAGGAGACCCACGTTCTTGTAAGAGCAGTCAAAGACAGAGAAGTTGTTTTGTATGGGGATAGGAGAAACCCGCCCAAATCAGCGGAGGTTAATCAGGCGTGAGAGGAAATAGCCACAGTCTCATCAGCTGGCATCCCCAGGACGTTGCGCCAAGCGCTACAATGATGTCAGGAGACGGGGGAATCCCAAGCTTGCCAGCATAAATCGGGCACGCCGTGTAACGGGAGGTGGATCTGCCTCAGGACCTGACGCCAGCAGAGGACATTGCTGCGTCCACCCTCACCGCTGAAAGGGTTTGGGGGCTTTGAAATCGGACCCAAGAAACGCAAGCAAGGTCCAACCCCAAAGTACACTTACAAATCAAGTTCATATACATTAAGGTTTCTTATGAAAATATTTTAATCGTTATTTGCATGAGAATTTTTTTAACGCAGCCACACAATGAATAAAAACTATCACCACAATGCTCACCACTATGATTCCCCTTATCTCATGTGTTAATATTTTTTATTTTAACAATTTATGATTTGCAAAAATAACTGTTGTGCACGCTATACATTATGGTCAAGCATGCGCCCTTAAAATAGCATAATGAACAACCCGCAACGCGCCACTGACTTTAGACTTTTTTTTTTGTTTTTTTTGGTCAGTGGCGCAATTGTTTTTTGAAACTGCAAAATAGCATCAGGGATGGTTTGCGCCGCAACACGCCTCCTTTTTGCGCTGAACCGCCCAGGGAGCGCAAGTTCATTCCCTAGTTTGCAGACGTGCGTCTGTGGAGGGAAAAACCCGCTGTGCGCTGGTGCAAAATACGAATGATACATGCGTAACTGACAAAGTCAATTGCGCTGGGTGCAAGATAGGGCCCTGGGTCTTTAAGGGTAATGCAAGACACCCCTTTTTGCATTGTGGATTTACTTGTACAATATCCCTACTTGAAACCTTTAAATTTTTGTTAACAAATCTGGAAAATAACAATAGTTTTGTGTAATCATTTATTATTAATGGAGCGTTGAATCATAAGAGCACGCAGGCAGAAACTGTGTCATTTGGCACACAGGATTTTTGCATTTCCTGCCTTTTTTTCAGAAAGAAAGATGAAACAGACTTTCTTAGAACTGCAATAAAATGTTAATAAGCTCACAGTGTGCCACGGAGGTCAATATTCAGTTTTGAATCTTGAGCCATTTAATTCCAGTCTGAGAGCCCAATGCTTGATATTCTGTGGATTTCTTGTTTTGAACTGAAACCGGAACTGTACAGAAAACAAATAAATGAGATGAGACAGTAAGACCTCCTGGAGTATATTTAGATCTTCTGTGTAAGATGAAACAGACATTTTCAAGAAAGAACTATGAGGCAGAGTTAAGCTCCAAAGCCACTATTTTCAAGCAATATGCACACACTGGGTATTGCATAGTATACTGATCAGCAGTGATATATTCAAGTCTCAGAAGAAAATGAGAACAAAGGTGGCCAGCTGCAAAAGTTACACTAGTTTGCATTGTCTTGATTCTATATATGGATTTTTTTGCTATTTGCTAGCTAACAGACCAGGAGTCTCATTTATAAAGCGTGCGTACACACAAAACAGGGCTGCAAACGTTGTGATCTATAAAAAAAACCTGATAGGAGATTGGGCATGCAGGGTGGGATCTGAGGATGATTCATGTACGCACACTTGTAGGTGATCTGTGATTTATAAAGGGAACATTGCTTTGTTTTATAAGTCTCTATATATTTTTGCAGTATGCCATTTTTGGACTTTGTGCGTACATAACATTTTTTGTTTTATAAATGTTGCACATGTTGTACAATTTGAAGGGATATTACTTGTAGATAACAATTATATATAATTAAATAAGTAAGTGTTTACATGTATACTTAAAAAACGGTAACAGGGTTGACATGCATGATGGCCCTCCAGCCAAACCTCACAAATCATAAAAAACAGAACATTATAGAAGAGAGAAACATGCGTGTTTTCACAATAGACTGTTTGTATCCTGGTTAAGAGTGTGTACACCAACGCATTAAGGCCAGCAGACGGCATATATTTTCAATTGTTTCTAATGGAAGCAAACAGCTGGTGGGTTTCGTGTGCCATTTGGGAAGGGCCGTTTGTCTCAGACGATGACGTGATTGTCCCGTGGCGGTTACCGTAGCTTCACAATGTGTTTCGAAATTGAGGTAAAAACACACTTGATCTTTAAGGGTAATGCAAGACACCCCTTTTTGCATTGTGGATTTACTTGTACAATATCCCTACTTGAAACCTTAAAATTTTTGTTAACAAATCTGGAAAATAACAATAGTTTTGTGTAATCATTTATTATTAATGGTGCGTTGAATCATAAGAGCATGCAGGCAGAAACTGTGTCATTTGGCACACAGGATTTTTGCAAACATGATACATAAAAATTGTAAAGGTCCATATTTGTGCACTTCAAGGGATAGTTCACCCAAAAAATTCAACTGTGATCATTTACTCACCCTAAACCTGTATGAGTTTCTTTATTCTGCTAAAAACAATAGAAGATATTACAATAAATCATTGTAAGTTTATGACTTCCACTGACTTCCATAGTATTTGTTTTTCCTACTAAACTCAGAAGCTGAATTCACATCAGATTAATACATCTTTGTATATAAAAGACATTGTGACAGGGTTGACATCATTAAGACCAAATGCCATTGCTTTTTGTGTCATGTGACAGAGCTGTAGTGAAAGAAAAAAGATCAGTAATGATAAAAATTGATGTCACACAGGTTTGCAATGACATGATGATGATTTTTTTTTATTAACTACAGACTGTATTTTTTTCCACCAACTGCATTTGACTGAAAATGTTAGCTGTTTTACAACAGCACATCCCGAAAAGTGAATTTATGAGCATTTTCTCTCTTTCTCTGAATATGTGCTGGTTACAAAACTGTCCAAGGATTATTTATTTGTGTGCATGCGCAAAAATAACACGAGGATATTTTGTTGTTTTTTATGTTGACAGCTGTGTGGGACAGATATATTGCCTGGCCGAGATATTTTTATTGACTGAGGGAATAAGAAAAATATGCCTCTGCAATAATGCAGCCCACAGAAATGAGGTCGGCCAAAACAATACTTATGAATGAGACCACACTTTCCTACACTTTTCAACTGGTCGCTTAGTTTCCAGCGCTCGCTCATAGCTAATGAAAATGAACCTATCTCATTTCACATTGAAGCAAACCCTTCCCAGGTTTTATTCCCAAGCCATTTTTTTTCATTCATGCGGTCTGTTCTTAATATGATGGATGACCAGCGAGACACCGACGCACACAGTGGGCCGTTTCCATGCTCGGATTAAACGCCCGTCCTTCTCTCCTATTTTGGATTCTTCCCCAAACCGTTAGCCAGAGCTTTTTCTATTGTTCCCATCTGTCGCGCTTACATCACTGAGACGGAGATGTCGTATTTGTCCTGTGGGTGCCATCAACGTGTCTGTTGTCTCTATATTAATGAAATCCAGGTGACGGGTTCATAAGCAGATCCCCACCCTGATTGGTCATCTTACTGTGAACTACTGCACTGCTGGAGCCCAAAATCTGTAAAGCTTCCGCAAATATAAATTTTCTAGAAAGTCACATAAAGAAAGAAAAGCATTCCAACCATCTGCAAATTTTGGCATTAACATGAGTGATTTACCATGAGAATGTTTTTTAGCTGAAGAAAACGCACTGCTGGAGCTCTCTGATGAAGCCTACAAGAAATTGCTTGGTTTGTAAATGAGCTTTATTGACGCAGTCTATAAATAAACTGAGTAGGAGTGGGAATACAGCAAGTAGATGTGTGGATTTCTGCTAATGAAGCTGCTCGACAGCTGTAATTAGCTTCGGCCTTTATGCGCTTTGTTTATAATGATTAGAAATTCAACATTAAAATCATTTACATCCTTCCAAATGTCACGCAAATTTCTCCTCAGCAGCTGTGAGATGATTCGAGTGCCAGCTACATTTCATTTTGTATGAAAATCATTTTCACGCGCTAAAACGATCAAATAAAACATTACGACATTTGTGGCGACGTTGGTGCATGGCATCTTTCATCATTTGGAAGGTGATCTTATTAAAGGACCCCAGTTGAGAATATTGCAGCATCTCGGCATGTTACTGGGCTGAAAATGCTGTATTGCAAATTACTTTACTGTATATAACTGTGTACTGCTGTTTTTTATATTTTGTGTAACTGTAGAGTTGGGTTAAACCGCACAAACACACTCTGGGTCTGGCTCTCCTCAGATGTCTTCCGGTCTACTTTTCACAGATCATTTGAATTTTTGGAAAACAGCAATGCATCCGGCAGAACAAACTGAATGTGCAGGTAACAAAAGTTTGCTGGCTCCAGCAGATCTGTCTGGATCGATGAACACATCTTGCATGCGCCTTATTCAGTCCACCACCATGTTCAGAGGCATCATGCCCATTTAACCCTCAGATTTTTGATTCAAATGGATTTTTCATGCAACCTCAAAATCAAAGAAGCGTCCATTAATCTGTTACTTGTCTTTTAATCTGTTTAATATGCACAATATTATAATTTCTGTGCTGCATCCTTGTCACTTTTAAGAGATTTTTGCCGTTTTGATAGTGTTTTGATCGTGTTACATTACTTTATTTTGGCGGCAGGGGCTGCAGTCAGCGCTGTCGCAGACGTCATTAGCGTCTGAGCGCGCTCACAAGCTCTTTGCTGTTGCTGCTGCATTTGGCTATCTGAGGAATTAAAACGTGCAAGGGACGCTCACAACATTTTCAAACCCCAGTATGGTAATCGGCAGTTAACCTCCTCTGTGTAGAAAATGTATGGTTTAAAATGTGACCGTCTCAATGTTATATTAGTAGAAATTTCTAGATTCATCTTCTTCGTACAACGCCAAAGTTCCCCAGAGTTCACGGGGGCGCGGAATCACACATGCTCACATATGAGGTCAAATTTAATGCAAAAATCTGTTCCTCTAATAATTTTATCTAAACTTATTTTTTTTAAATCATTATTTAACATTAAAATCAATCACCTGGCTATAGCTTATGTCATTTTCGTTGTTTATATACTTTATGGATATAAAATTACATTCATTTCATATGCAGTTGTTGTGCAAAATGCATTAATGACACAATTAAACAAGTCATTAAACAAAACGTAAATAAAAAAAACATGCCGTTTCAGATGTAAATATGATGCCAATATTTAATTATTCTGATTGAATAGTATTTTATATGAAAGTTAGTCAACACTTTTATTTTGGAGGTTTTTGCATGAAAGCAGGGGCGCTCAGATTGTTAAAAATGTAAGTGCCATGGAAAAGACTGAAAGCTCTATAATATATTTCGTTTAATGTCTATCTTTGACAAATTTCTGTGAACTGTGCACACTGTGCCCCCTTAAAAAACTGGCCATGTTGCTTCCAAAACGAGCCTGTGAGGGATAGACGTCCAGAGCGTGTGCTTTAAACCTATTGTTTTGTACCGGGACGCTGGAAAATATATCATTTTACAAATGTCCACTGGACAAAGAACCTTAGAAATCATGGATTGTTAAAATAAAAAGGGACATATGACCTACTTTTGAGATAAGAACAGCGCAATGTGTACATATAATCTGTTTTGTTATTAGACTTTATTCGTTCATTTCTAATGTTGTAAGCATGATTACTTTTCTTTAAAACAATAATATAGTCCTATAACTAACTACATATCTCCAATTCATACAGATTACAAAAAACCGCAAGGCATGAATACGTTAAAAACTTTTCTGCGGTAAGTTTTTAAAGGTTAACTGAAATTAATTGAAAATATTACATATACATAATACATATATATATAATATTCCTTTTACATTCCTACAAGGCTCATTATGCAAGTCTTTTGTTTCCTCAGCTGTCAATCACTGATTATTCAGGCGATTATCAGCGACTTAAAAATGTTGCTTTTTAAAAACCACACATAAGCATTTCTGTTTCAAAAATACAAACATGTACATACATTTTGCTAATATAATACTGTAACCCAGTTTGTGCTGAACAATGTTATGACATTTTGCCATTGTTATGTTTTTAAGGAACTAAAAAAACACAAATTTCGGTCCAGGTCAAAACTTCTCCAGGGCCCTAAAAACCCTTTAGACCCCAGAGGGTTAATGACATTGACAGGAATGAACATAAGCAGGATTAATTTATAACTAAATAATATTTGTAACATAGAGAAAATACGTGGGACATACTTTTATGATCTATATAGAAACTGGAGATGTGTGTACTTAGTTGTTGTCATAGAAATTATTGTACTGTTGCACTATTTTGGTGTTTTAAAGAAAAGTAAGCATGCTTACAACATGAGAAATTAGTGATAAGCTAACAGGCTATAGTGTTATAACCTTGTGTAGAGTAGATTTAATACATAAAACAGATGGGTCATTGCTAAGCATTCGAGACAGTGTTCTTGTTCATGCGAGCCAGACTGATCTCATGGAAAGATGTGTTATAGTCACAAAAAATGTGATTAATTTATTCATGTCCATGGCACAAAATTCTGCTTTTTCCGTGCCTTGAGCACAAATGTCTTTTTTTGTGTACACATTTCTGTAAATAGTTTTTCGTGTCCATTGCACGACTTTATTTTTCGTCTCATGTTATGTACTGTTTTCTCATAGTTTTTTTCTATTTTCTTACCATTGTCGTTTGGAGTTGGGGTTAGATCACTTTCTGTTACATTTTTAGACATCCTAACCCAAACCCCAACTCTAACCCAAACTCAAGGCGAGAATAGTTTTAAAAGCGGAAGAAAAACATGCAGAAACCAATACATAAATTTACATCCTGCACAGATAATAAGGTCCTGGGTCAAGCTGTACATGCTTGAAAATGTGCTTGAGATGATTATGCAACATACATTAGCAAAAAACCCTATATTGCACAATGTAGGGAAAAACATCAATACTTTCCAAACATTGAAAATTCAGGAATCCAGACGTCATTACTGTAACTGAAAACATTTTTTATTTTTTACAGTGAAGACTTAATCATAATAATACAGCAAAAAATGTTGATAATTAAAAATCTTTTACTGTCTAAAGGTTGGCACAAGTACACCAAGAGGTTTTGTGTAGTTCAAATGTGCAAGATGTTATTTTGACTTTTATGAAGTATTAAGCATACATTCAACTTTTTAGGGGTTTTCACAGTTCCTCAAACCAGTGCATTACATATGGTTATATTAAAGATCTGTAAAAAACGAAAATGAAAAAAAAACAAGACAAAAAAAACAGTATAACGTAAAAAGATTTGTTGGTTAAAGGAGACATATCATGCTAAATCCACTTTCTTAGCTCTTAAATGCATTTTGTTGTATATTTGTAATGTTTAGAAGTACATAAAAGTTGAAATTAGTCTCTTCAGGTGCTTTGTTGATATCTTTATATTCTGTTTTGGTCATATTTTCCAACCGGTTCTGATTTTTCTATTATCTATTACGTTTTTTGAACAATTACGTCACAGTATTTGCAGCGGAACTGTCAAATAAGGACATCGACTCCCAGCCCAACACTACAAGCAATCCCACATTTTCAATTTCTCGCTGTGATATTGTCCAAGCTCAAGGATGCAGAAGTTACGAGAGAGTAAATCAAAATGTTCGGTTGTTGAACCTGTGCCTGGTTGAGTTTTATTTTTCACGGAAATGTCATTTTTTAGTGCGCGAAGCACTTCAAGGATAACTATTTCACCAACCTCCACCAGTATAAAGTAGGATTTGCCGATAGACTTCGTCTGATTGAGGGGTCAATTACTTCTATCTTTGGAGACGCCGAGCAGAGCACTTCGGTAAGCTGTAAATAACTTTAAAAACAGTAAAGTACACGGTGGTCATGGTTTAGCAGTGCTGTTTCTCAATCCGAAGGCTGTAGCCTGTGGATGTCGCATGTGGTCATCAACCCGGGATTAAGTTATAGCATATTACAACAACTTCCAATTAACTAAGAATAATAGTCAACTTTATAATTGTTAATATTCTGAAATAAGACAGCCGGCATTAACACACCATTGCGATACCTCCATATGAAGACGTTGTTCTGCAGGTTCGTCGTCTTCATTTTCATCTCACTCCATTTCCGACTCTGGCGCGAACATATAAGGCTGGATGGACAAGTCTTCCGTTGTTGACATTTTGTGAATAACGAGTGAATAAAAAGTTTCTGTGCCGCTAGATAATCGTATCTCTGCTATAAAACTACAAAAATGGCAGAACGGGGTGGAGTTTAACCGAGTGTCACCTCTGCAACCTGGAGAGGGGGCAGGGTATGACGTGCATTTAAAAAGACAGCACCAAAACGAGTTGCTCTCAGATGCACATCAGAAAAGGGGTAGAAAGGGGGCCTGTGGGGCTATAATAATGAGGAATTCAGACCCAAGCATTGCAGTTTCGCTTTATATAGACCACAAATAGATGATTTATATGTAAAAAGGACAGATTTAAAAGCATGATATGTCTGCTTTAACAAAGTAAGCCATCCGGTTGCCTTCAAAAAATTTTTTAATTCAACTTAAAATATTAGTTACATAAATGTTAACTAATATTTTTAAGTTGAATTAACAAAACATTTTTGTTAAGTTGAGCCTTTATACAGTGCACACATTCTTTAATGGAAATCAGCCCTGACCTGCAGTGAACAGATTTGCTCAGGAACTTCATGCCGGTTTCACAGCGAGCACAAAGGCCAAAAATATCTGCTGTCATAAGGGGGTCAAAACAGCACAAACCAACAAACAGTGCAGTTGGTGTAACTTCTGTCTGAATCACAGCTTAAGAATTTATCGATTATGTATACATATATAAAGGCAGCTGCTTTAATCCAATGTTCCCTGGACAAAATGATAAGGGTTGGCCATAGTACCCATACACTCACACAGATGATTCACTTAGCGGGTCTCCCTCATTACAGGGCATTAAATGTAAGAGGACATTAAAGAAAATATTTAAAAGCTTGCCACTTCGCTGTGCTATACAAGCTTTCACCTACAAAGATAAAAGCTTCATAAATCCAGACTAAAAGTCATGCTGCAAGCTCAAATAAAACATTTGGTAAACAAATCGGGCCGATCCAAGTCCTTCCCTGACATAATTTTTTTTTTTGCAGTGGTTGGGGAAGCTTGAAACTGTATAAGCTACAAGCTACTTATCAGTAAAAGTAAATAGAGCCAAGCTACCAAACTTAGATTTTTTTTACAATGACATTACTTTATAAATAACTGAATATAATTGTTAATGAAGAATGTTTTAAGAAAAGGATTTGGGGTTCAAAACAATAATGTGATTTGATACAATTATGATTTCAGTATTGTTTTAGTTTGTGAACTACACAATATATATTTATCTCAAACTGACAGCTGAGAATTTTTTTTAAATGACTTATTTCAGCATTTTATAATAATATTATGAATCATTATTAATATAATTAAATGACATGGTTTGATAAAACAGTAAGGGCCCTATCTTGCACCCAGCGCAATTGACTTTGTCAGTGACGCATGTATCATTCGTATTTTGCGCCGGCGCACAGCGGGGTTTTTCCCTCCACAGATGCACGTCAGCAAACTAGGGAATGAACTTGCGCTCCCTGGGCGGTTCAGCGCAAAAAGGAGGCGTGTTGCGGCGCAAACCATCTCTTATGCTATTTTGCAGTTTCAAAAACCAATTGCGCTACTAACCAAAAAAAACTAGTCTAAAGTCAGTGGCGCGTTGCGCGTGGTTCATTATGCTATTTTAAAGGTGCTCTAAGCGAATTGAAGCGTTTTAGACCATAAAACATTTTTTGTTACATACCGGAAACATCTCCTCACTATCTGCTTGCTGCCTGTCCGCTGATCAAACTGTAAAAAAACGCGATCTCTGTAGACAGCCCAGGCTTCACAAACGGCAATATCAACAAATGGCCAAACCTAGCATCACAAAACTAAACAAAGTATTCCAGCCAATAAACGACAAGAAGGATTTGGGGGTGGGGGTTGGGCGCGTTCATGAAAGCACGGAAGGGAGGGGGAGGGGGAGGAGTTAGCTACGCTCTGTCTGTTTGAAAACAGTTCAAACATCAACAGGAAGTGACGTCGCACATTATTCGCTTAGAGCGCCTTTAAGGGCGCATGCTTGACCATAATGTATAGGGTGCACAACGCGCATACACTTTGCTTATCTAATCTACACAGATGCAACAGTTATTTTTGCAAATCATAAATTGTTACACTTAAAAATATTAATACACGAGATAAGGGGAATCATAGTGGTGAGCATTGTGGTGATAGTTTTTATTTATTCTCATGCAAATAACGATTAAAATATTTTCATAACTTTGTTGTGTGGCTGTATTACGTTTATTTTATGTAAATAATAGTTAAAATGTTTTCATAAGAAACCTTAATGTATATGAACTTGATTTGTAAGAGTACTTTGGGGTTGGACCTTGCTTGCGTTTTTTGGGCAAACTGGGTCCGATTTCAAAGCCCCCAAACCCTTTCAGCGGTGAGGGTGGACGCAGCGATGTCCTCTGCTGGCGTCAAGTCCTGAGGCAGATCCACCTCCCGTTACACGGCGTGCCCGATTTATGCTGGCAAGCGTGGGATTCCCCCGTACAAGGACGTCGGTCTCCTCGGCTGTGAACCGCTCCTGGCGTGCGCCTGGTAAATCCGTCATAATAATAGCAACCCGCCATGGAACTTGCGCCCTTGCGTTTAAAGGGAATGTTGGCTAGCGTTCTGATTGGTTTATTTGACGTTACGCCCAAACCACACCTATGAACAATGAACCTACTTCAGACCAACCCCTTATTGATTTGCGCCCGGCGCAAGAGTTATTTCTCACGCCGGGAAAATAGCAACAGCGCCCAAGATCCGCCCATAAACTCACTTGCGCGTTGCGCTTCGCACTTGCGTTTCAGATCGTTAAAATAGAGCCCTAAATATATAAGTCTAATATAATTTATATCTGAATATCTTTTTCTCTTTAACTGGCAGATGCAAAAGAAGTGGCGCAAACACAACGTTGGTGTTTTTTGGTTTGTCACAAAACTGTGGCAGAACAGATTGGATTTTGAAGTAATGAGAAACATGATTCATTACTGCACTTAAAATAGAAATTCATTTGATATAGAAGCATTTAATACTGTGCAATGCAATGCAAAAAAACTTATTTCAGTGCTAAGATTACTGTAATCAAACATTTTTTTAACATATTTTACCTTTATTCGTGTAGACTGACAATGTTTAAGACAAAATGGGATATAAAAATGCTTTATTTCAGCTGGATGTCACTAACATGTAGTACGGTCAATAACATAAGGTGCATCCCAAATCGCACGCTTGTTGCTATTTTGTAGTATAATTAAGAATGCTTATATTTGAAAATGCACTTAAAGGCAATTTAAGTACCCAGATGATGCAATCAATCACCCAAAACAATTAAGTGTGGTGCACTGGACACTTCATGCACTCTGGTGGCAGTTTTGCTTACTTATAGCTTATGTATAAAACACTGACATCAAAAGAACGATGAACAAACAGATTTTTATTGACTTGTATGTCATGCCTTTGACGTCATTTGAGAAAACCGTTTAAACTTTCAGTTAGTAAAAAATCATGAAGCATTCCATTTGTGATGATAATACTCCTGTAAAATTAATTTATTCATAGTGCATAGTGTGTAGCATGTCATCTGGCTACAGCTATAGTATATTTCATATGCTATTAATGCTATACATAGAAGCCAGTACACCGAATTCCATTGTGCATGTACCATTTGCCTCTCAAAGATATAAATGCATCCTAGATGTGATTTCTTTTTCAGTTTAATGCATGTGACTTCTGTTGCATGAATGCGTTATTGGTTTGTGCATCGTGTTGTTGTATCCTGACCTTCACATCAATCTCCAAAGGCCTGACAAATAGCAAACGGCTATACATCAGCAGCCCGAGACGAGGCGTACAGAACGTCCCTCTGTTCATTCCCAACTGCTCCACTACTGCATGGATAACTCTAATATGCAGACCAGACAAGCATCTGTACTGCATGCATCAGCATAAGCCCAGAAGGGGGAATGGTAGCGTGCCGACAGACACAAAAATACTCACAATGTGTCATTTGGATTTGTAAAATAGTTTATTCAGCAACCAAAACTAACATTTACACTGTGTGGTCCTTGTGGATAATAGGAAGCATTTTGTGTCTGTACATTGGAATTTCAAGTGGCCTCAAATAAATAAATAACAAAAAAAAATCAAAGGATCTCTGTAGAAGGATCTACTTTTGCCCAGTGGCTTTCAAGTGGTGTTAAAATTCATTTAAAGATAGAAATGAATTCAATATGTTGAGAGTTCACTGACATAACAGAAAAACACAGAAGAATGATGACTTGTGGAGGCTTATGAGTGTACTGGCAGCACTGAAGTAGATGTAACTCTGATGAAGTAAATGATGGGTCAACGCCGAGGGCCAGAGTCAAGCAGATCTTTTGCTTCGTTGATCTTTGCCGCTATGTATGGAGATCCACCTGCAGGAAAAGCAGCAGTTTATATGAGTATGTCATCAGTAATTTCTCTCTTTTGATTCTGCAGACACATGTAACCTCCAAAATGTATTTCCAATGCATGCAATGGCGGTCTCTTCACATGCTAGTGCTCATGAGGACATGAACTGACAATTTTGAACACATCTTGGAAATCTTTTTCCTTCCAATCACAGACATCATGCCCCCGTCCGGGCATAATGATGGAAACATAAATGTTCTATTGCTGGCAGCATGTGATGGGCACACCGGGTGCCTACTGCACCGTTTACTATTTCCATCTTTCCTCTAGCGCATGACGTGTCCTAAATGTCCAGAATATAATGAAGCTTTCCCAGCTTTTACCCAACATAACCGGAGATTGACAATGCATGCACATTATATTTTGATAATGCAATGCAATGCAATGTCAATTCATATTGTTAAAGTATCTATTTAAATTTTAGGTGGCATTTTTATAAAGAATCAGGTAATGGACTAATAAAGGTTTTACAAAATCAATAGATTTGGCTACTCATTGGCTCAACACTAAAACACATGACACTGTAAGCACACTTTTTTATTTTTTAACCCAAATGCTATTTTCGATGTGTTAGTAAAGCAATAAACCCCGAGAAGCAGTGGGTTACCAGTGCATTTTATAACAGCTAAGGGGCGTTGTTCGCGTCGTGCCTAAAACCCCCTTAGCTGTTATAAAATGCACTGTAACCCCACTGCTTCGAGGGGGTTTATTGCGTTTATAAAACGGTTACTTCATATGCATAACGTTAGAGGGATTTTATAAAATAAAACACAAATAAGGTGTAATTACATTAGTACAAATATTACTCTTCCGCCAAACAAAGTAGTTCCTCAGAATCAAGTGTGACTGAAACAGAGCGCAGTTCCCAACCAACACAGACGCAGCAAAGACACAATGAAAATATGATTTAAGACTGTGGTGTTTATTTTATAAATCACCATTCATCTAATTTATACATTAACATTGATGTTTCAGTGATGATCAAATATGCTTGGAAGCATGCTTTCCCCGTCAGCGTTTTTTTTTTTAAAGTTGCCACCAAGTTTTAGTTTAATGCCTTGCAGAAAAATTATCTTCTTTATATAAACATAAAATATCAAATGAAAGAACAGACCATCCGCTTTCAAACAAAAACAAACAAAAAAAACGTATCATCCTACCTTCATTTGTTCTCTTATCACCTCTCAAATTTTCAGCTAAAAGCAGAGATAATTCCATTTTTGTGAAGAACTTACACTCTAAAAAAACAAACGGTGCTATATAGCACCAAAACAATTGCTTTGGATCGTAACGATAGAAGAACCATTTTAGTGCCATATAGCACCGGTGAAGAACCAGTGAAGCACCAGTGAAGCACCAGTGAAGCACCAGTGAAGCACCAGTGTAGAACCATATAGGGGCCATATAGCACCACATATGGTTCTACATAGCACTATATGGTTCTACACAGGTGCTTCACTGGTGCTTCACTGGTTCTTCACCGGTGCTATATGGCACTAAAAATGGTTCTTCTATCGTTACGATCCAAAGCAACTGTTTTGGTGCTATATAGCACCGTTTGTTTTTTAGAGTGTATGTAAGAGATCAGGGGCCGTATTCACAAAGAATTTTAAGGCTAAAAGTAGCTCCTAACTGGCGAATTTAGGAGCAACTCCTAAAAATACTGGGCGTGTCACTCCTAAATTTAGGACTCCTAATTTTTTTCACTAAGAGTAATTCACAAAGCATTTTAGCCCTAAAAGTAGCACCTAAGTCTGGGACAGCTTAAAAGAAGTCGAGAGGACTCCTAACTCACTAAGACCTATTCACAAAGGATCTTAAAATGTCTTAGGTGCTGATCCTCCTTAACATGGACAGTTTCACCAACTCAAAAGCATTGCACATACTTAAAAGCACACTTTAATGTAAGCATATTGTTTATAACATTTGTTTCATAATTCATTACATTCATGGCAAGCAGAATTACATGAAACAATAATGAAATTAAATATTTAATATTATAGGCATACCTGTTGCCATGCTAGTCTGTTTAAAGGCTGCAATCTCGACCCTGTACAGCGATAGTAATGCATACCACCGCCTCTCGCAGTCGTCCGGGGTCCGCGACACAAGCGGGAATGCTGCATTGATCTGCAACAAATCCTCTCCCATCAGTAATGCGCGGGTTGATCCGAAATGAGCGGATGACTGAGGTCACCCGCGGATTTTTTGCGGTCCGACTTGCGGACGGGTTAGTTGAAAACGTTGGTCGGGTGCCGGTTGTTTTGTACATTGACCCGCGCATCATTGTCTTGCATGTCTCACGCTTAGTTTTGCTTGATATATCATTGCCGAATTTCCCTTTTATTACGTTTCTTTTTTCCAGCACCAACTGGAACAGCAGCAGTAACTGATCCTGCATCCAGTTGGGCTTTCTTTTCCGTTTTGGCGAGTTCATAATCCACCGTCATTTATTTATTACATTAGGATTCTTCAATATGGGCAACATTTACTTGCTTTAAGTAGTCTATTTAGGCTAATAGGATGTCAATTAATCAAGCAAGTGTTAATGTAATGTCGTTTTTAATTATTAGGCAATTGGCGGTTTTCATTTGGGTATTAGGCTACCTTGATTTGATTTAATTTAATTTCATTCACGACTTTTCTTTAATATATGCATTTTGATGGCATTACTATTATTATTTTGTGTAGGACACAGACATATTTCAATGTTGTAATTCCATTACATTTGGTGCGTCTGTGTTATGTTACGCATGACAGCTGTCATCTAACAACCAATCACCGTGGTCATTGCGAGGCAGCTCGTGCATGAGAACTGACGTCATCCGTAGCAACGAAGACTCACTCATAGTTTAGGAGTTATCATTTTTCCTTACTAAAAGTAGGTCTGAAAGGCGTTGTGAATAACTTTTAAGAGAAAACTCCTAGCTAAAATCTTTTAGTGCGATTTAGGAGTACTCTTAGTGATAAGATAAAATGCTTTGTGAATACGGCCCCAGATTCAGAGCCATCAAAACTTACACGCTGTGTTTTTAGTGTTGAGTGAATGCGTCAGTGTTTAAGTTGGGTAAGATCGCCACCCAGTGGATAATAGCGGACGTATGAACTTGACTTATAAACTCTTCAGACAACGTTTTCTCTTTATCGACGAGATGACTCAACAATATTTATTGACAGTTATCTGGATATCGGCATAAATTGTGCAATTGTACACAAATTAAAAATATGATTTAAGACTGTGGTGTTTATTTTCATAAATCAGTACGCAGCAAGAGTGGCGCAGTGATACTTATGTAATGTGGTCTGAACCGTGAGGTTACCGGTGTATTTTATCACGGCTTACAACGCGTTTCAACCAATCAGAATGAAGAACCAGAACTGCCCGTTTTATAATACTATTTTTACCCAAGGGCTTTGTCAGTGATCATTTACACGTGTTATAAGAGAAAATGTCCTGAATGTAATTCAGGTTTGTATTCTGTAAGGTTTAACATCTGTATTCTCACATTATACCATTTTTATTTAGATAAACTGTAATGTTTGTAGCAAATGTCTGCTTGGTTCATTGGTCTTCGACATACTCTGCACTAGGGATGTTTTCACCTTCAGTCAACCAAGTCCTGTATCTGCAATCTGAGATGAGTCCCATTATAAATCAACAAAGCCGCTTTGTCCATACAGTGCATACAGATTAACTGACTCCAGTGGTGACATCCATTATGAACTGCTGTAGTAGCATCAAGACACGTGTGTGATGGGTTGAATGTCTTAAAGAAGAGACAACACAATGTACTGTATGTAGCTTTTAAATGTAAATAATAAAGAAATTGAGGTTGTTCATCACTCCTTGATGAGAGTGATAATGTTTAAATACTGTTGCTACTAGACCATCTAACATCTTTGTAAAAACTCCAAAAAATTAATTATAGTATAATTTGTATTTATTGTAATAAATGAACAGTAATGATTCAGAATAAAATCACAACTGAGAATCATTCTTGTACAATAAAACACTCACAAACAGGCTACCTTGTGCAAAATAGAGATTATTTCTGTAAGATTGACACAATAGTACTGTAACAAAATTGACCTTGACCTGGCTTAAAGGACTCAAAGGATGATGTCAGGAAACGGACTCAGAGTCAAGTGCAAGTTAAATAGTTTATTTAGAAAAATATAGAAAACAGGAGAGCAAGTCACTGGTAGATCCACACACGGCGTACACCCGTTGACTCACTCCGATGGAATCACTACTGTGGGAATGAATCACTCCCACAGTAGGGGAGAGTGAGTCGGCGCTACACAATAATTCAGTACAGATCCAAAGGAAGAGAGAGCCACCCACGCGCTCCGTCGAGAACGCCAGCACTGCCACCACACGCAACAGAGGGATGAAACACGCCGCCCTGAAGGTGGATGACAGGCGGAGATGGAAGTCCAAGTTCTCAGACGGATAATCCACTGTGTAATCCAGATGATGAAGGACCACCCGGAAACCACTGGTCACCGCCTAAAAACGAAGCGAACCAGTGGTTCCGAGAAACAACAGTAATTAGAGTCAATATAATCCACAAGGTAAAATGGGTGAACTCCACTCACGGGTGATGATGCAAACCGGAGAGAGGGAGACAGCTGGTATACCGCCTAGAAACGAAGCGAACCAGCTGTGTCGAGAGACAAACAAAGTCAGTATAATCCAATGCTCCAACAAGCGAGCGGTCCGGGTGAAGACGTGTCCCCGAATGCCGAAACCCAAACCTGGGGTAACAAAGGAGAAGACAGAGAGCGACTGACAAGACAAGGCAGGGCAGCAGGACTGTGATAAAACAATGAGCGCGCAACAAAGGACAGGACTACGTGCAATATAAAGGGAAAGGTAAACGAGACACCACCGGTGAACAATCAACTGAAACAAGGGGGCGGAGTTAGTGAACACACGAGGAACCGGCACCACAGGTAAACAACACACACACACAGATCACACAGCCATCGATCACCCAGCAGTCATGACAGTAGCCCCCCCTCCACGACCGGCACCAGACGGACCGGGGAACTCACCCTGTCGCCGACGGAGGTCCTCGATCAGCCCAGGATCCAGCAAATCCCGACCCGGAACCCAGCTCCTCTCATCAGGACCGTATCCTTCCCAATCCACTAAATACTGAAATCCTCTGCCCCTGCGGCGGGAGTCTAGTAACCTCTTAACAGTGTAGACAGGGGCACCATCCACTAGACGAGGGGCGGGGGGATTAGGGGCAGAGACAGGGGGGTTATAGCGAGCAAACATCACAGGTTTAACCTTGGATACATGAAAAACAGGGTGAACCCGACCAAGAGAAAGGGGTAACTTAAGCTTAATCGTCACCGGATTAATGACCTTAGAAATACTGTATGGCCCAATGAATCTCGGAGCCAGCTTACGAGAAGGCTCACGGAGAGACAGATCCTTGGTAGAAAGCCATACCTTTTGACCACAAACGTAACGGGGTGGAGGTCGCCGATGACGATCAGCTGCAGCTTTGGTTCGTCTGGAATTAGATAATAACAGTGTCTTAGCTCTCCTCCAGGTGCGTCTGCACCTGCGTACGAAAGCTAACGCAGACGGAACCGCTGCCTCGGGCTCCTGTGATGGAAACAGGGGAGGTTGATAACCGATGGAAAGTTCAAACGGGGACAAATTGGTAGACGTAACGGGAAGAGAATTATGAGAATATTCAACCCACGGGAGCTGATCGCACCAGGAATTCGGATATTGTGACAACAGACAGCGGAGCGTTCTACCGAGATCCTGATTAGCCCGTTCGCATTGCCCATTGGTCTGCGGGTGATAACCAGACGACAAGCTGGCCGTGGCGCCAATTTGTCTACAAAACTCCTGCCAAAAACGAGAGATGAACTGAGGACCCCTATCTGACACTACGTCAGTCGGAATACCATGTAACCGAAAAACGTGATTAATCAAAACCTGAGCCATCTCTTTTGCAGAAGGTAGCTTGGGCAGGGGAATGAAATGAACCGCCTTCGAAAAACGATCCACCACAGTTAGAACAACAGTGTTACCATTAGATGCCGGTAAGCCGGTGACAAAATCAAGAGCTATATGAGACCAGGGGCGGGAGGGCACGGGCAAAGATTTAAGCAGACCAGCGGGTGGTAAATTAGATACTTTATTACGAGCACAAACCGAACAGGCTAATACAAACTGTCTGACGTCAGTGGACATAGAAGGCCACCAAAAACGCTGACGGACGGCAGCCAGCGTTCTCCGAATACCTGGATGGCCGACAAATTTGGACTCGTGACCCCACCGGATGACATCGGAACGTAACCGCTCAGGAACCCATAGGCGACCCGCTGGACACCCCTCCGGAACTTCCCCCTCCCGGCCGGCCTCTCTCACCCGCTGTTCGACTCCCCATACGAGGGCGCCGACCACCCTCCCCTCCGGGAGAATGGTCTCCGTCCTCTCCGAATCGGACTTTTCGAACAGACGGGAGAGAGCATCAGGCTTGGTATTTTTCGAGCCAGGCCGGTACGAGAGGGTGAAGTTGAAACGATCAAAGAAGAGTGCCCAACGAGCCTGCCTAGATGTTAGTCTTCTGGCCGAACGGATATATTCAAGATTTTTATGATCCGTCCAGACCAGAAAGGGCTCCGAGGTTCCCTCCAACCAGTGACGCCACTCACCCAAAGCGAGTCTAACCGCCAACAGCTCCCGATTCCCTATGTCGTAATTACGTTCTGCTGGGTTTAACCGGTGAGAGAAAAAAGCACACGGATGTACTTTCCCATCAATAGACGATCGCTGTGATAAGACGGCGCCTACCCCGACATCAGATGCATCCACTTCCACTATAAATTGTTTAGCCGGATCGGGAATAGAGAGGACAGGTGCAGAGATGAACCGGGATTTTAACACATCAAAGGCCTCCTGAGCCTCTCTACTCCAACGGAAACATACATTAGGTGAAGTGAGAGCGGTGAGAGGCTTAGCGATCTGACCAAAATTTCTGATGAAACGCCGATAAAAATTGGCGAACCCCAGAAATCGCTGAAGCTCCTTCCGAGTGTCGGGTACTGGCCAATCGGCAACCGTCTTAACCTTAGCGGGATCGGGACGAATCTCTCCCTCGGCAATGACAAAACCCAGAAACGAAACCGACTTTTTGTGGAACTCGCACTTCTCCGCCTTAACAAATAGCTGATTCTCTAATAGCCGTTGTAAAACCATGCGAACGTGCTGAGTGTGTATCTGCATGGAGGGAGAAAAGATGAGAATGTCATCGAGATACACAAAGACAAATCTGTTAATCATGTCACCCAGCACTTCATTGACCATGGTCTGGAAGACAGCTGGAGCGTTACAAAGACCGAACGGCAGAACGGAATATTCCCAGTGTCCAGAAGGTGTATTAAAGGCTGTCTTCCACTCATCGCCCTCTCTAATACGTACCAAATGATAAGCGTTGCGCAGATCTAATTTGGTAAATACGCGCGCTCCCTGTAATAACTCGAATGCTGATGACATTAAAGGCAAGGGGTACTTATTCTTAACAGTAATGTCATTCAGCCCTCGATAATCAATGCACGGACGAAGAGACCCGTCTTTCTTTTTTACAAAGAAAAATCCAGCACCGGCTGGAGACGAGGAGCGGCGAATGAGACCGGCTTTAAGAGCGTCATTAATGTACTTATCCATAGCCTCTCTTTCTGGTTTAGCTAGGGAAAATATGCGACCCTTAGGCGGAGAAGTGTTGGGAAGTAGTTTAATCTCGCAATCATACGACCGATGAGGAGGCAGAGAAGTGGCCCGGGACTTACTGAAAACCTGATACAGATCCGAGTACTCCGCCGGGACCCCTGAGAGATCGATAGCCGGGACCTGCGAGACAGAACAAGAGACAAGAGAGGGAGCAGGACCAAGACAAGAAACATAACACGAAGACTTCCATGATAACACAACATTGTTCTGCCAATCAACGTGAGGATTATGTTTGGATAGCCAGTCATGACCTAAAATGACTGGCGATTGTGAATCTTCTAAGATGTAGAATTCAATCTCCTCACGATGATTGCCAGAAACAAACAAACTCACAGGGGGTGTGCGGTGCGTGATCACAGCCATATGCTGGCCCTTCAATGTCCAGGCAGACAAAGGGGAGGAGAGAGGGATGAATGGAATACCCCAGGACTTGGCCAACCCAGCATCCAAAAGACACGCCTCCGCACCGGAATCCAGCAACGCCTGTGACGAAAAAGAGTTAATCATGACAGGTAGTGTGGTGCTGCTTACGGGAGATTTAAATGACGATGCGCCCACCGAGACTCCCAGGTTCATCGGCGGGCGTGAGCTTTTACCGGACAGGTGGCCGCCAGATGCCCCGGCTTGCCACAATACAGACAGAGGCCATTAGATAGCCGACGACTTCTCTCTCCAGCAGAAATTCGGAACTTGCCCAGCTGCATAGGCTCCTCGGAGGGCGTCTCTGAAGCGATCTCCCCTGGTTCTGACATCAGGTGGCGAAATGAGCGACGCAGATCTCTCTGCCGATGGCGAGACTCGACCCTCAGAGCCAGATCGATGACAGCTTCCAGGGACGTGGGTGGCTCCCTCAGTGCAATCTCGTCTTGAATACCTGGCGTGAGACCCTCGAGGAACTGTGCTCTTAATGCCGCGTCATTCCAGTTGCAGCAAATAGCGAGCGTTTTGAATCGTATGGCGAAATCAGTCACAGAGTCATTACGTTGCCGTAATCTCACCAACTCAGCCGCTGCCATGTCTCCCTTGAGTGAGCGGTCAAATAGTTTTAACATCTCCTCCTCGAGAGCCTCAAATGAAAAAGTAAAAGGAGCTTTAGCCCCCCAGGCGGCCATACCCCAGTCTCTCGCCCTTCCAGTGAGTAATGTCAGGACATAGGCCACCTTGGAAGTGGATGAAGAAAATCGACGGGGCTGGAGTGCGAAGACGAGAGAGCACTGCTGTAAAAAGGATCTGCAGGTGTTGGGATCGCCATTGTAGGTGGGGGGTGTAGCCGTGTGTGGCTCCCGTTCAAATGAAGCGGCTCCTCCGGATGAGGTTGGGGCTTCATGGTGAGGAGTCACTTGGTCCAAGCGATTGCTGAGCTCTTTCAGTTGCTCAGACAGGATGCTGAAATCTCTGGCAGCAGCAGACAATAACGACGAATGTTGGTCGATGGCCGCCCCCTGCTGGTGAAGGGCGGTCTGTACCTCCCGACTCTCTAAACTTGCTGACTCCATATTTGGCGCGCTCATCTGTCAGGAAACGGACTCAGAGTCAAGTGCAAGTTAAATAGTTTATTTAGAAAAATATAGAAAACAGGAGAGCAAGTCACTGGTAGATCCACACACGGCGTACACCCGTTGACTCACTCCGATGGAATCACTACTGTGGGAATGAATCACTCCCACAGTAGGGGAGAGTGAGTCGGCGCTACACAATAATTCAGTACAGATCCAAAGGAAGAGAGAGCCACCCACGCGCTCCGTCGAGAACGCCAGCACTGCCACCACACGCAACAGAGGGATGAAACACGCCGCCCTGAAGGTGGATGACAGGCGGAGATGGAAGTCCAAGTTCTCAGACGGATAATCCACTGTGTAATCCAGATGATGAAGGACCACCCGGAAACCACTGGTCACCGCCTAAAAACGAAGCGAACCAGTGGTTCCGAGAAACAACAGTAATTAGAGTCAATATAATCCACAAGGTAAAATGGGTGAACTCCACTCACGGGTGATGATGCAAACCGGAGAGAGGGAGACAGCTGGTATACCGCCTAGAAACGAAGCGAACCAGCTGTGTCGAGAGACAAACAAAGTCAGTATAATCCAATGCTCCAACAAGCGAGCGGTCCGGGTGAAGACGTGTCCCCGAATGCCGAAACCCAAACCTGGGGTAACAAAGGGAAAGACAGAGAGCGACTGACAAGACAAGGCAGGGCAGCAGGACTGTGATAAAACAATGAGCGCGCAACAAAGGACAGGACTACGTGCAATATAAAGGGAAAGGTAAACGAGACACCACCGGTGAACAATCAACTGAAACAAGGGGGCGGAGTTAGTGAACACACGAGGAACCGGCACCACAGGTAAACAACACACACACACAGATCACACAGCCATCGATCACCCAGCAGTCATGACAGTTGATAGACAAAAAAATCATCCCCTCTTCAGGATTCACTTTGTACTCTCTTTCCTTCTCTCTCTCTCTCTCACACACACACACACACACACACACACACACACACACACACACACACACACAAACACGCACAAAGAAAGGTAACAGTAATAAATTGGCACACACACACGAGAGTGAACAGGTAGGTAGCTTGGAGCAAGGCTTGTGTGGAGTCTGCTAATCTGTCTTTATGTCAAAGAGATTTAATTACACTTTAAAAAATGTTGGGTTGTTTTAACCCATTGTTGGGTAACAACAACCCAGCATTAAGTTATTTATAACCCTACAGTTAAGTTTGTCCATATTTGACCAAACTATGAGCTGAAACTTTACTGATGAAGACTAAAACTAAGCAGCATTCTGAATATTATTACAATGCTTTTAATGCACTTGTTATTTGGTCATTACTCTCCCTGAAGACAGACTAGCCACAAAAATGAAAGCTTGCGCTGCGTACTTTGACAATACATACTGAATTAGATGAAGTACCTACTGCTTTAGTGTTAAAAACAGTACATACTGCATCCGCCATATTTTTATTGTAATGTGACATGTATGCTCCTTGACATTAAATGTAATCAGAACAACTGTGACCTTAATTTACTAGTATGCATTGTTTAACAAGTACAATTAAATCAGGAGGAATATAATTCTTGGTAGCTCACTAACCGCCCAGTTCATTAAGATTCCAAATTTTTATTTTATTTATTTTTCTTAAAAGGGACACTTCACTTTTTTCAGCTCCCCTTGGTTTAAACATTTGATTTTTACAGTTTTGGAATGCATTCAGCCGATCTCCGGTTCTGGCGGTACCACTTTTAGCATAGTTTAGCATAATCCATTGAATCTGATTAGACCATTAGCATCGCG
This sequence comes from Paramisgurnus dabryanus, assembly GCF_030506205.2. Lineage (NCBI taxonomy): Eukaryota > Metazoa > Chordata > Actinopteri > Cypriniformes > Cobitidae > Paramisgurnus > Paramisgurnus dabryanus. Next base: position 30,134,150 of record NC_133351.1, read on the forward strand.
CTCAAAAATGACCAAAGAGTTTCAATATTTTTCCTATTTAAATCTTGACTCTTCTGTAGTTACATCATGTACTGAGACCAACGGAAAATTTAAAGTTGTGATTTTCTAGGCAGATATGGCTAGGAACTATATTCTCATTCTGGTGTAATAATCAAGGACTTTGCTGCTGTACCATGGCTGCAGGAGGCACAATGATATTACGCAGCATGCCCAAAATGGCCCCTTAGTATCTTTTAATAGGAGGGGACTATTTTCGGGCAATGCGTAGACTACATTAAGCTAATGAATGTGCACATTTGGTGTGCGATACCTGCAAATTGTCTGACATGCGCTTTTTGCCCGGTATGCTAGCCTGACGTTGTCATCGTTCCTCAAAATGTTGTGGGCGGGGCTAAGATCGGCTGGCACCCAGGCTACCGGTATGCATCCTCCTTATTTAATATGAATCAGCCCAACTTTCCTTCTCAATAAGAAAAACAAACACAGTAAAGACAACTGTGCTTGTCATTTCATGGAGCTTTTAATACATCACACCGCTCCACTGGTACAACAAATGGCCCAGGTACCTTGCACACCATTATTAACAGCACTGTAATAAAAGGATTTCTCAGCAGAGCTGGAGGATGGGACAAATATGGCACACGTTCTCTGCTGGATGTCCTCTCTGCAGTCTTATCGCTTCTCTACAGATAGAATCACAAAGCCCATCGCTTATTTCACAGTGAGTAATAGTGCTGTACAGGAGCAAACAAGAGCTGACACACACATACACACACGCACAGCAACCCTGAGCACTGTGACAAATACACATGAAGAAGGGAAAAACCAGAGAAAGGCAAGGTGAGGCCATTAACCTTGAAGAGAAATACACAGCGAACGCGATGACCAAGAAAAATAAAGACGCGCTCAAAGAGTTTATTGGTTGAGACGTTGCACTTAAAGACACCAGGGCAAAAACTATTTTGCAGACAGTAGCGGAGCACAACCCATACGGCAAAAAAAATAAATTTCTCTTTGTTTTAAATATATGCTAAATACATTTTGCAGAAAGTAAAGCTTAATTAAATATATTTTTGAATTTGAAAATATATTTCTTTTTAACCTTTATAACATACATTTCAAAATGTATTTTCAGGGGCAACAAATTATTTCTAATTTAACAACCCATATGGCAAAAAAATATAAATCTTTGTTTAAAATGTATAGGTATGTATAAAGTAAAAAATTATAACTATTTTTTGCGGTTGAAAATATATTTAATTTTAACCCTTTCAAACCTGTTGTTTACAGGTTTGTAACTTACATGTTTTTCCCAATGCGAAATGAAAAAAAATGCTTTAAAATATATTTATTTTTAAAATATATGTCAAAATAACAAATAACGGGAAAAAATTATTTTTGTAAACATTTCAGCACATATTTTTTAAATTATATCTCTTTGCCATATGAGAACCAAGACATTTTGGCTTAATCGTTCAAAATTATTTGAGTTAGATTGAGTTTGAGTTATTCTTAAATGTACACAAGCAACACACACATCTCTGCTACAAATGATTGTGAAACCTACCGTTCTGATACAATTATACTGAAAGTGACAATAGTGAAAATGTTACAACTTACACCAGGGCTAGTCAACTGGCGGCCCGCGGGCCAAGTGCGGCCCGTCGGTCACCTTTGGCCGTTTCTCAATCGGAAGGCTGCAGCCTCCGAAGGTCACATATGCAGACTGCATACGTCATCAAGTTTAAGTTGACTGAGCATTACAGTCACAAATCATAAGCATATTACAACAATTAACGATTAACTAAGAAAAATAGTCAACTTTATAATTGTTAAAATTCTGAAATAAGACTTAATGACGTTTGCAGCCTGGAAATGCAACCTCCATTGAGAAACGACCATAGTCTGATTTAAATTCAGCGTGGTTACTTTTACCTTTCCACTGTACAAGACAACACAGAAAGGGGCTGTGTGGGGTGCCAATCATCTGCAGGTGCGTAATTATCTGATCCAATTCGAGCTTTGGATGCATTAAATAAAATAAACGTATGCGACTACACTGCATGTGACACGTCGACCGGAAGTGATGTATTTCAGTGTGTTCCAATCAAAACTGTGTGCAAAGTTAAACTTATTAATTATTTTTTGTTTTACTTTATCAGTAACACTTGAATACTTTAAATACTGGTAAGTAAATTATTAACTATACATATATTCGTAGATTAAAGGTTCTCTCCCATGACAGATTTACGATTAAACTACATTTTCATTACGAATGCCACTAGGGGGCGAACTCCCGACAGTTATATCTGTATGTAATGTATGGAAAGGCTGTTTAGCCTATATATCTATAAAATATTAAAAAAGAAAACATGTAGTGCAATTTTAGTCATTAGGGTGGCTATATGTTGTGAATACTTGACTTGTAACAATTAATGAAAGTTAAACAGTTATAAACAAAATATGTTTAGGAGTGTTGATCTTTTACACTTTTACTATTAACATTTGGCTCTAACATGTTAAACTGCAATTGTTTTTAAATAATAATAAAGAAAATATGAGTTTTCAGTAATTAAAAATCTTTTAAATTTCTTTTTTTTTTGAAAATGCATGTTTTTAATATGTTTTTTCAAATATACTACAACAAAAGTAACAAAAACGACAACAACACACACAAATATATGGTAAAATTAAAAAATATATAAAAAGTAAAAATAGGGGTAAAAGTTTGGCCCGCGTCATAGTTACAATTTTAAAATCTGGCCCCCGAAGAAAAGTAGTTGACCCCTGACTTACACCATACTGTATGTGAGGTTAACTGTGACAGACAGAGAGGTTTGTTGTAAAACTTGCTTGAAAATGTGTTTTTAAACACAAATAATTAAATAGTATTCTATTTACATATTAGAGGTGGATATTATTTGTAAATCTGTCTATATTATTATTGTTATTATTTGTCTTAATTGTGCTGTCCATATGCATGAATGCATAATACAAGGATGGATAAATCCTCTATCTACAATACCTGTATTATAATTGTTGATTTTTCCACTAACACAGTATAACATTTTTTATTAAAAGGTATTTATGTTTTCATTTCATTGCCATAGTATACTTAGGGCTTAGTTACTGTAACTAACCCAGCCGTGTAAAAAAAGTTTCAATCCCAGCTATCATTTACTTGTGTTGCTGACATGTTTCAAAAAAGTGCTGTTTTAGGTAACATGACCGTGATTAAGATGATATAAGATTGGATTTGGTAATTCAGGACTAGGTCTTAGTTATGCAAGTAGTTTTTACAAACAAGCCTTACAAAAAAAAACATTACTGGTGTGCATCTTGAGACAAAACAATGGCACTGATATATGTTAAGATATGTCAGTAGGTGTTTTTGAATGAAAGCAGCTCAAACATCAAACATGCATTTTAGTCTGGGACTAGAATAAGCCCTGTCTGGGAAAGCACGCCTATACGTTTTGATGACTGTCAAAAGGGTTAAAAAAATTGATATAAATACATTCAGTTTTACTGCCCAGAGTTTTATCCATTTCTAATGTAGGATGTTTTACTATAGGCCAGCCCTGCAGCGAGATAAGCCATCTGTAAACAATTTGTTATGACAATGTTGTTCAAATCAATACTGTAATTAACACCACCTCTCAATTTCATGACACATTTTGAGCTATGGGCTGGATGTGCAGAGATGAATCTGAGAGTTTCTGATTAAAACACAGCCGTCTCAGCATGACAAACTGAACTACTGACCTTTATCTGGATGATTTAGGACCATGATCTTCCTGTGGGCTTCCCGTACCTTTGCCTTTGTGCTAGTCGGACTGTAAAACAAAACAGAACTTTGAGAAAAGGTCTACATCGCCATCTAGTGGCCAAAGTCTAAAATAGCACAACAATGATAAACACCAGACTGATGTGGTTGCATTATGTGTCACTGATACAGGGACAAAAGATTACACATCAACAATAATGCATCAAGTCCTTGGATCTTTATTCCTGTTACTCAATGTCCTGGTTTCACAGACAAGGCTTAGCTAAAGCCAAAACCAGGCCTTAGTCCAATTTAGGTGTTTAAAGAATCTATTATTAACATGCCTTGGAAAAAGACGTGAAATTTTCTGCTGCTCAAACGTGTTTTAGTGTAGGACTAAACTTAAGGGTTGTCTGTGAAACTGGGAAATAAATAGAGATGAAATAAAACAACAAAATAACCACATTCTGATATTGTTCAATTCGTTTGTTTATAGAATGCTTGACAGTTTTCACAAGAAGCAGAGTCAAAGCTATTACCTGTATAAAATTAATCTATAATTTAACTCTTTCTTCTGTCAGCGTACAGTAATGTTTCTTTTAAAGGTCCACTGTTTAGATTTTTAGCGGCCTCTAGAGGTGAGACTGTGAATTGCAACCAACGGCTCAGTCCACAGCTCACTCCTTTCTTTCGAAATGCATAGAGAAGCTACAATAGCGTCACAGAACAAACATTTAATCGACAACGTATTGACAAAATGCGCTCTATAAAACAGTTTGTACATTTACGGCTACTGCAGAAATGTGGTGGCACTTCCATGTAAGGGGACCCGTGGTGTACTGTATGTAGATAAAAACTGCCCGTTTAAATATAATAAAAAATACAGTTCATTTTGTAAGATCTTTATACACCACTTATATAGTAATGTATATTAGATTGCATTTCTGTCCTTCTAAAAGTTACACAATGCCCCTTTAAAATGGCACAATTCTGCTTTTAGTTTAATATACATTTTAATCCATATCAAGTGTTGAGTTACAGTTTGAAGACAGGTGGTTTTGGGCTATATAGGCAATCGTGTTGCTATTTTCTTAGAGACAAATCTTTTTTCAGTCTAGTGTTCATTTAAGAAGGGGGTTAAGCAGTATGAGTCACATCTGAACAGACAGAAGTGATGATTAGAAGATAAACAGTGAAGTTTATACACAACCTAACAGCACTAAAATCCTCTCATGTCTGAAAGCATCTGTAGGAGTGGGCGTAAGAGAGGGTTCATTAAAACACTGTGAACAGTGGATTATTCCAGAATCTGATGATGAATCTGACCGCCTTTGTCTGTTTCTCTAGATGTGTGGTCCAAATTACTGCACTGTAAAACCCGACCGAAGTTTAGAGAACTCAAAACTTTTAGGAAATCGATTACCTAAAAAGATTTAAGTAGACCAGTTCATTTTTTAAGGCAAATAATATTTATTATTTATTAAATTAAAATTAACACAAACTTTTAACGTTTATATTTCATTGTATTTTATATGTTAGTACATTATACTTTTTTGTAACAGACAACAGCCTCTTTCACACAGTAATTCTGGTAAATTACCATGAATTTACCAGAATGAATTTACCAGTAAATACAAAAATGTGCTGTTCACACATGCAGTGACGTTCCGTCTTTTTACCAGTAAGACATCATTCACACATCAGTATCAAAATACCGGTAAACTCGGAGAGAAAGCGGAAGTTACCTGTGGCACGCGACCGGCGAGCTCCGTGTCGTATTTGTTAACAATGGCGGCTTATGACTTAATATCGTAGGTCCGTATTTTGTTGTTTTCACATCTGTGGCAAACGTTCCCAAAGTTGCTTGTGACCAAACAACATTGCGTTAGCCGGCATCAAACGGAACATTAGGCTTCACAGAGGGTGTGCTAAGGACGCCGGCAATTTGGCAAATAGATGGTAAGCTGTTTTAAACAACTTTGAAGAAATGTGGATGTTAACTTCAGGTGTGCTCAACTTTTAAGCAGCATGTGTGTGGAAACGTCCATAAACAGTGCGGGGGTAAATGCGTCACCTGTATAAAAACGTTCGGATTGGTCCGATCTGTCAGCGCGGTCTGATCTCGTCCGTTCTAAATGCCGGTAATCCTACATTTTTCATTCACACATATAGCCTGGTATAACCAGACTCTCGTACATTCATTTCATTTGTACAGAGAGTCTGGCCACGCTCCATAGCAAAGCGTTACTTCCGTTAAGGGGGGTCCATTGTTGAAGTTTAAAACTATTGGATATGCCCAGAGTCAGGGACGTGCACAGGAATTTTTAGGGGCAGTTGCTCTGACCTAAATAAAGGGCACCCCCCCAATATTTTTTTTTAAACTCACGGCCTATATGAAGGACTGAGAATAACATGGTCTTTATTAAAATCAGCAAACATGTTTGCCTAATGCCTACCAAAAAAATTGTATAGGCTGCTTGTCTGCAAGCTATGATAGCTAGCTGCTATCTGTCTGATTATTTAGGCTTAAACGTGGCAAACTCAGCCTAGATTCATGAAGATTTTAACAGAGGTGGAAAGAGTAGCCAAAAACTTTACTCAAGTAAAAGTACAAATAACTAAATAAATAATTACTCAAGTAGAAGTAAAAAGTATGCAATGAAAATAATACACAAGTAGCGAGTTACTAGTTACTCATGAAAAAAAGAAATCTAGATATACACGCGCAAACACACACACACACACACACGCACGCACGCACACACACACACACACACACACACACACACACACACACACACACACACACACACACACACACACACACACACACACACACACACAATACAGTGCCCTCCATAAGTATCAGAACTATAAAGACAAGATTTTTCTGTTTGCTGTGGAGACCAGAAATTGGTAAGATAAATATCAGTATGTCAGAAGTTTAGAATGTCACATTTTATTAACCTTTGTTTATGTTTCCACACATACGTATGCTTTAACAACAAAGAACAACAGCATTAAATGCTGACTTATGTGTGTTGTACACATATGCACATAAGTGAATCAAACTGATCCTACACATTTTATGCTTTTCATGTGTAAACAATCAGGACACAGCTCAGTGACCATTAAACAAAAATAATGTGACAGATTCTGTACTTTTGTCTCATGTTCATCTTTTAATGTTTAGACATTTCTTGACTCCACAACAAACAGAAGAATGCTTATGAAGGGCATTTCTACAGTATGTGTAAAACTGCAACATACACAAACAGTACAGAAAAAAGAATACAAACACAGAATAGACAAGCATTTCAAATTAACAAATTAACTTTAGTCTCAATGTTGATGTAGCTTATAGCTGAAATATCAGACAAGTAAACTGACAACAGTTTTGCATATGTATAAAGTTAGAAATCTCCTAAGATGGTCTGAGGACATTGACAGTTTACACTTACATAAAAATCATTTAGACAAAACTCATGTTTTCTTACGTTGTCATGTCACGTCACGTGTGTTTTGTGAGAATCACTTACATCATACAGTATACAGCGAATCAGATGTCAATCATCGATGGATTTTCTTCAATCTGTGCTACAATGCTTCTGAAGGTTGCACGCGTTTAACTGTGTCTGACGATGGACGAACAGGTCGCGTGTATGTAATGGCGGGTACATGTGTGAAGTTTTGCTTTTTAGTTAAAAGATTAGTAAATTCATTTCCACGTCACCCAACACTGGTTATATTCTGCGTGTTTCTACATAGGTTACGAGTAAAACAGCTTCGGACGATTCCGTTTTTGCAGCGATCTGAACAAATTATTCAAACTGATTCGCGAACCAATTTAAAAAGCTTGGCCCATTCGCTTTGTAAAGAATCGACTCAAAAGACTCATTTATTTGCAACACTTTGTAAAGAATCGTCTCAAACGAGTCATTAATTCGCGAATGCGCCAGAAACACAAGATAGCAATTTAAAAATAAAATACAAATTTCGTAAATTAATTAAAATACAGTAACGAAGGAACGCTGAATAGTGTAAACGAAGTAAAAGTAAAATTTATTTTTTTCCACCTCGGAAGGGCAACTTGAGTCGAGAAGGGCATATGGGCAGTTGCCCGGGCAACCTAAGCAACCCCCCTGTGCACGTCCCTGCCCAGAGTCACTCAGGATCTGCCAAAGCCAATCGCTAACATGTGGTCGTGACGTATATCATGCACCGAAACCGGACGGAAACAACAAGTCAGAATAATCAGACAAACAAAAGTTAGCAAACCTGATTCTTGCTCCGGCTTTAACTTCTGTATATTCAGCAGTTTTGCAACAACGGACCGAATAGCTTTCCTCACGTCTTTCTCCGCTGCCATTACTGAACTACAACTCAAAGTGACGCACGACCTCAACGTCATCTTTCTTAGCCACCCCCATCTGTTCGCTGATTGGTCCTGCAGATTTTTGCAGGAGAAAACGAAACTCTATAGAGCAATCCCAGACGTACTGCTGAAGCGAAATGAAAAATAAGCGGAAGCACGTAGGAGGGCGGAGCCAGGCTATCACACATAGCGCTTACCGGTAAATTACTGGTAATCTTACAATCTGTCTTACTGGTAAATTGGCAGCACTGATTTACCGGAAAGGTTCTGTTCACACATGACCGGTTAACTGCAATTTACCAGTAAATTACCAGTAAAGACTGTATGTGTGAAAGGGAGTAATGTAACTCATGTGTATGTAAGTGTGAAGACACTGCAATCAGTGTTGGCACTGACTTCACACAGTCATTGTTTATATGATAAAGCTCTTCTAAATCTGAAAACCACATAAAATATCACTTAATTACAAAAAAATGCTCTCGTCATGCAGGTTGATGGGAACTGGAAATCCTCCTCAACCACTCGTGTTGACTTAACGTTAAACTGAAGTAAGTTGTTAGTGCCAGACTCTTTCTTATCGAACTGGCAGATTTAATGCCATAAACCTCATCACAACCACCAAAGGCTTGCAATTATTTGCTAAAATGAGGCTTCGGTATTGAAATGACTTCGTTTGGAAGTTATAAGCAGTGGCACGTTTACCCATTGCATGCTTTGAGCGGGGCTCCGCAAGACTGACTTCATTTGACAGCGCAACCTACGGCCCATTTAAATAGGAAAAAAAAATCAAACAAACAACAGACAAAAAGAAGACTCTTGCTTAACTCTTTCACCGCCATTGACGAGATATCTCGTCAATTAAGAGAAAACGCTTCCCCGCCAATGACGAGATTTTCCGTCTTTCCGCAATACCACTATTATCCACCAGGTGGACTTTTTATCCATCCGCAACTTTTTAAACCCGGAAGTATTGCCCTATGGCAAGCGGCTGCATGTCCATGTCTGTTTTAAAGATCGCTCTGAATGGGATCTCTATGAAAAGTCCGTCACAAAAATTGAATTATCTCTGCTTTTTGCTCAAAATGTGGTGTTTTTGCAGAAACCTACCCATACTCAAAAGCTCATTACAAAAGAACCACTGAAGGTAGGATGAAAGTTTTTTTTTGTTTGAAAGCAGAGGGTCCGTTCTTTCATTTGGTATATTGTACGTTTATATATTTAAAGAAGAACATTTTCTGGAAGGCATTAAACTTTGGTGAAAATCATGAAAAACGCTGGCGCTGGCTGGCAACTAAAAAAAAAACGCTGGCGGTGAAAGAGTTAAGGCATCGATTGATTTCCAAATTGGGGGTTATTATACCAAACTGTAACAATTGTGTGTTATGTAAAAAAACAATATCCGGTTTATATATGTCTAACTTAATTCTATATACTCAATATTACTGTTGTGCATTTCAAAGGAAAACCTTAGGCAATGTTGGGGCATCGTCCTTGGACTTTGTTTAGGACCCCAAAATGGTAAACATGCCACTGGTATAAGTAACATTTTGGAAAATGGTTATACAAACTTTAAGTTGAATATTTTTTTTTTCACTCGTTTAAGAACAGTTCACTTATTTTAAATGAGTACATTTTACTATTTGAGTTTACAGTGTATCTGCTCATATATTCTTTTAAATCAATAATATACACTTATGTTCAAAACTTAGAAGTTTATAAGTTAAACTTTTAAGTTATAAAACATCTTAATTTAAAGGCAAATGTCTGAATGTTTGGAATTAGTTTGGAGCAAAAAAATTCAATTTTTTATTTCAAAACAAAAACTTGATTTAAACAAATGTGTATGTCTGGACCATATACCAAAAAAGCATTGGAACTTTTTCAATACTGTTTAACTCTTTTCCACCAATGACGAGTTAACCCGTCAATTAAGAGAAAACGCTTCCCTGCCAATGAGGAGTTTTAACGACAATCCGTATTTTTGCTATTATCTACCGGTAGGCGCTCTTACCCAACTTATAAAATTTGGAAGTATTCTCTTAGGGTAAGCACTTCAAACTCCGTGTACGTTTTTATCAACGCTCTGAATCTGATTGCTATCAAAAGTCCTTCACAAAAACGCAATTATCTCATATTTTTGCTCAAATTTTGGTATATTTGAAGAAACTAGGGATGTTCACATTGACCGTTTAACCGTTAACCGAAAGTAAGAAATTATGACCGATTAACATTATCAGTTAAAATAAAAAATATTTGTTAATACATGGTGTGTGTCCTCATGAGCCGACAGACATTTCTCCACTTTTCTATCTTTAATTTGTGAATGTCCTGTAAATGACACAAATGATTGCTGCCCTGACGGTCTGATAAAGTAATCATTTGTATGAGAAATCATTTGTATGCGTGTTTGGAAGCTGAACGGAGACGCGCGCGTGTCCGCGCAAGATGACGCGGTCCGTCTGCGCACATCCGGACAGACGTTCGCTGATGGCCTCTGACCCTATTCATAAACATCTAGCTTTTTTTGGACAAACGGAGAAAGACGACGCAAAACCAAAACTTTCTGAAAAGCGTCCTGCTTTAGAAATGACCACTGTGGTAGATGAAACGGAGACAATCTGCCATTTGGATATTAATCCACTGGACCGATCGCGTGCTTTTTAACAAGGTATGTTGCGTGAATATCTGATAATGTATGAATCCTGGTTCTGTTTTTGATCTGTGGCTGCGGTTTGCACGACGTAAAACCAAAGACGACGCAAAACCAAAACTTTCTGAAAAGCGTCCTGCTTTAGAAATGACCACTGTGGTAGATGAAACGGAGACAATCTGTCCTTTGGATATTAATCTACTGGACCGATCGCGTGCTTTTTAATAAGGTAATGTTGCGTGAATATCTGATAATGTATGAATCCTGGTTCTGTTGTTGATCTGTGGCTGCTGTTTGCACGTTCAAATTAAATGTTTTGTTTTTACTAGTTCACAGACAACCGTCAACTGTATTTTTACTCAATGACAATTTCATATTAAAATCTTATCAGTTAACGGTTAATGTTCGGTTTAGAAGCTACGGTTGTCGGTCGGGAAAATTAACTGATATGAGCATCCCTAGAAGAAACCTACCAATATTTAAGAGTTTATAAAAAGAGAACAAATGAAGGTAGGATGAAATGTTTTTTAAGCAGAGGGTTTGTTTTTTCATTTGATATATTTTATAATGTTTATATATTTAAAGAATAACATTTTCTGGAAGGCATTAAACTTTTGTAAAAATCATGAAAAATGCTGCCACTGGCTGGCAACTTAAAAATGTTTGTGCATGTTCAGAATGCTAAAAAGAATGGTCCTCTAAAGCAGTGGTTTTCAAACTGGGGGACCCCAGTTTTATGTCATTTTATGAAATACATTAATTTATCATTAATTCTGTGTAAATAAACCTAAAAAAGCACTACTTTTTTGTATAATTTTAGAGTTTTAGAACAGTTTTTGTCACAAATTTTCTTTGGGGGGGCCGCGAAGGAATGCACCGTTTACAAGGGGGGCCGCACGCTGAAAAAGTTTGGGAACCACTGCTCTAAAGCACCGAGCCAATCTTATCTTAAAGCTATTTTATGAGTTCTCACTGTTTAAGCACTTGGACGTGTGACGGACGTTTTTTTTTTTTCAATCAAAAGATTTATTCCTAACAAATGGGCATTTTCAGTGCAGAAAGTACAGTGGAAGTCCTAATATGGACACTAAACGGAATAGCGCATGAACACCACAGCCAAGAGCTGACACAAAATCAACGTCACCAAAGAAGTGTGCTTTTTTAGCTTCACAAAGAACCCAGCATTATGAGGGAACAATGTATATAGTTTGTTTATCCATGGAAGCAGCAGAGTTGATAAAGTGTGTGTTTGTTTAACGCTGGATTTTGTTGAAATGGGACAGTCCCAACCGAATTATGAGTCACAGGCGGTAAGCAAAACTGCATTAAATGTCTGTTTTTTTTGGCAACCAGCATGTAAGTGCATATATGTAAACCACACAAACATGTAATGAATCATAAGTTATCCAGAGATAGTGGGATAATGTTTTGTGTGTGTTGCTTGCTCGTGACTTGCTCCGGCTGCGGTACGGTTATTCAGCATGTCGCAATGTTGATTCCAAATCGAGGCTGTGAGGAATGGACGTCCAGAGCGTGCGCTTTAATCCTATTGTTTTGTTTGGATGCTGGTCATTTAGCCATCAAAACACAAAAAATACATCATTTTGCAAATTTCAACAGGACAAAAAACTTTAGAAATCATGGATAAGGTGTATGATGTTTATAGAAACTGTTTAGATGTTGACTATGAAATGTTGCTGCATGAATAAACACTGTTAAAAATAGAAGAAACCATACTGGGCTCAATAGAAATTATAACAACATACAGATTTTTGGAAGAACTATTGCTTACAAAAAAATTACAATTTAACTTGGACATAATCAAGTAACAAATAACATGCTTAGACTAGTTATTTCAGCTGTGAAAGATAGAAACCTACGTCAAACTTAAGAAAAATAAAAAAAATAATAAAAATGATTATCCTGAATCAGTTTAAATCACCGTTTTATAAGCATACATGTGGTTGACCGAGTTGACACTGGTTACATCTCCAAGGAACATTGGTTACAGTTCAGTTCAGTCTAATAAAAACATTAGTCCCGTTTGATTGACAACACAAACAAATGAGGCATGGGAGTATGACGCAAGCTTCGCCACACAGGATGTGACACGTACATGTACAGCAGTGAGTCACACCTGGTGCAGGACCCTGTGAACTTCAAGTAAGGAAAATTTTAGAGCAAAATGCCCTCCTAGGTGGAGGGTGGTCCTCCCAAAAGATTACAAGGTCAGAGATGTGGCTGAGACTTTCTGTCATTAGATGGTACAGGATCAAAGTGATGACGAGAAGAGATGACGAATTAGTTCAGACCCCGGACTAAACCGCAAGCTTTTCTGGGAAGTTTAGTGATGTAGTTTGTGTGTATATACTGTAAAAAACCTTTGTTTTCCTCCATGACAACTCATAATGAGAGAATTCAGTATGAGAGTTAGTTCTGATTTATGGTCCAAAATTACCTGATCCCAAGTATAAGACTGGCTTCCCGCCTGGACATCTTCTGCTCAAATCCACCTTTGTAGTATGCAGAGAATGTCTAGATAAAAAAAACATACTGATTAAAGGATCCATTTCATCACATTACGTGAAGAACATCACATTAACCCCAAAGACTGATGGAAACCAAGTTGCTTTGGCGCGGCTAAAAGCACCCTGACCAACTTTCCATAAGAAAAATTAGTTTGGGAATTTGGACAACAGTCAGATCAATCTTTTTCCCTAAACAAAGTCAACGGGTCCAAGGCCGAGAAGTGTTAAGTTCTTAGACTGCGTATGAACTTCAGGTGGGGTTTTTTTCAGGAAGTTTAGCTTGGATTCTCGAAATCAGATTTTGCTGTTAAGACGTTTAGCTATAATATAGCCCTCACGAGGAGAATCATGTTTACACTTGCATATGCTTCACTGATCTTTCATTTTGGGACTTTCCATATTAAGTTCAACCAGTTCTCTCTATAAAATACATTATTAAAACCACATATTTAGGATTCAAAGGAGTAGTTCAGATTATTTAATTGTTTTAATATGATTTCTTTCCGGCCCATTTCCAAGCATCTGTCAAGCTAAATCACAAAATTCCATGCATCGCATGTACTTTATCATTTTCCTGTTTTATTCATTTCTACACAGTTAACTTATTTCTGTACCGTTTGTTCTACTATGTTTAAAGGAACAGTATGTAGGATTGTGGCCAAAACTGGTACTGCAATCCCAAAACTTGTGGCTAAAACTGGTACTGCAATCACACAACTGGTGGCCAATACACAAAATGACAACATAAACATCAGTTGAGGGCTGCAACTCCACTTTTTAAATGACAATATCCTGGCCGGACCACTGTTGTCAGTGATATAAGTATTTGAAATGAAAATGATTTCTTAATGTCTAGTGACATATCAGGGCCATTTTATGATTAAATGATATAAATTTCTTACATACTGTTCCTTTAATCTTGCAAAAATATGAAAATGTGAAAAAGCTTTCAAATAAAATTATAAACATAAATCTTATCATTCTTATTACACAGCTCTTTAAAATGCTAGATTCTGATTGGCCAGTCGCGACATTTCAAGGTTTTTTTTCAGATAACTTCCGCTCAACTAATAACAGACAGTAACCTGGATGCTGCAAATCATTTTGAAAGGTACGGTTTAATATTACACAAAAGTAAATATGTATTCTTTTATTAAATAGTCCTTTAATAACATATATGGCATTATATAAGTTTGTTAAAAATTTCATATCGATATTTAATGCTCCTTACCTTCATTTTGAGGCAAATAGCAGTGTAATAAGCATGATAATGTATATGGCAGCAGATTGTTATCGTGAAATAAGCCCCTTCAGTTTGATACAAGATCACACTGAATGCGTTTACATGCACAGTCTTACACCAATTATGCTTAATAAACTGATCATGTGTGGGGTCATGCAAACACGTAAAACGGTTTTCTTTTTTTGGGGAAAGCCCATAAACGCCGTAAGCAAAAAACGATCTACACAGGTAGTTTTTTGCTCATTACCCCGATTCCTTGGCATTTAAACATCTTAGCCGGCTTTCTCATGGTTTTCTTCATGTGTGCATGTCTCTGCATGTGAAAGATAAACGTCACACGCGAAAGTAAGCACAAAGTAACGCATAAAAGTCTCTGCCCGACTACAGCAGTTGGCAGAGAAACTGCGAAAATAAAAGCTTTTGTTATACTTTATTTACAGGTTCTGCAGACATGAGAAGAAATATACATTATAGCATAAGATAGATATGCCGTTGGCTTTTGAACAACTATTACGTATAAGGCGGTCACTGCCAGCGAAAAATCTGAAATCTCCAAGTCCCATGTAAACGCAGTTGTCTGCATAGCCAGTTTATTGATTTGCATGTAAACACATTAAAATGTTTTCTTTAATAAGCAGATTTTGCTAGTTAACCGCTTATACTAAACACACTCAATGTCGGGGCTTATTTCTGCTATAACAACCTGCTGCCTATATATTATCCCTTCCTTACTCATCTACATGACTTCCGCCTTTTGCAATACAACAACAGATCACTGTGACAGCTGTTTGTGCACCAGTTAGGGCTGATAAATATCTTGAGGCAAGCCTTGTGAGATGCCCAATCACTTTCATTAAAAATACTGACCTTATCGATATGAAAAACCATTTTTACCTTGTCTTTGTTGAATAATGGTAGTCTACCCACATTCACGAACATACAAAAAGTGCTGGACATGCTAAACATCTCAGTCTCATAGAAAATCCTCTTTTAGAAATGTCAGCCAGAAAACGGCCCAATCTGAAAAACGTCTCGGTTACGGATGTAACCCTCGTTCCCTGAAGGAGGGAACGGAGACGTCACGTCGTGACCGACGAATTGGGAACTCGCTTAGAGAGACCAATCTGCTTCGAATACTACTAAAACGCCAATGAACTTGGCATTGAGATATTTGCATAATGCTGGCGCCGCCCCGCCAGGTGCGTATATAAGCAGCAGGTGCAAATGAGGAAATTAGCTTCTTTTTCGCTGAGAAAGCCGGAAAGTGTGACCGGCCGTAACAGCAGGTGGCAGCACCTGTGGCGACGGGACGTGACGTCTCCGTTCCCTCCTTCAGGGAACGAGGGTTACATCCGTAACCGAGACGTTCCCTTTCAGTCGGTCACTACGACGTCACGTCGTGACCGACGAATTGGGAATCCCTACCAAAACGCCACTAGGGGCTGACCTCTTCCAGTGTCTGCGTAAAGCCCTCCGGTTCCACTTAAGGATAAGGAGAATTAGGTTTTAAGGCAGAAGGCCGGGCACTAGATGTTCCTTTAACCCCACGGAAGTGCCAGCGACTGGGAAGCGCCCTACCTGAGCGGGATAGGAACGCTGCGGAAGCCACCACCCGTCTTAAGGGTTAATGGTGGGCGAAAGTCAACCGTAGTTGAGGTAAAAATGACAGCCGTGGCTGTGTAAGCAAAGCAGTGCTCTGCTAAGGGAAACGTGGGCTAGTAGGATTAACCCCACGGAAAAATACTCACAAAGGAACCCGGTGGGACACAATGTGGAGCCCGAGCCAACACGTAGGTTCGCGAGGATGCAGCTAGTGAAGGCTGACAGCCAATGCTCCGCAACAAAGGCTGCCAAGGCAGCGGAGGAAGAACAATTCAAACCATTACGCATTTTTGTTCTGAAGGCCTTCCATACTGATACAGTTATGAAGCATCAGATGGAGGCTGCAAGCCGACCTGTGAGACTGTTCTCCGTGCTCCCCCTGGTGAGGAAAGAACACGAGAGGATACAGGCTCAATACGAACACTGTAAAATCTAATGAACGTATTAGGTGTCGCCCAACCAGCAGCTCTACAGATGTCTGTTAGCGAGGAACCACGAGCTAGAGCCCAAGATGAGGCAACACTCCGTGTGGAGTGCGCTCTCAAATTAAAGGGGCAAGGAATACCCTGAAGATTATAAGCCAGGGCGATAGTATCAACTATCCAATGAGACATCCTCTGCTTAGTGACAGCTTTCCCTTTCTGCTGGCCACCATAACAAACAAAGAGCTGGTCTGAGGTCCTGAGGCTTTGCGTGCGATCCACGTTGAGTCGCAGTGCGCGTACGGGGCACAACAAAGCCATGGTTGGGTCTGCGTCCTCCGGAGGCAGCGCTTGCAAGCTCACCACTTGATCTCTGAAAGGAGTAGTGGGAACTTTGGGCACGTAACCTGGTCTGGGCCTCAATGTTACGCTTGAGGCAGCAGGACCAAACTGAAGGCACGAGTCGTCAACAGAGAATGCATGTAAATCCCCTACTCTCTTCACTGAGGCCAATGCTAGCAGGGTCAGAGCTTTCATTGATAAAAGCTTCAGACTCACAGACTGCAAAGGCTCGAACGGGGGGGCCTGCAGGGCTTTCAGCACCATGGACAGGTCCCAGGGAGGAATAGAAGGAGGGCGCGAGGGGTTTAGCCTACGAGCGCCTCTTAGAAATCTAACAACCAAATCATGCTGGCCAACTGTTCTGCCGTTAATAAGTGAGTGATGAGCAGAAATAGCAGCGATATCAACTTTAATGGTGGAGGGACAGCCTACCGTCTAACCTATGTTGAAGATATAAAAGCACGGTGTTAATAGGGCATTCTCTGGGGTCCTCGCGTTGCGAAGAGCACCAGGTGACGAAAAGGTTCCATTTAAACGCGTAAGCCCGTCTCGTAGACGGAGCTCGTGCCGCGTTGATTGTGTTAGATACCGCTTGCGGTAAATCACTTAAACCTTGCGCGCGCTCAACGACCACACATGGAGATCCCACAGGTCGGGGCGCGGGTGCCATAATGTGCCCCCTCCTTGAGAAAGAAGGTCCTTCCTCAGGGGAATCCGCCAGGGAGGGGCTGTCGCGAGGAGCATCAACTCTGGAAACCAATTCTTGCTCGTCCAATATGGGGCGATCAGTAAAAGGTTCTCCTCGTCCTGCCTGACCTTGCACAGTGTCTGTGCGATTAAGCTCACTGGGGGGAATGCGTATTTGCGCATCCCCCGAGGCCAGCTGTGTGCCAATGCGTCCACGCCGAGGCTGCCCTCGGTTAGTGAATAAAATAGGCGACAGTGGGTATCGTCCGGCGACGCAAACAGATCTATCTGCGCACGACCGAACTTTTTCCAAATTAGCTGGACCGTCTGGGGGTGGAGTCGCCATTCGCCGGGGCGCGCCGCTCGAGAAAGCGCGTCCGCCGCTGTATTGAGCGAGCCCGGAATGTGAATGGCACGAAGGGACCTCAGATGCTTCTGACTCCAAAGGAGGAGATGACGAGCGAGATGCGACAGGTGACGGGAGCGCAAACCGCCTTGACGGTTGATATACGCAACGGTCGCAGTGTTGTCGGTGCGTACTAGTACATCCTTCCCTCGCAGCTCCGTAGCGAAGCGTACGAGTCCCAGATATACTGCCCACAACTCTCGGCAATTGATATGCCAGTGCAACTGGGGTGCTGTCCACACCCCTGAAGCTGTAAGCTCGTCGTACGTGGCACCCCAGCCCGTGTCGGACGCATCTGTGTGTACAACAGCATGCTGAGCGATCTGTCTCATGGACACACCGGACCTGAGAAACGCGGGGTCCGACCACGGGGGGAATGTTAGGCGACACGCAGGTGTAATGGTTACACGATGGATGCCGGCGCGCCACGCTCTCCTCGGGACTCGATCGTGAAGCCAACGCTGAAGCGGTCTCATATGGAGCAGTCCGAGCGGTGTCACGGCCGCTGCTGCAGCCATATGCCCCAGGAGCTTCTGAAATTGTTTCAGCGGGACCGCATTCTTCCCTCGGAATGAACCGAGGCAAGTCAGAATTGACTGGACGCGCTCTTCTGTCAAACGCGCCGATAAATCGATCGAGTCCAGTTCCATCCCGAGAAAAGAGATCCTCTGCGTGGGGCAGAGTTTGCTCTTTTCCCAGTTGACCCGAAGACCCAAACGGGCGAGATGCCGAAGCGTTAAATCTCTGTGCTCGCACAGCGTCCGTCGAGAATGCGCTATTATAAGCCAATCGTCGAGGTAAGCCAATATGCGAACGCCGCTCTCTCTGAGGGGTTTTAACGCCGCCTCCACTACTTTCGTGAACACACGGGGAGAGAGGGATAGCCCGAACGGTAAAACTTTGTACTGGTATGCCCGTCCCTCGAACGCAAACCGGAGAAACGGTCTGTGACGAGGGATTATGGACACATGAAAGTACGCGTCTTTCAGGTCTATTGCCGCAAACCAATCTTGGGGGCGAATTGAATTGAATATTTGCTTCGGTGTTATCATCCTGAAGGACCTCTTCTGCAGAGATTTGTTCAGAACGCGCAAATCCAAGATCGGTCGCAACCCACCGCCTTTTTTGGGTACTATAAAATACGGGCTGTAGAAGCCCGATCTCATCTCGGTTGGAGGGACCGGCTCGATCGCGTCCTTCGCCAACAGGACTTCGACCTCTGCACGCAGTACGTGTGCATCGGACGCTTTCACCGTGGTGAAACGAATGCCCGAGAATTTGGGTGTGTGCCGGATGAATTGAATTTCGTAACCGAGGCGAACAGTGCGTAAAACCCAACGAGACGGGCTGGGAAGCTGAAGCCACGCCCCCAGGGACCGTACGAGGGGAATTAACGGCACTGTCGGGGTACCCGCGGTGGGGCGGCTGAGCGGGACAGGTGGTACTGCCGGTACGTCTGCTGAGACAGCATAAGCATCTACAGTATGTGTGTGTGTGACACTGACCTGAGCCCGCTGAGGGTGACGGTCGTCTGGTCTCCTCAGCGGAGAGCACAGACTCCGAAGAGGGTGCTGGTGGTCCCGTCTCCTCAGCGGAGAGCTGGAACTCCTCAGAACACCCGCTGGCGATAGAGGAGAGGGAGGAAGAGCATGTGAATGCCCGCTCACATCTCTCTCGATCCTCTGAAGACCTGGAGAAGGAATAGGAATGCACTCTTCTTGTGGTTTTGTGGGTACCGGCTGAAAAGCCGGCGGAACAGAAACAAAAGGAAACCAAAGATTCTCCACCCGGCCCTCTACCGGTGGAGGGAGCGATGCCATCACCGTCTCCCGTAGAGTGATCCCATCCCAATCCAGGTCGCCCGTCTCAGGGCCGCTTCGTCCTCCGTTTACCACGGGAAGCGGGTGGGGCGGGCGGGGCGGGCTGTCGACGGCTGTTCCCCCTCCGTGGCCTGGAAGATGTTCTAGTGGGGGGGGCGGAGGCAGCCGCCGCAGGGCGCCCTCGGCGAGGAGCAGACGGGCCCGCCGGCGCTGGAGGGCGAGATGCAGGTCGCTTGCGCCGGGGCATGATCTGTGCGATCGCCTCTGTCTGCTTCTGGGCGGCGGAGAACTGCTGGGCCCAGAGGGAGGAAGGGCGTCGGGGTCCACGTCAGGGGGAGGAGGCCCACCCTCGGATGCTGCGGCGTCGGTGGACCCGGAGGGCGGCACGATGGATTCTAGAGACATCGTAGAACACGATGCTGAAGTCTCCATCGGCACATCAACCGGCTGTGGATGAGGAGGCTGAGAGCCTGAGGACGAATCCCCCGCTCGGCTCAGCACAGTGATGCGCAGGTCGTCTTTTGAGAGCTTCACAGCCGCACCGTGGCGGCGTTCAGCACTCGCATGACGAGGGTTGCGTTTTTCCCGGAGGAAAGACAACCGTCTGCGCAAATCCACAAGGGACATGTTCTCGCAGTGAGAACACTTACCCCCAGCGAACGCTGCCTCTGCGTGCTCGATGCCCAAACACGAAAGACAACGCTCGTGACCGTCCTTCGGACCCATGTACTTGCCGCACCCAAGATCGCACGGACGAAAAGCCATCCTGAAAAGGACGCTGATGTCCGGATATACGAGAGAGTGGCTGCCTTTAACAAGGCACAAAGCTCTCTCGTATCACTCTTTTAGGGAAATTCACTCAGATGCTTAGTTGATGAGCGCACAGGAAGGCAACGCACACACAAAACTCAAAACAAAATAAAGATGTAGAGTCGTGGAATTAAGCGAAGCGTCCGCTGTGGTACTGCTAGTCCAACCAACTTCAGCAATCGAATCCCACCAGAGTAGAGTAGCTTCTCAGTAGCAGATACTGCCGGCTTTCGAAGCGATAAAAAGCTAATTTCCTCATTTGCACCTGCTGCTTATATACGCACCTGGCGGGGCGGCGCCAGCATTATGCAAATATCTCAATGCCAAGTTCATTGGCGTTTTAGTAGTATTCGAAGCAGATTGGTCTCTCTAAGCGAGTTCCCAATTCGTCGGTCACGACGTGACGTCGTAGTGACCGACTGAAAGGGAACTGATGCTTATGACATCACAGGCATCTCACTGCCCCTCCGCTTTAAAATAATTGGCTACATTTTTTGAGTGGCAGCAAAGTCAGCCAATCAGTAATGAGATTGCAAGTTAAGCCAGTAGGGGGAGCCAAATAGGTGCAAAACCGCTTGTTTAAAATCCCCCACCCTAATAGAGCTATCTGAGAGAGGTTTTTAGGAAGCTTCTAAGGCATTACAGACCCAAACTAAAACTTTTTTGTCTACATGTCACATCACAGAACAAGGATAAATACCCCGTTCAATCATTCTATGTCACCTTTAAAAAAATACCTTAAACTTGTCAATTCATAACAGTATTTGTGTTGGCCGATATTCTCCATAGTACTATCGTCAGCCTGTGAGATCGCCGATACAATTCAACTTTCAACCTGGCAGGAAAATAATTGTATTATTTATTTATTGATTATTTAACATTTAACCCATGAGATTTAAGCCACTGGTTTGGTGGACAAAAAACTGAACCTGCTTCATTTTAAGGGCATCTGGCAACACTGTGACAACCACAAACATCTTTAACATGAAGCCATTAGTCCGAGTGCTTCACTGATGCCCAGGCAGGCTGTAAGGTACTTGCGTGCCAGGGAATGGAAACAACTCACTACTGGTTTTAAACCACTACCCTCATAACAACCTCTCTAGTGTGAGGAAAAGTTGAGCTGTGAGCATTACAAGCTAAGGTATGAGGTTAAGTCCTTGTGTGAGCACAGTACAAGCTCAGATAAGAGAAAGTCAAGAATTGCAGGCATTACAAACTCACTCTCTCATGCAAAGGAAAAGCACAGAAGCTCTCTCTCATGAGGAAAAGCATGATGTCACAAGTGCAGGTTATACGGGAATGTTAATGTGAAACTGTGATGATAATAAAAATAATGATTTAAAGGTGCAGTGTGTAATTTTTAGAAGGATCTCTAAAATTATATACAAAACTATATTATCAGGGGTTTATAAAGACCTTACATAATGAACCGTTTTTATTACCTTAGAATGAGACATTTTTATCTACATACACCGAGGGTCCCCTTACGTGGAAGTCGCCATTTTGTGTTGCCATGTTTCTACAGAAGCCCTCAACGGACAAAACCTTTTTTTATTAAGTTGTCTCCGACTATGACATGTTTTTCCGGTTGCCGCTACTGTAGCTTCTCTATGCGTTTCAAAAGCGAGGGGGTGAGCAGTGAAGTGAGACATTGGTTGCAATTCACCACTAGATGCCGCTCAAATTTACACACTGCACCTTTTAAACATTAATGAGCCGGCAAACAAACAAACTATCGTCTATTGGCACAACCCTAAACAGTATGATAATATATGACCTTAAACGCATCATTTAGCAAGAGTGATTTTGAGTTATTTGGAAAAAATGCTTTTGGAATGTCATGAGGGAGATACTGACAGCATTTTCATTTTTTAGTGAACTACTTTAATGATTAAATCTGCCATTAAAGGATAACATCGGCCTGTGGCTTGCTTAGAAATCGTACACAGGATTAAGATCTGGCAGAACATCCAGAACAACATCCACAAATACATCTCAAAACACAAACATGTACAAACAGAGGACCAGAGAGGCGGTGCTACATCACGTTGAAGGTCAAAGTTCTGTTCATTTCCAGCCCACAACATGGCACTTACTCATTCGTTGGCAAAATGATTCACATAACATTTTCCTTTCAATACTCAGTCATAAACCTGGTTTAGGTAAAGAAAAAATGAAAATTCTGTCAGCATCTTCCTCAGAACATTTTTACACAGGTACCCAGGTTGCAGGACGAATCAAAGCCATGAAAACACTTCTCTTAGCACACATAGCCTTACAGCTTTTGTAAACATGTTTTCTATAGGTTCTTCCAAAGCGCTCGCTCATGAACTATGGTCAGGGTCTGTAAGACAGTGATGAATCAGCCCATCACCCCAAAACAGAGGCTTTAGTATGCCAACAGCGCATGCAACCAAAAGGATCAAGTTATGGAAGAGAACATGGAAAAAGTCAAACTTCACTGCCATAAATCAACGATTTCTCAAACTAGATTTGCTTATGATAAATGGACTTATTACATTATGTGGAAACATTTCAGGGTCACTTTACAGTCAGTGTGCGACTGCACAACAAAATCGTTTACATATGTTGCAAAAATTATGTGTTTTCTGTTTGCTTGTGCCGTTTTGATATTTTTGCGACACTCACCGCAGAGGGCACTTTCTTAGCCGCTTCTGTAATAACCTGACCCAGGGGTCTCCATAAATGGAAAGCATACCGACCTAAAAAAGAACAGAAGGGAAAAGAAGCTGATGGATTAAAAAGTGTGCCATCGGACAGCTGACAAATCACAGACTTAATTTCCAGGGTTAACAAAGTTGGTTTAAGGTGAAACCGAGGACAAAACCACATCTAGACTTTTTAATACATGGTAAAGGTGAAAAAGCCTTTCAACTAGCCTCTGTATTTATTTGGTCAGAGTGTTGGTGAACTGCCAACGGTTGTGGTTTAACTAAAGTAATACACTGCCAGTCAGCACTCAATTCACTTGTAATTCCTCTGAACATCCAGTATACACTAAAAACCCATGAAAGGCTAAGTGAACAATAACATATTACATAAATGCATCGTAGGTGGAGAATTTACAAAAATCAAAAAGTAACATTTTGAGACACTTTTTTTAGCAAAAATAAAGAAAAACATCATCTCCTTCTGCTGTAAACCAATGCCCTGCCTTTTAACAGAGGAGACCACACACTGCTTCGGCTTTTGGCAGGACAGCTGCCGCTTCGATGTACTGAAACAGGAATTAGTTTCCTTCCTCAAAGCGACTACAAGCACTTCTCCATCCTGACCTCACACAGATATGGGTGGAAGACTTGGAGACTAACAATGATTAACTTCAATGTAACAGTGGGGAGGAGGGCAGAAACACCTGCCAGAATAAAATCAAATGAAAACAGCCTGATGACAAGTCGGTTTGAATTATTTAGCCGCGTGTAGCCTTATAAATGTCTCTTTGATTGTACTAAGGCTAGAGGCGGCGTTGACCTCATTAACCGGGACCATCTGGGGGCCTGAACAAACACTCACAATAAGATGCTTAAACATCTCTCTTATCAACCTCACCTACATCTTGACTACTTTCGATCCTTAAGAGTCACATTAGAAATATTACTAGTTAGACTCCAAAAAAATACTATGAAATTGCTAGAGAGGGGCGTTTTTGTGTGAACCCAAACATGTCCTGGAATTGATCCCAGTAACGCTCCCTGAAAAGGGATCTAGAAATATTGCCTTTAACATTCCCAGGACACATCCTGTGTAAACAAAAAGTAGGAATAATGCTGCAAGGGGTGTGACGTAGGCCTCGTACACGAGATTGACAACCGCATTTACCGAAACCGAACTGAACAACTAGTTCACTAGGTCTCTCTTCTGAAATAAATAAATGACTAGATAGGGAAAAAGTCTTCTGTATGTGCGGTGCAGAAAAAGACTGAGCATTTACTGACTAGTGTTGCCAGATCATGCACGAAAAATACAGCGAACAAGAAAAATGCAATAATAAACCGAAATAAATCCACATGCCTTTACCTTAAAGATAAAAATATTGGGACCGGCAGCTTCACACTTTAATAATATCAAATATCAAAAAATTTGATCACTTCATGAGCCAAAAGCCATAAACGGTATGCAAGAAAAAAAAGATGAGGTCCTGGCAACACGGCAAGACAGCGCTGAGAGAAGGAGCCTCACAAATGCGTACAACACACAATGCCAAGATTTACAGCAAAACACAACGATGTAATATTATTTTGGTCAAAGCTGTAAATGATAATCACACCAGACGGTAACACGTTGCTATGGTTACCTCTGTGTCAATCTTTGTACACACATGGAACAATCATTTAGAGTATTTTACTCCCGCATTTAAATGTGGTTGTCACTCCTGAAAGTTTGCAAGTGATGCCTTGTCGCAAAGTTGTTATTGTTCAGGTCTTTGAGAGGGGATTTAAAATAAATGGTTCCACCAAAAACACAATTACACCTACATTACATGTCTTTACAGGATTTTTACAGGATGTGTGTGAAAGCATGCACAGATTCCAGAAAATCACTGGCGGTGTGAATGAACCAAACAATCGGGCCAAATCCCAGACACATTTTTTTTTTTTTTTTGAATCTGTGTGTGAAAAGGGTTATAAAAGGGAAAAAAAGTTTAGAAAAATGGGACACAAATAAAATTAGGAATTTAGAATATTATACTGATACTGTATGTAAAACATATTGGTTTTTGCTAAGAAACATCCAACCTGGCATATTAAGGTTTTTTTAGGCAAGTAACATTCCTTACAGAAGAACATAAACATGCTTGGTCTAGGTACACACTTCTTTTTAAACAATCAGTGGTACGTCGATTATGAAAGGCACGATCACTTATGGATTTAAATAAAAACCTTTGGATTCCAGCTCAGAGCTTTAACCACAAGACCACACCACCTATTATTACATAATGGGCTACATGTCATATGGTTTACTGACACAGGGATCTACGCATGAATGCGTACACTGCAGTCAAAGCAGATGTGCTTACCTGCAAACCCTGCAGCAGCAACTCCCAGCCCGACTGCAATCAGTGTGCCACCCTAAAACACACACATGACAAAAACATTACGTCATTACAGAACAATCTTATATTATTAACAATAAACACAAAACCTGCACCTGGTTAATTAAAAAAAAATATGTTCAATATTATATTCCAATATATCTTTCCCAGCAACTACATTTTGCTCTGTATTAAAATGTGTGGATTATTTGATTGATCAGACACATTTACTCTATAGACTTACACTGATGTTCAGAGTATGAGAAGAATGTATGTGAATAAAATCTATTAAAATGTTTACACAAACAAGGGCTTTCATCTGCCTGACAAGGCGTACAACCTTAAAACTTTAAGCTTAACAGCTCATTTTAATTTTGTAAAATCTTTGGCCAACAGAGTGTGTCTTAATGAACTTGTCTGTAAGGATATGCCAAATAATCTTATAAATTACATAAACGTACAAGGATAAAGGTCTCAACTGTTGAAAAGCTTCAAAATAAATACAAATAAATGAAAAGGCCAGCAGCCGTGTAATGCCACTTTCAAACATTATTAAACGAACGTTATCAAAACTGTTTCTGAACAGCAAGGTCAGTCCTCTGAGAAACACTTGTATACAACATTCGTGGCACAAGAACAGCACGTAATATTATTAATCAGTTGGTTTAAATCACGTTTCCATAACAAAATTGACTCACAAATCGTTTATCGATATCTGTCTCACTCGTAATGTTAGATTTGGGTGAGTATTCAGCATGTCTCATGTAATCCCCGTCCATCATTGCTCTACCGGTGCTCGCCATGCTATGCAGGAGAGAGCGCTACGGTAAGACAAGAGGGACAAATGTTATACGGGGTCGTGCGATTTCAAAATAAAGAAGCGCAAAATCTAATACATGATGTACCTCACAGTTAAAATAAAAAACCTCACAGCTTAATGTACCTGTCATGTATAAACCGCACTAACGTCCACTAAAGGCATTATTTATGTTAATATTGAGCGTCTAAATGTTTAATGCGTACTAAATAATCTGTCGCACGTGATTATAGATTATTTGGGAAACTCCACAGACCGGCGTACCAACAGTGCCACCACAACAACACAAATGTAAGTAGGAACGACAGCAGGAAGGACAACAGGGCAGACACGCAGCTCAAACAGACATGAATCCATCTCGAAAAATGTATCCAAATGCAAACCAAGAAAACCAGATGAGAAATAATAATGACATTGAAGTGAATCAGTATGAATATGAGCAGCAGAACTCACCTACTACATCAAATGTACAGGTTCGAGACCAGCCAACATAGTAAGTAAATTAGTGCGATTTTATTTACAGTATTTATTAATTCATTAAATGTATTTATGTAATTGTATTTCACAAAAACGTGGACATTTCGCGCCGTTTAAACGTACCCATATACATTTTTTTAAAAATAAAAACAAAATTGAGTTTTAAAAACGTGACTTTATTCTTAATTGTTTTGGAAATGTTTGTGTTTGTACTAATAAGCAATAACTTAAAGGTTTGTTCAAAGAATCATTTGTTTATTCCATATATCTGCCTTTAAAAGCCACTGACTAGTTTCACTTTCGTTTCGCACCAACCCAGTATCGAAACCTTAGGAATTCAGACCATAGTCACCATACAAAATATACCATTAAATGAAAATAGATCAATTATTATTTTTATCGTCGACGTGAAATTTATTTTGGACTCACACGCAAAATATTAAGCCATTATATACAGAACATAAAAGTAGTCAACACCATGTAAATCATATGGATGCAATGATGTATTCATAAGCATATAAAAATGCATTGTAAAACATTAAACAACGAGAAATAACAAAATTACAATATGAATTACTACATTACAATCAAATATCCACATAAACAACATATATATTTATGTAAATTAAACTTAAACTAATATTTAAATTAGGTATGTAAATTTGACCTCTCTCCCTACACTGTCAGAAAAAAAGGTACAAAACTGTACCTTTTTTTATGCTGGGGTGGTACCCCAAGGTACCGTTTTGTACCCTTACAGGTATATAAACATATTACAATGTTGTACCTTTTGAGGTACATTACTGTTCCTAAAGGATCTATTGGGTACCTTTAAAGGTACAGTTTACTGTTTTGGACCCCTAAAATTTAACTGTTACAAAATTGTTCCTTAAGGTACACAATTGGTCCATAGGGTATTATATTGTACCCCATAAGGTACAACATTTCAATGTGTTGTATACCCATAAAGGTACAAAAAGGTACCTTTTAGGGTACCACCCCAGCAACAGAAAAAGGAACAACTTTATACCTTTTTTTCTGACGGTGTATAGTACTCATTTATTTTGAAGATTTTTTAGGTATTTAGGGCTCTGTTTTTACGATCTAAGCACATTCTCTAAAGCGCACGGTCTAAATGAGTGTATCCGATTCCACTTTTGCTGATTTAACGACGGGTAAAATGGTTTATGCGCCATGCGCACGGCCTAAAAGAGTTGTTCCTATTCTTGTAATAATGGGTGTGTTTTGGGCATAACGTGCAATAAACCAATGAGAGTCTCAGCTCTCATCCCCTTTAAAAGCCTGTTGTGCAAGGCGCCATGCCGAATCCCTGTTTAGAAAGCGGAAATTGTAAACTGAAAACCTTAGCAGAGGAAAAAGACCACCAGTTTAAGATTAATGGTGTTGTTTTCATTTACTGCTCTTTACACCTTCTAACATCTCATAATTGGTCCTAATTAATGTCCAAGGCAAATTTATTGCGCCATTGACTTTAGACTTTAGAGCAGGTTTTTGTTGGTCAATGGCATAGTCTATTTTAGTTGCCTCAAAATAGCAACGCGCCAACATTGCACCTGAACACACCTCGTTTTCAGACCAGAACGCCCATGGAACAGAATTGGGCACAAATGCATTTGCTATTTGAACAACGTGGCGCTAAACTTGAAAATGATCATTGCACCGAGTTGGAACTAGCAAAAGACACTTGCGTCGCGCATTGCCCTGCATTGCACTGGGTGTATGATAGGGCCCTTAGAGTTTAACAGCTAATATTCTCTATATGTAGAGTATGTGATATATAATATATTTAATTTTATTTTTTGTGCTTCCCTGAGAACACAACAAAAAGTTATTTTTTCGTACAAGTAACTTTAGTTTCGTTTTAAATAGTTCAAACAGAGTTATCTCGTATCTCATAGTTAAATTTGTAAGGAACTATGCCTATCATTATGAAGGAATGAATAATTATTTGCATACATTTTTATTGTTTGTTCATTTAGTTACCATCAGTATATTTTTCACAATAAAGAACTGAACCTACCTGTTGCCTATCCTTAACTAATTAAAAGTGACTATTATTGACTTTTTTATTATACCACAAGATTCATAGTTTCAGATATTGACAGGCAACGTAATATGCAAATTCAGAGGATCAAATACAAACATGTTTTTAGGAGTGTGCATTATAAATGACTTTTGACAGCTGTGTACTGTAAAGGGGTGGGCCGGTTGTGTCATCAGCTATGCAGGACATACGGGGGGGAGTTTCCAAGAGTTGTTTGTAAAAATCTATGTTGGCTTTACATACAAAAGATGACTTACGACCCACCTTGATGTTGGCATGTGAAGAAAACTGATAAGAGTAATTGTTCCTAATGGACTCCTTTGCCTTCACAGTGCTAATGGATACACACTGATACCACCAAATAAATCAAAACACAGCGAACTGCAGAGGAGTAAGTCGTGACATGACTTTTGTTGTGTTTTTCATCTCCATGTGA
Organism: Paramisgurnus dabryanus; assembly: GCF_030506205.2. NCBI lineage: Eukaryota > Metazoa > Chordata > Actinopteri > Cypriniformes > Cobitidae > Paramisgurnus > Paramisgurnus dabryanus. Next base: position 30,163,652 of record NC_133351.1, read on the forward strand.
TCCAGATGTTTCTCTTCCATAATTGTTACCATCAGATGCTGTTTAAGCATGTTTATTTACAACTACCATGGTAGACAGATTTTTTTGTTTTGTTTTGTTCTGTTCTTGCTATTTTTTCTTGTTGTGTGTGTTTGATTTGTAAATAGCTATTCATAATGTTGTGTTTAACACTTAACTGTCACTGTTCCTGTAGAGGAACACCTAGGTTTACTTCAATATTTTGGATGTAAATGTTTATTGAATCATGACAAACTATATATTTTTGGAAAGGTCTAAGCCTCTAGAATACATATTTCAGCAGTGTTTTATGAAATAAATTATATAGGGAGAGTAATTGATTAATTTATGAAGAGAGTGTGCTTCAAAACATTTATGTCATGCTAAATGTCACTGTCGCACTGGTGGGATGCCTACAATTACTTCAGTGTTTTGCATATGCATTTTTATCCAATCATGACAAACTGTATATCAATGGAAAGCTCTAAGAGTGTAGTTTTCATTTGTCATCATCATTTTGGGAAAATATTGACATAGTGTGAGTCATTTTCTAAAAGGTCACGGGCCCTCAAGCGGGCCCACATTGTTTTTAGATATTTATAACACTAATACCCTATCCTAAACCTAAAAATCTTGACAAACTAATATATCTTTGGAAAACTCTAAGAGTGTAGTTTTCATATTTCATCACAATTTTTGGAAAATTATGACATAGTCAGAGTCAGTTTCTAAAACGTCCCGGGCCAGAGGTGGGCCCAATTTGTTTTTACATATGTATAGCACTAATACCCTGACTGTTTTAAACCTAAAAAATCTTGTCAAACTATATATCTTTGGAAAGCTCTTAGAGTGTAGTTTTCATATTTCATCAAAATTTTGGGAAAGAAATGATGTAGTAAGTGTCCATTTCTAAAAGGTCACAGGCCAACATGTAGGCCCAATTTGTTTTTACATATTTCTAACACTAAACCCCTACTCTAAACCTAAAAAATCTTGATAAACTATATATCACTGGAAAGCTCTCAGAATGTAGTTTTCATATTTCAAGGTCATTTGATAATAGAAATAATGTAGTGACAGTTTTTAGTTACATGACCCCACCCCCCATAGGAATGCATATTAATTTTATATATTCATAATTCTAATATCATATTATAAATCTTCAAAAATGTTGACAAACTATATATCATTGGAAAGCTCTAAGAATGTAGTTTTCATATTTCAAAACGTTTTAGCAGTTATAATAATGCAGTGACAGTATTTTATTAATTTGTGACAAGAGAATGCAGCAAACCGTTGACACCTAGTGGCCGTTGTTGGTAAAACCACTAAGAGGGTTAAACAAACCTCATTTTTTTGTGATTTTAACTTAAAATTTGGATCACAACTGCTTAAGACATATTGCCTCATGTTTACATTATTACTTTTGTGAAACATTTTCATTTTTATAATTTTATTTATCAAATTAATATGTTATTGCATTATTTTTAATTATTAAAATAAATTTAAACTGCTATAACAATTTTTCTGTTAAATATTTTCACCTCCAGACACATTAGTGAAAAACATTACATTGTCGTCTTTAAAATAAGACCAAGATTAGGCTTTTAGATCAAAAAATGCTAAAGTTATATTCATTTGAAACTACACATCCACTTTTTACCCCCCACTCAAAAGGGTGGAGTGACAGGTAAGTGATTAAGGTAAAGTGTGTCATTTTTTGGCCTAAACTTTTCTTTTTAGCTTGATGCAGACACTGCTAGGACTAGCTATGTATTATGCTTATTTACCTGAAAAGTGTTAAAGGGCACCAATGATCCGGTTTATGATTTTACATTTCCTGTGGTGTGTGTTAGTACATGTTAACAATATGCTAAAGGTACAAACCCCAAAGTAAACGATGACGCGAGTTATCGCTTCCAACGTAAATCTATTTTCTTGCGCTACAACAAACACACGTATTGTAGGTTTATTTTCTTGGCCTGTTGACCTGGACACGGCGGTCATTATCATAATCCTGCCCACTTCTGACTCACAGCTAGCAAGTAGTCTATGTTTTCATATTTAAAGAATTTACGACTGACTTAACCATGACTCAAACACAAATTTTAAGCAGTGTAGAGTAGCGCTTCTTGTTTGTTAGGGATGTAACGATGAAATCGCGTGTCCTATTAAAAATCGATTCTGAATCGCAAGGCTGCGATTCTTTGTTTCATGCACAGCTTGATTTGGCATTTGGTCAGTAGGAAGTCCTTATCAATCTAAAATCATTATGATTCGGAGTCGTTTATAACGTGCATTTAAAAAACAACACTCGTTAAATAAAAATCATTCAAAATATTCTTTATCATCATGAAAATAGCTAAAACAATCTGAAGAACAGCGATATAAATATTCCTGTAGACATTTCCTGGAATAGCGTTTGTAATGCTACTTCTTCTGTGGCACAAAGGGAGTTTCTGCACAAGAGCGCCCCCTGGCATTCGGATGCGCCGTGATTTCATTCAAATTTCATTCATTGAGAAAACACGCATTTGCACGGTTAATCGTTACAACCCCTATTGTTTGCCATTTCTACGATCACAAATGCAGCCATGGTTTTAATGTTTTAGTAAACCTTACCATACCAATCTGTTACCTCCTGCCGCGCTGGCAACGTTGATCGATCAGCTCAGTCATCTGCATTTTCTGGATCAGATTCGGCTCGTATCGATCGGGTAGTAAAGATGATATTAACTACTGTCGGTTTTGCATTGTGAGCGAATCTTTTTAAACATGGTAAGGAGCGTCACATTTCCGGCTGACGTCAGAGGTATTCAGGCCAATCACAATATACAGATTAGCTGTATGTTTTCAGATCGATGAGCTTTGTAACAAATTAGAGCGTTTTGAGGAAGACAGGGAGATCTGGAGCAACAAAAATGTACAGTTTGTGGAAAATAATGTGTTTTTGAACCATAAACCATGCAAACACATTGTATTATACCAAATACACAAAATAACGTTGTTTTTAGCAATGAAATAGGTGCACTTTAACACAATTCAAACTATAATTCAAACAATTCTTTGTTTGTTTAAACAAATACACAACAAGGACCACTGCACCTTTATGTATGTTAATCATTTAGGGGAATTGGTCATTGCTCAAAACTTTTTAATTAAATCACTACGTCAAACCACAGTGACACAGTGTATATAGAAATAAAAAATATTTATACTTTTTTCGTGTGTATAGTGATTCAGAAAGAAGAGGAAGGTTTAAGGCGATGGAAGGAAGAGAACCGTCCTGGCCCGTTTCAGCTGAATCCAGAGAGGCTTGGTACTTTAGAGTTGCACAACATTGTGAAATAAATGCAAGTTATGATCAGAAAAATGTACACATACATTTCTTAATTATTAATTGTGTTCACTCTCACAGGTGGTGCTGTTTCTTTAGTAGAAGTTAGACAGAAACAGCAACAGGAAGCACGCAATGCCAAAACCAGAAAAAAGGTATCAGAGTCATAAGAAAATACTTATTTGCAATATCTTATTAATTTATCATAGTGTGTCACATATTTACATATAAATAACTCAACAGCTTCAGAAAGAGGAAACGGATAGAAAAAAAAGAGAGGCAGAGGAAGAGGAGATCAAAAGGATGAAGGCCGAACAACGAGAAAAGGTACAAAAGGTTTGATGTGACTTTGTATGAAATGATGGGCATCTGGGTTGTGTTTTGAGCATGTGCTGTTTTATGAACCCTTTGTAATTCAGACTTTAAAACTCCAGATGTCACTGCAGGCAACTGGCACATACAAACCATCGACTGCTATGCAATTAACTGAGATATCAGACTTTGAGCTTTAATTTCGCTGTGCTGAGGTTTTGCATGATTGATGAGTCCAATTATTCCAGCAGCCACAGACAGCACAGGTCATTTGCTAAAACATGCCCTGGTCAATGCTTGGCCGTTCTTATAGTGTAATGATGGTTTACAGTAGGAATTGTAGAATATTTTGGAACAAAAAAGCTAAAACAATTTAATTAGGTCAAATTTATTGGGCTGAGTACAAGTACAGAGCTGTAAAAACAAATCGCAATGGTTGTGGATGTAATTTCCAGGGAACAATGGAATATACTGATAAAAAACATACCTTGAATGCACCATACTGTAAATTGCTTTGGATACAAACATCTGCCACATCTATAAATGTAAAAATGGCAAGTGACCAATTTGGTTGCAAATCTACGTGTTATATAAGGTTATGAAAAAGTTTTTGGAATGGAAAAAAAACCATTTAACTTAACTCAATGAATTGCTTTACAGGCCATTAAACTAGAGGCAACTAGAAAACAAGAAGATCAACGCAGACAGGATCTGTACCAACACGATCATCAAATGTATGTCTACTTTTACCATTACACCTGACTACATTTAAAGTGCGCAGTGTTCGGAGAAGGAAGCTGGTTAGCAGGCTGTTCTGCTGGCCATTTTCCAAAGACAATACACATGAATGCACATGTTTACCTTTGTTCAGGAGAAATCTTGGCTACAGGAGATGATTTAAAATAAATGTAAGGAATGCTGTCGGGGAAACGTGCCAAATGGTAAAGTGCCATGTTGCTGATGCTCTTGGAATCTTAAAAAAAAACATTTGTTGGTTTAAATATGTTTACCGTAAAGGAACACTTAATCCAAAACAAAAAAAATGTTGTTGTTGTTTTCTAACCCTCGTGTTGTTCCAAACCCGTAGTATTTCATTTCGTCCAAAGACCATGGAAGACTTTCTGTATACAATAAAAGTCAATTGCGATTAGCTTTAGAAAGGGCTGTCAAGATCCAAAAATTGCCGGGGAGCACTGTAAACAATTTTGTGTTATAGCATCTTTGATCGCTCAACTTTTTATTTTTAGTTAAAGGAAAACACCACCGTTTTTCAATATTTCACTATGTTCTTACCTTAACTTAGACAAATGAATACATACCTATCTTTTTTCAATGCGTCCACTTAATCTTTATACAGCACGTCGTGACTGTGTTAGCATTTAGCCTAGCCCCATTCATTCCTTAGGATCCAAACAGGGATGAATTAGTAACCACTAAACACTTCCATGTTCTCCTTATTTAAAGACACATTTACATGAGTAGTTACACGAGTAAGTATGGTGGCACAAAATAAAAGGTGGCGATTTTTTAAGCGGATAAAAATGAGAACAATATTGTATGGCGGAAGAGCACTTAGTTTGCAGCACTTCAACCTCAGGCCCAGTATTATTGATGGATCTGATCCATTGACGTTTTATTTTGTGCCACCATACTTACTCGTGTAACTACTCATGTAATAGTCTTTAAATAGGGAAAACATTGAAGTGTTTGGTTGCTTCCAAATTAATCCCTGTTTGGATCCCAAGGAATTAATGGGGCTATAGGCGAAATGCTAACACAGTCACGTTGCTCTGTACAAAGATTAAGTGCACGCATTGAAAAAAAGATTGGCATGTATTCATTTGTCTAAGTTGAGGTAGGAACATACTGTAGTAAAATATTAAAAAACTGTGATGTTTTCCTTTAAGCACAAAACAAATTAGATTCTATAATATTTGGGATCATTAATGGAAACCTGGCATGACATGCCTCAAATACCTACATTTAAAGTTCATAAAATGTCAAAATATGCAATATAAGTAAATTATCGGCTGTATACAGTAGCTATATACGACCTTCAATCATAATTGTCCTTTCCTCTGGCAGGAAAAACATGGAATATTTTAAAGGAATGGAGACGGACAGCAGAACTGTTTCTATGACAGCAAGCAATTCCATCCCTGCATCATCATGGGTAAGACAGGGGCCAAATATGTACTGTGTGCTCCATAGGCCTGAGTTCAAACCTTTTCTACATAGTTGTGGTCCTGAGGTTAAAACCCAAGGGACTGGAGTAATTCACACCAATTGATCTGTCTTTGATACATGTTTTCAAAGTAAATAGGCCTCCCTCTAGACCTTTCATCAACATGGCACATTCTACTGCAGTAAAAAGGGTGGCCTTTGCAAGGGTCACTCCCCCCAATTATCTCCTCATTACCCTCACACCAGAGAGGCCTTTCTGAGTCCATGATCGAGCTTTCTGGATAGTTTCTTTTCACGGCCATCCGGTGCAAAGAGTTCCTTCTGAATGGTGAGGCAAGCAAAGTTCAGGGGACTTCCCAAAGTTCACAGCAAGCCTAACGACGAGCATAGAGGGTTTTATGAGACTCTTTTAAGGAATAATCTGTAATGTTTGAGCGAAAGTACCTGGAAATCAGCCAGAGTCTGAATTTACGACACAAGCAATCTGACAGGATGCGTGTAGAGGTGTTAATGAAAAACTCACCGCTGTGATTTCACTTGAATTTTAAACAGCGGTAAGCGTCAGAAGGCTTTTGTGGTCAACAGAAAAGTTGTGTTTTCTAGGGCTGTGCTTTTAAGCTTATTGACATTTTTAAACTTGTGAAGAACAGACAGAGTTTGGTATAACAAGTCTGATTGAAAAATCATTCCATGGTGAGAAATGCACTTTTTATTTAAAAAGAGAGAAATATTTTCCCAAAGGAGTTTATTTTCGGGACATTGTTTTTAAACCATATGAAAAACCTAGTGGGTCTTTCATTTATAATAGTTTATTACATTGTGACCCTGCTAAAATCCAGCTTAAGTAATTTTTGTAATTGATCGTTCTGTGAACATTCTGTGAAAATGTAACCCTGATGGATTGAAGTTGAACACAATGTGAAATCAATGATTAAAATGGAACTTTAATGCTTATAATCTTAATTTTAAGACTTTAGTCTCGGTTTCACAGACAGGGTCACATATTCATTGCATTTAATCCCATTCTTACTCCCAAGGTGACAAAAATCAAAGCATTGTGAAACACTTTTCGCATCACTATATGAAGATGCTAAAATTACCCCTAGACGTCAATATAGAAAAAGTATGCAATTGTGATGTGGAATGCATGTCAAAAAGTGACACTGAGGGGATATACTTTGTGTGCTACAAAGTAACACTTAAGCGGGCTTTCTGTACAGCGTATCCTACGCAGATATGCGAACCATGTTGCGCTTTCATTGACAACCATTAAAAACATACACCGGCTGCAGGCATAAACGTCTTGGTGTGCACGCCCCCTTAGCAATGTTTACATACAGTATATAAAACATTGATGCTGTTTACAGTCGGTAAGGGTTGAACCATGGTTTTTGAACACTTTTTGTAGCATTATATGGAAACCGTGGTTTATCTATTAAGTAAAAATCTAAATATAATGCCCAGTATGTATAGCCAATAGTTGCATGTAATTATGCAACCTGTAACACTGTAAAATAAAGTGTTACCCAAAATATACCATACACAAACACATGTATCTCTGTGTAAGGCTTGCAAAAATGCACAATTAAATGACTTCCTCCTTTATGACTAATAGGGAAAATCCCTCTGATACCCACATAATGCAAGGCCATGGAACAGCGTTCTAGAGTCAAGATCTTTGGTTCTCTCACTCCTCCGGGAGAGAAAGAGGCCTTGGGCCCTGGATTGTGATTTCTCTCAGTGTATTGACTTTAGTGGCTGGACGGCCTCCAGACCAAGTAATGAAACGCTCCAACCTAAATGTCATAGGCCCGCCGATCAAAGTGTTTGTGGAAAGACGGGTTCTTGATGTGGTTTTGTGGCCACCGAGAATTGTTATGTTTTCAGTGATGCTTTCACAAGACAGATTAATCTCCTCCATATCCTCTGTTTGTGCAAAGAATCCTTTGTATTGGCTTCCCAAGATGCCAGGCCCAGGTCGTCCCACCTATTCCCCTTACTCTTTAGCCATTCCAAACAGAGCAGCCCCTGCCTGTTGTCCCCAGGCCGTCTGACCAAACACACAAAGGATCTCTTCTCACCCCTCCTCATAGCGTCTCTCTGTAAAGTATCATGAGAATCTCAGAGTAACATCACTTAAATACAGCTAACGCCCATTTCATTGTGATGTGGTGGGCTCCAGGGGTGTAAAGTGTAAAGCAGTTGTGCTGTACTCAAGGACTTTTACATTTCAAAATTAGATTTTTTTTATTAAACATGCTGCTTAGTTTGTTCATCAAGTTTCTTTTATTCAAGTTTGTTTTTGGCAAGAAACTTTTTACTTAAATTGTGTAGAATTTTGACACAATGTCCTTTCCTTAATAGTTCACCCACTAAACATTTATTTACCTCCTTTATTCCAAACATTTGTGGAACACAAGAACCTTTGTGACCAGTGCTGTCAAAATGAGTCATAATGTGCACAGTCTAATTTTGAGCTACAGGCAGGCCCGGATTAACACAGTGAAGTGCCCCTGGGTGACCAAATTTCAAGTGCCCCCCCCCCCCCAAAAAAGATACATTATAATGAAATCTAGTCATTCACTTTTTTTTATTAGGAGCACTGTAGCCCCTGACTGAAAATTTTAGGAGTGCCAGCTGAAATTTAGGGCACACCTTAAATCAGCCTGCAATACAATTATTCACATTTTTCCAAAATAACGACATTACTGAAAAATACTAAATAGACTTAACTCTATGCAGTTACTGCACATGTCATTATGCACAATTGATGAAACTTTTAGAATAGGAAGTTATGAACCAAAGAATCATACAACCCCCTTCACTAAATCTAGGCATAAGATACATACATATACTATAAGTTATAATCAGATAGCATACTGTAATGAGGTGAGTAGCACGTCAATCTACATACTTGTATCCTTTAGACGTTTCTCATCTTTTATCCGGTTTTCCCCAACTGGGGACTGATGTCTGAAACCTTTCTCATCTATAATGTTGTTGGTGTTAAAGGAACAGTATGTAAGAAATTGATATCAATTAATCATAAAATGGCCCTGATATTTCACTAGACATTAAGAAATCATTTTCATTTCAAATACTTATATCACTGACAACAGTGGTCTGGCCAGGATATTGTCAATTCAAAAGTGGAGTTGCAGCCCTCAACTGATGTTTATGTTGTCATTTTGTGCATTGGCCACATTGGTGTTATTGCAGTACCAGTTTTGGCCACAAGTTTTGTGATTGCAATACCAGTTTTGGCCACAATCCTACATACTGTTCCTTTAATCTAAGCTAAAAGTTCTCCCGCTCTCTTCGTCTCTCATCTCTGCAATGTTTAAATTTAAATCCGTGCCAGAGCGTCTCCTTGCGGTTCTGAGTGAGATGTGTTGACTTCACCCAGGCTGCGTAGACCCATCAGTACAATCAACTGAGTGCATGGTAACATAAAACGATATACGTGTCATGCAAATGAGCGTTTAAAACCCGATCGCGCATTCCGTAGTTTTGTCACGGGTGCCGCACACGCGTGAGAACTTTTGGCCGCGGTCTGGATAGAATTACAGTTTTTAAAAAAGGCCATTTTAAAAAATTGTAACCGCCAAAATCAGTATTGTATCAGGTCAGTATTAAAAAGTAAATTCTTCATTTTACGCAAAATCTGATATCCGCCATGTTATTCTGTCATCTATTCGCCCTTTTTACCCAAAACGCAATTAACACCAGTCCTTCTGGGCAGAATGCAATAAATCCGCTTAACCAATCACAGCGCACCATTCCACACATTGTAAACAATAATGGCGGCACCAATACACACGGAATGCTAGTTTTCTTTATCTTTTTTGTACTTCGTGATCAACAAACAAACAAACAAAAACAAAATAATACTTTTGATGGCATTGATAAACCTGTGGTGGTTTTCTGTTGTGGGGAAGAAACGCAAGTCATCAAAATCGAATAATTTAGCGAGAGGCACTCGGGAGACGGAAAAATGCCGGCTGTTGCTTGTTCTCCTGACAGCATCAAGCTTCTGTCATGCTAACACATTGACCCCAGCAGATCTTATGAAAAACTTTCCATTATTTTACTCGAAGTCAACGAAAATCGAGCAGGACCAAAACATTTTACACCTGATCGCTGTCAATAAAGTTCAGCGACGACGTCCCAAGAATGACAGCAGCAATGACCGTGTTCTGAATATGACAAAGTACGTGTTTTGATTAATGATATTAATGTTTTTTTTTTATCAGTGTACACCACTAGTCAACTAAATTAATATAACATGGCAAAGATGAATGCACATTTATATATTGATTTAATAGATTTATAACATTTTGAAAATAAAACTTGTCATGGATTTTTTGCATTTATGAAAAAAAAAAAACGTTTTTATAATAAATCTTTGAAAATCTAATTATGGGTTTGAATTTTTGGGAATGATATGGAAAACACATTTTTTTTAGTGGATTTAAACAATTAAAGAAATAAAAAAGATATTGGTACGGATTCTCAGACAGGGTTTAGATTAATCCAGGACACGTCAGTGCAAGGTGGTTTTAAATTTTAAGACAGCTCAAACATGCATTTTAGTCTGGGACTAGGATAAGCTCTGTCTGGGAAACCGCATGATAAACATATATTTTCCTATAGATATTAATTTTGACATTGTGTGTGCCAAATCTGCCAAAGTTTTATTCATTCGGACTCATTTTGCCAGGCACAGGTCACATTTCTTGAAGGTGCAAAGGTTTTTGCCCTACAATCTAAAAAAGGTGCTGACAAAAATGTATTCGCAGCATTGACATAGAAGAACAATTTTTTGGTTTCTCAAAAACCTTTCAGTCAAACGTTCCAAAAAATCTTGACTATTTATAGTGTGTAAAACATTTTTACATTACTTTTTGTACAAATTATTCCTTCAAAAAATATAATTTCTCAGACCTTTTTAAACTGAACTTTCTAAACTTAGGGCTGGCTCCGATGTTGTAACTCAATCTTGAATTGTGCTGCGCTTTTCCACACAAAAAACCCTGGCTCCGTGCCCTGATCCTGGTTAAGAATCAGTCTTAAAATCTTGCTGGTCTCAAACCAGCAAACTTGTGATGTCAGTAGGCGGAGCTTTCACTACAGGAGTTCATAAAAATGATTACACAAACTGTGTTTTTAGATGCATTATTGCTTATTTTATGTCCCAAACACCTGTCATTGTTGCATAACTACCTAAGTTTAAATATACCATTTTAAAATGCACAGTAATATCAACATAACAATCTAAAGCTGTTTTACCATGGAGAAAACAAGTTGTTAAAAAACAAGTTACCAAACGAACTTCTATGATGGTTTATTTATATGTGTTTGGATATATTATGTTGCTATTGCAAAGATGTTTTACAAAAGCGATGTACAGAACATAATAGCACATAGACAGTTTCTTTATTAATGTTCATTGTAATCATTTTATGCTTTCAGGCAAATGTAATTGATTTATGTAACCGTAACACCCAGCAGTATAATAATAATGTTACTACTGGTGACGTAATGCATCTAGCTATTTTTCTGGTGGAAACGCGAGCCGGTACTGAGGTCTGGTCGAGCATTCGCTCCAGCTTCAGTGCCGACACAGAGCCAGTCCGGGTGGAAAAGGGATATTAGAGAGCTAAATGGTTGGGTACCAATACCATGTGTTTCCTCACAGGCAAAATGTCACGAGTACAGGGAATCCAAAAGACAGGAAGACAACGCAGCCCTGCTCCAGAAGAAAGCAGAGCAGCGGAGAAAGGTACGCAAAAAAGAAGTGAAGCAGATGGCTTGAACTTACGCACATCACCTCCACTTTTGGTTCTTCATAGCAACACCAGATCTAAACATCTAGGCAATGCCAAGAAAAAGAACTAACTCAGCCTAGCATATGCTCTTAATTACCATGTCCTAGGTTATAGGAGGTAGTCATGGATGGAATAGTGTAGGTGTTTTCCAGCTGGCCGCATAGAGATATTTTTGTGGCTTTGAATGCTTTTCTGTCGGTCAAGAATGAACTTAAACTCACTGATAAATATCAAGGACAGTGAGGTCAGTGTGATCTATCATGTTGATGTTGTTTATTTATGTAAATGTGCAGTTTAGCTGCTTTAGCAACAAGCTTCAAATCAATTTACTTAAGTAGAGGAGACATTTTTGTTCTACAGTAAATGATAATTGAAATAACATATTATTTCCAGACAGAACTTTTGGAGGAAAAACAAAAACGAGATGAAGATGAAAGGAGGAGGCAGATTGAAAGTGACCGTCAGAGGTATGTAAGGGATAATGTAGAGGCAGCCGGTAGTTATTGGGAAATAAGCCCCGACAGTGTGATCAGGACCCGACGCGAAGCGGAGGGTCTTGTATCACACTGAAGGGGCTTATTTCCCGATAACTACCGGCTGACTCTACATTATCCCGCTTATTACACGGCTACTTGTCACATAAGAAAAAAAACTGGACATGAATATGAATTTGAAACATTTTATTGGCATATTTGTTTTAAATTAACATTTTTTATCCTTCCGCGAAACTTTGCACAGATGCATAAAATGATCGTAATACCTTATTAAGATCCTCTGCTTCATACTTGTCTATCTTCATTTTTTTCTCTTTTAGCCAGTCTTTGAGAAGTTTTAATGCCCATTCTGTATTTTTTTGTGTTGGCTTCGTAGCTGTCATGCTCTATTTTGTCAAGTTCAGTCTCAGTAAGCTCTCTGTGTCTTGTCGTGGTTGTCGAGTGTTTGTCACAAGATGGCGCCAAACAAACAGTAATCTTTATTGATCTTTATTGGCGCGGAGCGATCTTACTCATAAAAGTAGTACCGGCTATGCGTTATTATTTTGGAGCGGTTATTATTCGAAAAGAACGAACCTGCAAATGTCTCAACTGACCAATCAGAATCAAGCATTCCAGAGAGCCGTGTAATAAGAATATTTAACATTCATAACAGCCAATCAGCTGCCCAGGGAAATACAGTCCAAAAAATAAACAATATGATTTTAGAATGACATTGTAATCAGTACATCAATCTTGTGCTTAAAATAATAGTTTATGAAAAATAAAAAATCTCATAATTTACATACACTCAAGGCAAACGTAATGTATATGACTTTAATTAGCTAAACACAAAATATTTTTATAAACATATGCCGTCACTTTGTCTTTATTTATGGGAGTGAGAATGAACTCATAAATTCTTGCAACATATCCTCCAACCCATACCATTGTTTTGGCCGTTTGTCCATTCCCCCAAATATGACCAACGGATGCGTTTACTAAATTAGCGCCTCTACCGGCAGCACGTGAAACTTAATATATTAGTGTATGAAATTATATTTTGGGGTATAATTTTGCTATGATGACATGTAATGGAATATGATTTTAAATTAAACCCACCAGGATTAATTGTATTTATATACACTATTTAGGGATTTAGGGCAAATAACATACCCATTTATTTATTATATGATATAAAACACAGCATACAAAACATTTTTCAAAACATACTTAAAATATTCCATGTGTACCGAGCTCAAACGATCGATTTACGAAGAAAAGACACAAAAGTACACCGCTGTAAATATAAGATTCGTAGTACACTCGTTCACAAACAGTGGTGGCTCGTGACTTCTTTTTTGCAGAGAAGGCATGAATTCGAAACTCGTCAAAACATCACTGTGTGTGGTTCATCATGTCAAAATATGTGTTCCATGCGTCATGTGAACCTATGTGCATTGCGCAAAATGTCAAAATACATGTCTGCTACAGAAGCTTCGTAAAGCTTTATGAGACGCTCGCGTTTGCTAGATACTCACGTAATCTCATGTGAAATCTGAATTTAGTGTTTTATCATTAAAGCTGCGGTAGGCAACTCTGGAGGATTGGTATGATTTTGAATGTTTACAATTTTCGTGCCCCTCCCACACTACCACCAAGCAACCTCCCTTCGAGCTCGTCCTTGTCAGTACGTGTGCACTAGGGTTGTGGCGATGGACGATATCATGATATCACGATATCACTGACATCACGATGGAGAGACACCATCGTGATGCCACGCTCCCACCCCACTCCGTTGCGAGTTGATATACACTAAATCTCTTCTATAGAGTATTAGCCTAAAATTTTTCCGGGATTGCTCTATAACTTAAATTGAAAATATAACTAATGCATATATGCTATTTTAAATACTGTAGTCTATGCCTGAGACGTGACGTGTGTTAGTCTGTGAAAATATCCTGTCAGGCATTTGATCTTGACATTGCTAGAATCTTGTCTTTTTTCATGTTGTACATTTAACTTAAATAATTTAATTTTGTACAAGAAAACAGCCCATATTAATAATTTATTAGTAGCCTATTGTACTGTCTCGGGAGATTGTGCTCATTGTAAATAGCTATAAGGCTATACTGCACTGAAGCGGCAGATTAAGATATAAACCGAGAATTCACCAAACGTCAAGAACAAGAAAACGAGAACAACACTCCGACCGAAACTCAGGATTTACATACACAGACCATGTTTAAATTTCGATGTTTCTGGACAGAAATGCCAACTTGTTCACTTTGTCTAGTTTTAATAAGCTGCGAATTGAAGTGCGGGCTCCTCCCTGCAGTGCTGAAGACCCACTCTGGTGGCACATATGCACAGATATATACGTGCAACCTATTGGAAAGCGCGGAGGAGTCAATGGGTTAGTAAAATAATGAAATTATAGCTTTTAAATAGAAAAAATATTTATGTAAAGAGTTTGTTTGCTTAAAAGTGCACAACTCTTCTTAAGTGGAATAAAGCTACTTTTTACCCTTGTGCAACCTATAGGAAAGAGAAGAGTCATTAGTTGGGTTAGTAAAATAACAAAATTAGCTTTTAAGTACAAAATAGTATTTATGTAAAAATATATATTAAAATAAAAAGTGCACAACTCTTCTCAAGTGGAAGTAATAAAGTAAAATAATGAATAATAATTATATAATAACAGATAATAATGATATCATCGTCCATCGCGATGGTTTAACGTAACCATCGTCAACTGCTAATTTAGGGGACTTCGCCCAACCCTAGTGTGCACCAGTATTTTTGTGAACCCATACTTAGCAAGCATACTTAGATTACTTACATAACACTCCGAAATACAATCAATGGTTGATAAAGCACAATTACCTGTCGAGAAGAAATGTGGCAAGCTCTGCATCCAGCTTGAACCCTTAAAATCTTGTAGATTCCTCCACCTTTCAAAAGCCGGTCCCATGATCCTAGTTTTATAACGGGCAAGGTCGCTTTCTTTTTGTTTCCTTCTTTTCATTGGTTGTTTTCCTAGCTCTGTGAATGTTCTCTTCGCCATCACGCTATGTTCATATTGTAACGCGCGTGAGGGGAGAGGGGGGGATTTGTGGCACGTGCAGGAATTGTAATTGACAGGCAGATTTTACACAGCCCTGTGCTGATTGGACCCGATGAACCGGCCTGCGCTAATTGGACCAGATTGACAGGGAGCGGTGGATTTTTGCAAACCAAATAACAGGCTCTAGGTGGAGGTAGAAGCGCAGATTTTTTTCTTAAACAGTCTAATTTATGTTGTTCTATGGGAGAATAGTGTCGGTTTTAGTGAATATGATCAAAAATATCTTGCCAACCGTAGCTTTAACCCTTTTGACGCATATGCAGCAAGTACGTATTTTGACATGACACACAATGCACATAGGTTCCCATGACGTTCCAAACACATATTTTGACATGACGACCCTCACACATGACACCCCAAACGCATATTTTGTTTTTTGCCTCCTCGGAAAAGAATTCACTGGGCGCCACTGTTCACAACCTGCCACCAAAAGAAGCGATGATATCATCTTTGATTGCGAAATAGCATTGGCTCTCGTGTGTCTTGTGACCAATTGCATCATTAAGTTACTGTAGCTAAGAATATGAAGCACTATTGGTGTTGCGACCAATTGCGTCATGCTCTAATGTGACGGTTTATGTTGCTGTGTGCATTGCATGGATTTCTTATATAAAGTGACCTCACATAAAGTGATCGTATGGTTTCGGTTTGCAACGCAAAATGTTTTTAATACTTTTATGTTTTATATGGTTGAGAAGTGGTTGGGTTTAGGGTAAGATCTTTAAAACCATAACTGTTTATGAAACTACTACTACATTTACAAATGCAGAAATTAAAATGCATCTAATCTGAAGTTTAGGGCAAAAAACTATGGAGGCAATAATCAAGTCATATTGTGTAAAATAATAAGTCCCACACCACGACCAAGAAACGTGTAAATGCGAGCCAAAGTAGCAGTTGAGAGAGGATGAAGCGCGAGAGTGTGGGGCTGATTTTGTGCGTTCTGCGCATGCTTTTATTGCCATTAAATTGCCGCAATAAACGTAACCACAGGTTGTATAAGCTGCTGACCGCTAGAAAGCACATACACGTACCTTTAAATCAAAATACTGTATGGTGTTTGCACAAACTAACTGTTAGGTCATTATTTTTGGAGGACAGTCTGGTCCATATAAAACATATAAGTTATTGATGTGCTGCCATACAAGAGTTTTACTGAAGGGATACTTCAGCTTAAAATGAAAAATCTGTCATCATTTACTCATCCTTGAATTTTGGGATTTGTTAATATGTTTTGTCTTATTTACATAATACATCATAACACTGTTTAAATTGTATTAAATTATTAAACTTCCGGTTTATTTCCATGTGAAAATTAGATTTTAAATCCCAGATTTGTCTCAGACTTTTGGACCTCACCGTATGTGGAAGAGGGAGTCTTTCATTGCTCAGTCTGAATGATTTGTGAAATATTCTGATGAGGTAGAAAAAAGAAAAAGGAATGCTTCTCTGGGTCAAAAATATATATAAATAATGTATAAACAATCCAGGGTGCTCTTCAAAAAAGGGCCTGAAACGTGTTGGCATGTAGCCATTTTTGATTAAAGGCTTTTATATATTTATCAGGAGTGCCTCATTTTTCAATTTTCTTATTCTGATGATGTATTGCTCTCTTTAGGGTGAACTCTGACTTCCTAAAAAGATTGGAGGCAGTTAGTTTAGGTAGAGTGTCTGAACCCGTGGCAAACCCCCCTGTGAGCAGTAACGTCTATCTAGATGATGATGATGAAGAGGCTCCACCCTCATCCGCAGGACTCAAGCCATCACAAGCCCATACAGACAGTGGCGAGCAGGAAGGTAAGTTTTAAACAAGATTTATATGCATCTTCCGGCACTCGGCGTGTTTAAGTCTGTTTTATTTCACAACACCTCTGGAAACGTCTCCATTATGTTTACCTGTTATGTCATAAAGTCCTCTGGTCTGTGTGAGAGATATTGCACAGATCTTTCATCCAATGTTTCTTTCCATTGTCAAACAGCATATAGGCCTGTGTAAATAAACCTCTTCTGGCACGCCATGACTTAGAAGACTAATGTCAGTTCGTTGCCAGTATGAGGCAGATTCACTGGCAGCGAGCTACATGCTTGACGTGTTTTTCATTTGGTTTCTGAGGTCCAAAGTGCCTGCTGCAATGTAAACTCGTCTGTCCCTGAAGAAGTTATAATTATTGACATGCCGCTCTGACAACAGACTCATTAATCTCATGTCTGCATAAACATCAGTTAGCTTTTTGACATCTTGTCTTGCTGCATTGCCATTACTTGTATTCATGCAATGTTGTCTTTAGACATACAGTACACTGCCTTTATGTGGGAACATGATATACACATTACCAAGACTGTACTTTTAAAACCAAATGTTTAAAATATTATAGCCTATTTAAAATGTATGCACTGAGAAAATATATTACACAGTGCCTGTCTGGAATGGCATATTTCATACTACTACAGTAAATTTGACCCTGCCTTTGAAAACCCACCTTCTCAACCAATCAGAATAAAGCATTTAACAGCCCCGTGGTATAAATAATTTACTCATTACTAAGGATCTCTAAGTTCACTTACATCTGCCACAAAATTAGACTGGTAGTTTTAAGCCAATTTAAAAATTCAAGGGCGTGGGAAGTTTTTGAAAATATACATGCAAAGATACAGGTCATTGAAAGTGCTTGAATCTGTTTCATGCAAGAAGTTTTCAGGAAAAAAAATCCATATTATTTCCTGTGTAGTGTAGGATAATATCATAAAAATTCTAGACTTTTTAAGCACACGTGCTAGCTGTTCGCTTTAAATGCTTATATCTTCTGTATGCGAATGTTGATTCATACCAAAATGCTTTTTTGCATAATTGTGTTTGACAAATGTCTCGGGTTACGTATGTAACTGTTGTTCCCTGAGAAGGGAACGAGACGCTGCGTCTCCCTTGCCATACTTCCTGCGTCCCTGTAACGCCGTCTTTGGCAATATTTCAGATAGCGATATACTTCCTGGCTCCCGCGTCACCCTGTCTTTTTAGTTAAGCCTCACCATTGGTTAAACTTGATTCATATTCAGACACACTTACCCATGGAGGGGACCCCAAAGTGTCACCGCAGTGACGCAGTGCGAGTTCCCTCAAAAAGGAACTGTAAACAATGTATCTTAAAAAGTAACACAATGTAAACTTGCTCTCACTTGAAATGTGTCCCCACATTTAGTCCTTGAATTTGAGGGTAATGGACCTGGAAAGTCCTTGTAATGTCCTTGAATTTGAAGTTAACTACTATAAGGTGTGGGAACCATGAGTTTAATGGCGCCTGTTATTTATCATATAAATTGACTAGAGCAAATAAAATTAGCAGTTATACTATATGTAAATGATAATGTATAGGCAGCAGGTTTTTATCGCAGAAATAAGCCCCAACAGTGTGATCAGGTATCTTGTATCATCTTAAAGGGGCTTAATTTGTGATAACAACCTGCGGCCTGTACATTATCACGCTTATTACATGACAATTTTACCTCATAAGGAAGGTAAGGAAAATTATATAGTGATTTGAAATATTTTATTTGCTCATTTGAAATAAATACAGTCCTAAGAAAACATTTTTTATTTCGGTTTTAAGAGATGACAAAACGTTCAAGTGTCACCACAATATTTGGTTTAATCATTTGTAAATCTTATGCTGGATATCTTTTTTAATTAATTTAGTTTTGTGTAATATTAAACTGTGCCTATCAAAATGATTTGCAGCATCGGGGTTATTGTTTTTAATGGTTTTTTTTTATCTGAAGCATAAAGGGATAGTTCGGCCAAAAACGATATTAAACCCATGATTTACTCACCCCCAAGCTGTCCGAGTTGCATATGTCCATCGTTTTTCAGACAAACACATTTTCGGATATTTTAGTAAATATTTTATATCTTTCAGTTGATTAAATGTAATGTTACGGGGTCCAGCAATAGTCCACGACCTTCAAGTCCAAAAAAAGTGCGTCCATCCTTCACAAATTAAATCCAAACGGCTCCAGGATGATAAACAAAGGTCTTCTGTGGGTAATCCGCGCGGTGTTGTTGTAGAAATATCCATATTTAAAATGTTATTAACGTTATAAACTACCTTCCGGTAGCGCCGCCATCTTAGAGTGATGCGCATTCAGGATGAGAGCTTACGCAGCGTACAGAGTTTCTCTGCTGCTGCTCTGTGCCCCCGCCCTCCGAATTTGTCATACGTCACTAAGAAAAGTGCGTACACTACGCTAATACTCTCTCCTGAGTCTAAGATGGCGGCGCTACCGGAAGGTAGTTTATAACGTTAATAACATTTTAAATATGGATATTTCTACAACAACACCGCAGGGATTACCCACAGAAGACCTTTGTTTATCATCCTGGAGCCGTTTGGATTTAATTTGTGAAGGATGGACGCACTTTTTTTGGACTTGAAGGTCGTGGACTATTGCTGGACCCCGTAACATTACATTTAATCAACTGAAAGATATAAAATATTTTCTAAAATATCCGAAAATGTGTTTGTCTGAAAAACGATGGACATATGCAACTCGGACAGCTTGGGGGTGAGTAAATCATGGGTTTAATATCGTTTTTGGCCGAACTATCCCTTTAAAGCTACACTGAAGCAATGAAACATTGTAAAAAAACAATACAAAAAAAAAAAAATGTGACTGCAGTACTTGGCTTGACTTAATCTCATAATTAGATTGAGACTTTAGTCTGGATTTCACAGGGATGGTCATAGAATATTCCTGCAGTATGCATTACTGTATGCATACTATGCACAGTATGCTAATTATTTATAAATATTATCTATATTTCCTAAAACATAAGCACAATACAGTTTGGTATTAGGCTACTATTCAATTTCAAATAGGCAGTTAGGGCTGGGCGATAAATCAATATTTATATGTACCGTCGATACACCTTTATCGATAACGATGGGGGGGAAACGAAGTTCATTGCTAAAACTGCATTAGGCTACATTACATCACCGTTCCTAGATCTTAAACAGACTATTATATGCCCTGATAAAGGAGCGTGCCGCGAGTGACAAGCAAACAGCCAATAACAAGTGTTGCTGAGGGAGTCAGTTGCACCATCGCCATAACAGGAAAAGCATAAAAACGTGTAAAAATGATTGCTGTGGCCGAGGAGATTGTTCTTCATTCCTTTCTGACAAACAGACAAAAAACCTGTTTGATTCCCACATGTTGTTTTAAACTTCTTAATGGAACATAGAAATGACTTATGGTTCGATTCAGCTCAAATCTAGCTTTATATATGTAGTGCTTTTTGGCCAAGAGGTGTGGCTGTAACGATTAGCTTTTCCAACTGTAGAGCGTGCAGACTGCTGGGTGATGGTGTGGGACTAATGTGTCATTCACATCAAAACTGTCTGCATATGTTTTCTCATGCCGAATGTCACATTACATTTGCGTGTTTAGCGTCGTCACCACATCTGGCTGAATGTTTAATTCCCAGCTTAAGTGTGAGATCAAGCAAGCCTCTGATTTTAGGCACACATATCTGTCTGTGATTACCAGAAACACAAGACATGTTTGTCTCAAAACCTGAGAATTGGATTTACTCATGGGACTCAGTGGCGGCCGGTGACTTCTTTTTTCGAGGGGGCTTGATCCGAAGTTCGTCACAACATGTATGTAGCTCGTCATGTGTGTGGTTCCTTTTTTCAAAATATGTGTCCTGTGCGTCGAGAGATCCTGTGTGCATCACGTGTCTTGTCAAAATAAGTACCTGCTGCAGACACGTCTAATGCGTTTATGATAAAAGAGACACTCGCGTTTGCCAGATACTCACTTAATCTCATGCGTATCAGAGTTTACTGTACTGTTAAGGGAGTGTCTTCTATTTTGTGAACGTAAGTGTCTTTTTTTATCATAAACGGTTTTGACGCGTGTGCAGCAGGCACTTAATTTTGACAAAACACGTGATGCACATGGTTCACATAACGCAACATATTTTGAAAACGCAAGCAACACACATGACACTCCAAACACTTATTTTGAATTTGCACCCCTCGGATGAGCAGTCACCAGCCACCACTGATGGGACTCATTCTCTGGATTATCATACTATAAAGCAAAGTCTAGCCTAAAGTTTTTACCTTTAACAACCTTTCAACCTATAGAATTGTACCGTTTTGGAATTCATTCAGCTGATCTCCGGGTCTGGCTGTACAGTACCACTTTTAGCATAGCTTAGCATAATCCATTGAATCTGATTAGACCATTAGCATCGAGCTAAAAATGGCTGCAGCAGGTGCAATGATATTACGCAGGGCCTGAAAATAGTCCCCAGCAATTGAAAGTTACGTAACAAGAGGGGCTATTTTCGGGCACTACGTAATTATCATTGCGACTGTTGCAGCCATGGTACGGTAGCAAAGTCCTTGATTATTACGTCAGAATGTAACTACAGAAGAGTCAAGTTTTAAATAGGAAAAATATCAAAACTCTTTGGTTATTTTTGAGCGTGATGCTAATGGTATAATCCAGTAATTCTCAAAGTGTTTATACATTCGTCACTTATTTAAGTAGATTTTTAACGCACTTGCAAAACTGTGATATCAGTTCTTGCCATTCTGTTTTAATAACGTAAAAATGGATCGGTGGCTAAACCAAAGAGGAGTCAAAAGAAGGATCAAGCATAAACTGAAAGCAGCTAAAATCCACAGATCTATTAGTTTTGTAATGTACTAATTTTCGTTTCATGTGTAAAATCCCTGTAATTTCAGTGATTTTGGACATTAAGGGGAAATGTTTTTTTTCAGCATTTTATTTTTACCATAGTTACAATCATAAACTTCATATACCCACCACCTCAGTTTTAAACTAAGGGCTCTTTGGAATGACATTAAGTGGGACCTAGGCTGTTATAGTATGTTTAATTGCATTTTTTTTCACATGTGCAGTTTGTTGTTCATATTAAGCTGCAACTCATTTCACATTTACTTGTTCAAATGAAATAAAATTCCTGAAATAAAATTCATATAATAATTTCTGAACATTGCATTGCATTTGTGTTTAAAAAATTAGTTTTTGACTTGAAACAGTTGCATATTAAACTGAAATGTAGCTTATCCTTACTATTTTGTTGTTTTTTTGGGGTGTGTTAGAGTGGGACTCTGTTAGGTGGTCCTCAGAAAAAAATTGAAGCATAAAGTGATCCTTAGGCTGAAAAAGTTTGAGAAACATTGGTCTAATCAGATCAATGGATTATGCTAAGCTATGCTAAAATTGGTACCACCAGACCTTGAGATCGCCTGAATGGATTCCAAAACCATAAAACTCAAATGTTTAACTCTAGGGGAGCTGGAAAATTTGCCTACTTTCAAAAAAGTAGATTGTCCCTTTAAGCTTTGGGTAAAAGCATCTGCTAATGCCTTAAATGACAAGCATTCTGTCCATCATTGGTATTTGGATTTTCTTTAATTTCCTCATTAAGGATTTTGAATCCAAGAACGGCCTTCCCATCTGTCCAGCATTCCTGGTATCTGTGTGTATGGGATATCTGTCTGACATAGCCCTAGTTTTGTCCATTAGTATGTGGTTTAGTGTGGGATTGAGATGGTGCTGTTTGCGGAATAGGCTGGCAACAGCACTGCGGTGGAGGCGAGTTTTCCCACCCTTGTCTGTCCTGCTGCATGAACCAAATGAACCAATCGAAAGGTCAATGTCCCGCTGCACTCATGCATAGCTGCAAAGTATTGAATGACTGCGTTTGTGTACACATACGTTTGTCTTTGACGGAGACTCCGAGAGGATATGAAGTCTCGAGGAACAAATGACCACATACAGCTACATCTCTAGGAACAAATGACCACATCGCTCTTGTTTATTTTGACAGCCTTTCACTTGTTCATGAAAATACAAATTTTGTGCTGCATTACGTGCTAAATTGTGTATATTTATAACTTTGTGTGTTTTTCTTTTCGTAGATTGTGATCAAATGTGGGCCGTGATGAAACTTCAGCATCATTTTCCATACTATGAGCGTGATATGCTGGAAGACATCGTCAGACAGTGTAATGGCAATTACCAGCAAGCATATGAACTACTTAATGTGTAAACGAACACATTGTTATTGTGATCTTCTGGCGTGATGAGCTTGAGCTTTACAGTTCATCCAAAAAGAACAAATCTGTCCTCATTCACTCAACTTTATGTTGTTCCAGACGATTTTCTCTAATGGTCCTCACACATTGGGATCCCTTTTAATGCCTCATGTTTCCCGATAGTTTCATTTCCCATTCACTTTAATTGGAAGTTGATAGAAAGAGCAGCCAGGATTTTATAAAAACTCAATGTTTGTATTTCAAAGACATGAAGATGAGGAATGAAATAATGAAGTTTCACTAGTCCCACTTTATATTTTGTGTCATTACCTACAGTGTATGTACATAAGAAAAAAATATTTAATGAGGAGAACCGGGGTGAAAGTAAAGCGGGACGAAAGAAACAAAGTGATTTTCTCAGATTCCTGACTACATTTGCATTTTAAACTATGACAGCATGTTTAGCACACAACCCTTGACAGAGCTAAAAAATATTGCGTTATTTTCTCACTGTTTTGCGCATATAGGTCCAGAAAGCTGTTTTCGACCATGATAAGTACATTTTTCATATAACGCGTTGTGTTTCTCTTTCATGTGTTACAGTACTGATCAATCTACAGGTTATTTAGAGCTCGAACACATCCTAAAGTTTGACTTCGCAAAGTTTTTCAGAATAAAAGTTAATCGGGTTTAAATGTTAGGATTTCCTGGTGGGACGAAAGTAAAGGGGGTCGCACACCAACCACGCAGCTCAGCTTCGCGCCGCGTCGCGTCTAGGACAACTCGGAGGTATCGTAAACCAGGAAGTGCACATTAAGTAGCGCAGGCTTCGTCAGATAGCGTCTACTCTAAAATGCTAAATATACGTTAGCAGCCAATGTTAATCGTTAATGATTTGGGACGAATATGATGTTATTTAATGTTAAACTATTTGAGTGGCGCTCTGTGGGGCGACAGGGATTTGAGCAACTTTTTGGGTCGTGGCTGGGCGCTGCGGACAGGCGCCACCTGTTGGCGGTGGTGTGCGTATACTCATAGAAAACAATGTGTTTGATTTTTTAGAACGGCGCGGCGCTGAGCTGTGCATCCTGTGTGCGACCCCCTTAACACTTGTTACACATAATACTGTTGAATTATGTTGAAAATTTATATTATTCTCATTTGATTTAATTAAATTTTATAGTGTTCAAACTGTTCAAAAGTTTTTTTTTTCAACAATTCAAGTTTGTACTGTCAGGTTGTCAATGTTGAAACATTTGATAAAACTGAAATTTAAAATGAAAATGTATATAAGATACATATATATTTATATAAGATAAAATACAAAATATGTTTGCAGTTACATAACAAGGTCATAGTCATTTACATTTACTAAAATCAAGTGTAACGTAAAAATCTATATTGTTCTGTTGTGTTACTTTGACACACCTATGTGTTACTTTCGTCCCAGATGGCGGGGAAAACGTGCCGCAAGATCAAGGATTTTTGCTGCAACAATCACAAAAAAACAAAAAAGCATTTTTCTGGAAGGACTGTCTACATTAACAGCAACATTACACACTAACTAAAGTTTAAAAAATGGGATCAGGAAAAACATAACCTTTAAAAACATCCAAAAAAAAATTACTTTCTCCCCTGCTCTCCCCTATATAATTTACCAATTGTGTGCTTATGTATTGTTCTGGGCGTTAGGGACATTGCAGGGATTGACATTAAGCGTCATTAGGCGGTTGTCCTTTGGACAAGTAAAATTGCCATTCAAATTTGTCCGAATAAAAAATTTAGTTGCTCGGAGATAATAAATGCAGTTTCATTTGTGGAGTAAATATAATTGTTTATTGTAGTTAGCAGTGGCAGCCGGTGACTTCTTTTTTGAGGGCACCTGATGTGAAACTCGTCAATACATGTATTTAACCCCGTCATGCTTATGGCTCGTCACTTCAAAATATGTGTTCGGCGCGTCATGTCTAAATACATGTCTGCTGCAAACCCTTCAAAGGGTTTTATGACAAAAGAGACGCTCACGTATGCCAGATACTCGCTTAATCTCATGTGTAATCAGGGTTTAGTAGTTAATGTTTTGTGAGTATTTTGTAAGCGTCTCTTTTATCATAAACCTTTTCGGCGTGTGTGCAGCAGGCTCGTATTTTGACATGACGCATTATGCATATAGGTTGACATGACGCACCAAACACCTGACACTCCGAAAACATATTTTGAATTCGTGCCCCTCGGAAGAGAAGTTATCGGCCGCCACTTGTAGTTAAACAAAACAACATTTAATCTAGATGTAGAGTACATATGTTTATATGCAAGTTTTTGGTTCAGCACTTTGGTATGTGTGTGTATACGCTATGTGTGCCTGTCGTTATAACCATGGGTTTGAATTTAGCATTATTGAGGTGTACTCCGGTAGAAATGAATGTCACAGTAAATATTGGATTTTCTCAATCATTTTTAAATCATTTTATTTTATTACTTTTTGAATTAATGTATTTTAATTTTATTTATTTAATTTTAATGTATTTAATTTAATGTATTTTTTCAATAGATATTTTAAAGTTACTTGTCCGGCATTCAAGTAAAATTTCTCACTTGCCCTTCTAAAACATACAGTTGTCCCCGACATGCGGACAAGCGTTAATGTCGAGCCGTGCATTGTATACATTTTTTTTTTGTAATTTAAAGTAGGACAGTTTCATTTTTGGGTGAAAGAATCCTTACTTAAAACAATAGCGGGTTTGAAGATTGTAGCATCTTTTGAAATGACAGAAAAACTATTTATCTTGTTTAGTTTGCTCAGTTATTTTTATTCTGACACAAAATGGATTGACACTTAGCCACAGAGAGAGAAATCAAACGAATAAATCAAAACCCGAGTCTGCTGTGGGAACGTTTATGGATCCCATGTGTACAGTTTGCAGGGTAAATGATGTGCATTCACGAAATTCAAAGGCTAATTTATAATGAGGTAAATGACTGGCAAAGTTCTGTGTCTATCCACCATATGGGAGGGACAGTGAAAACCAAACCACCATACATTTGCTTCCAGACTGTATAGGTTTATTGTTAAAAAGTTTCTGTTAAAGTAATGGTTTCTGTAAATGTGGATGAGAGTTTTCTTGATCTACAAAAGTTTTTGGCAAAATAATACAGATTCCAATGCAGATCCCTCGTTTTTTGGGTAAAAGCTTGTGTTGTTGTTGAATCAAGATCACTTATGCTTCTGCGCAGGAAAAGATTCTTATGTAAATGTGTTCACTGCATTAAACATATCATTTCCTGTGACAACTTCCCTGTCTTTTGATGAGTTTTTCTTTGTGCGTGTGTTTTCCTGTAGAGATAGTTGTGGAAAGAGCGGTTCCCAAGGTAACCCAAACTCAAAGGAAACCGTGTTGTTTCTGACACCCGATACGGAGAACTGCTTCCGAGAGATGTTGTTTTGGGTCATTGAAACTAAAAGGGTTTGCACCATACTGTAACACCATATAGAGCAACCCCGGTGACCCACAAATCAGAAGTGTTGGTAGGCCCGCAAGACCCCGATTACCTCAGCAGCAGCCAGGGGGATTTCCTGTGGGTGGTTCCCCGTCTGAATTAGGTCACGGCATTACCCATATCACAGAAGAATTCTGGGGAAAATAATAAAATCTACAGACAGCAATAAACCACAGCATACACCCAGCAGATCTGGGCTCTATTATCCATTGGTGTCGAAAAAGACAAATATATTGATTCTCTATGAAATTACCCTTTTTGTTTTGCCGTTTGACCGTTTTCCAAAGATTGTGAGGGAAAAAGGTTTTACTTCAAGAATCGCATGAGTTACCCTTTAGCTCTTTTATTATTCCAAGGTCCTGTCTGAGTCATTCAATGCAGAAGAAAAACACGGGAAAGACTACACTATTACATCTGCACAAGATACACTTTATCATCAGGGACGTGTTCGTTTTTCGGTAAGACTTGGCGTGCAGGGAATAACGTTTGCTTTATTGAAACATTATCCACCTTGTCTGTTGAAAGGAAAGGATACTTCAGGACAGAGAAGGACCTTAAAGTGAACTAGGAAAACATGCCACTCGCAAGGCTGTAACATGTAAAGATCTCCTTAGTCAACCACAACTGAGTCACTGCGCTTCCTGGGGAAAATCGGTTCTATTGAGGCACGCCTCGCCTTTGGCTGACAGAGCCAACAATCCTCATTCAATCACCTCAGACACAAACAAATAAATAAACTAGATACAGGACAAACATTTTTATAAATACTACAGTTTAGTGCAACTATACTATGATTAAGTGCTGGAATTGATGCCAAAGAGTGATTCATTTGATCCGTGTATTGGGAAATAACTCTACTAGAAAGCACTATGTATTTGGCAAAAAATACAAAAGCCAGCTGTTCTGCTGAACGTATAAAGTGATGTCTTGTGTAATTGTCTGTTAAAGGATGCAAGTGAAGAGTTTAGATCTGACATGTTTACTTGTAAATGAGCATTTATATCAGGCTCTTATGTTTAGGTTTAGAAATTTCTCCCTAATGGCATTGAAAAGGTTATTAGTCAGTCATTGAAATATTTTGACAAATGTCAATTTAGTTATTTCATTTAATGAAAAAAGTATTGTGGATTTACGTCATTCAATTACAGATACTGCTTCTACATGATTGAAATAGGTTTTCTTAACCCTTAAGGGTTGTTGAGGCCATTTTGGTTTTTTTTTTGTTTTAATTTGGACACAACTTTCTCTATGTTTCAGCAAATGGAATGCTTTTTGGTGACAAATCTTATATTGACACACATTTGGTTTGATCAAAACAACCAACTGTTTACAAGATAATTGCTAGATTTTAACTCTTTAATTGCCAAGTTGTTAATTGAAGTCACTGATTTGGGGGGAAAAAACACAAAATTAACGATTTTCAATATAAAAAGTGATTGTGGACTGGATTTTTTAAAACTTTTTCAGATTCTTGGGCATGTTAAATATTTATAAAAACATTGGCTTTTATTCTTTTTGATTCATTCATTATGCAGCCTCAGATTTATTTTTTTCTCCCTAATTAGCTGTTTGTGCCTTTTTTGCCCCATTGACTTCCATTATAACAAAATTTTTTGACTGCAAGACCATGACAACTTATTATTATGCATTCTTGATTGTTGGTGATTTTTCCTTTTGATAAGAGGTAAAATGTGTAATTTTTACTGTTGATCACCATGTGGCACCATTAACCTTTTAGTAGGCCTGTGCAAAAAACAGAGCTTAATTTCTGGCTTGTACATTGAGTTAAATGGAGTATAATAGCATATTTGTGTGTGTGTGTGCGTGCGTGCGTGCGTGCGGCCGGTTAATTATCACGTTGGGGGGACCAATTGTCCCCACAAAGATAGGAATACCAGTGTTTTTGTGACCTTGTGGGGACATTTTGAGGTCCGCATGAGGAAACAAGCTAATAAATCAAACAGAATGATGTTTCTTGAAAATCTAAGGTATCAGACAGTTTCCTGTGATGGTTGGGGTTAGGGAATGGGGCAGGTAAGGGGAATAGAATATACAGTTTGTACAGAATAAAATGCATTACGTCTATGGAATGTCCCCAAAAAACATGGAAACCAGAATGTGCGTGCATGCGTGCGTGCGTGCGTGCGTGCGTGCGTGCGTGCGTGCGTGCGTGCGTGCGTGCGTGCGTGCGTGCGTGCGTGTGTGTGTGTGTGTGTGTGTGTGTGCACGTGCATGCACGTGCATAATAAAATAAAGAAACTAAAACACACATAAAAAGGGCGAAGTGATGCATGTGGCTTTCTCATTTGGGTTGTATCCAGAAGTTCAAGACCGGTGACTTCTCTTCTGAGGGGCACAAAAATTCAAAATATGTGTTCGTTGCGTCATGTGAACCATGTGCATCATGTGTCATGTCAAAATATGTGCCTGCTGCACACGTGTTGACAGGGTTTATGATAAAGATGCTCACATTCACAAAATACTTACAAGACACTAACTTAACACATGACATTAAGTGAATTTCTGGCAAACATGAGCATCTATTTTATCATGAAACCTTTCGGTGTGTCTGTAGATGGAACATATTTTGACAAGACGGATGATGCACATGGTTCACATGACGCAATGAACACATATTTTGACATGACAGGCTAAATTCATGTTATGAAGAGCTTCGCATCGTGCGCATTAGAAAAAGAAGTCACCGGCCGCCACTGCTCACAAGGGATGCAAGTTTAAATGTGCTCCACAGTCGTTTCACGTTGCTCATCTGTGCACTTTGAGGACTTTGCTGAAAATCGCCCTGATTCTTCGAACAAACTGGTATTACTGAATGGCCTGAGACCGGGCTGAAGTGGATTTGAAGCAAAAGTATTTGATGGACGAACTGTTCAGTCAATATCATTATCTCATTTTTGACGGAGGTGGCGTTTAGCTGCTTTTGCATTTGAGCTCTTCAAGTTAAATTTGGATTTGAGAATGAACATTAACTGAGACTTTTTCTCGTCACTTGTATTTTTTCTTGTCACCTGTATTTCAGATTTATCTGCTGAGATAAAGGTGTTGTTTCAAAAGAGATATTAAACTTAACTCAGATTTGCCCAACTATGAAAATAAACTTTAGAGAATTCAAAATGTATTGAAACATTTGTCATTTCATTCTTTCATGACCAAATGATCTTAGTTTTTCTATTCACATTAATTGTGTTGCTCTATGATCCTACTGTATGTCAGCAATTGTCTTGTGTAATTGTTTAAATTCCAAAGTTTCCTGATGTGAAGCAATTTTATGGGAAAAGTATGACACTTAAACAAAATATAATTGAGAACTCCATGTCCAAGTCTTTTGAGCTTAAGAAAAGCAACATCTGAGCAATAAAACTGCCAAAGACACAGTTGGGAAGCAATATCAACAACGATGGTGTGACAGATCTTATCCCACATGTTAAAGCCGTTTTAAGGGTGTGAAGCCAAATGTAAGCGGACTGACTGGAAATCTGTCACCACGTTGGTCTACATGGTTTGAGGAAACACTGTGCAGCGAGGAGTTCTCATTACACCAGCATGATGTCTCTATGTCCCGAGTGGACCTTAAGAGAGTAGTAGACCAGTGCGCTGACGCCACTCAAAGTCCTCGCCGTCTATGTGATTTAACACTCTAATTATGGCCGATATTGTTTCCTGGGGCATTTTTTATCTTGACCGTTTCCCCACTAAGGCTTGGTTCCATTCCAACCTTAAGTCACTTTACATGAAACCTGCACAGTTGCAAGACTAGCTAAATATTTGCTTTCTCTGGTCTGGCACTGGCACAAAACCCAAAAATATAGCGCAAGGCAACGGATTTGCCTGCCTACAAACTCCTAATAAGCACAGATCGGTGACGGCCTTCTCTGGAAAATTGCCCTTCTTTAACTTTTTCTCTCTCGCTCTGGATTCTCACGGGTAGCACAAGATCACAAGCCACATGCCCTGATGAACTTCCTCTGCCCCAGGCCTTCGTCTCATCTGAACTTTCGTGACCTCCTCAGCCAGTAGATTTGAGGCGACATTCTCTCCTCCCACCAGTCGACAAGAACCCCAAGCTGAAAACCACTAACATGCTGTTCTGTGGACACACTGTTGGGGGCAGAACAAACTGCTTGCTGCCTAATTAAAGGCCAAAGCAGATGAAACATCAACAAAATCTGTTGGATTTATGAGAAGTAGCCATTTGTGATTTGGTAGAGTATTTTGTAGAGTTTGTGTATCTTGCACCCAGGGCATGGTAGAAGATAAGGAAAACATTTATTAAAAAGTTTATTCATTTATCCAAGCAGTCAATCTTCAACCAAAGTGCAGCTGCTATTAATTGAATTTATCCTACTACAAAAAAAAAACTTCAGTGCATAGCACGTTGTGTATCTCTTGTACTACAGACATAAATGATGCATCCAATCTTGCAGCTTTACAAATTGCATCTAGGGAGAAAAATATCATAGAGACCTGAGGGTGGGTCTGGGACAACCCTAATGGTGAACTTTAGCAAACACCCAATATATCCTCAGAACCACATATGCTGAACTACATTCTAAAAATTGGTGGTTTATTTTCAACCCAGCATTGGGTCAAAAAGAGACAAACCCAATCCGTTGTTGGGTTGTAATGTAACCTATGCTGGGTTTCTTTCTTTGTGTGTTTCTTCATCATGCCATTCTAGCATCTGGGCAATTTGGTATCTCCAGTTCACCTAACTTGCATGTTTTTGGCCTGTGGGAGAAAAAAACAGAATAACCGGAGTAAACCCACACTGACACGGAGAACATGCAGTCTCCACACAGAAAGGCCCAATATCCAATTTTTGGGTCAAATCTATACAATTTAGGGAAGGATTTAGGCGGCTTCAGTGGCAACAACATAAACAAACGGCTTTGTGGCCCAAACGCAACTTCCAGTAGACTTCCTCATAGAATGAAAAATAACTGGGTCCCTCTAGGGTAGATTATTTATTATAACAAGCAAAAGAAATAACCAATAATAAAATCATAGCTAAATTATATCAACTAATACACTGAGCTAACATTACTGTGTAAAAATGAAAGCGTCTATAACACATGGTGTTTCTGCATATCTGATGTTAATCTGGAGTACCTATAGAGTAGTATTACATTTTATCTCCAAAAAGTCTTAAGTTTTTATCAGATTTATAAAAGACAGATTAGCTTTACCAAGTCTTTCCAATAACGTAAAAAAAATGGAAGGAGTTACTAGCTGCGGGAGGAGCGAGTCCGAGTCAACACTTTATACAACACTGAATAGATAACTTATGATTCACTACATGTTTGTGTTGTTTATATAATATGCACTTACACATCTATTTCCAACATAACACAGGAGTATTACTTACCGCATGCAACTCATGACCCGCTTGGGAATTTTCAATTAAATCCAGCATAGAACGACGCTGCTACCCCGGTAAAACAACCTATACAGTATCCATTGTTTCCTGTGACTAGGTTATCGCTTTCCCGCTGATTGACGTGTGGGCGTGGTTTTCCGGGAAAGTGCCCATAAAAAGAAATGATACATATAGCTTACCCCTGAAACGTTAGCAGTTCCTGTAATCAAAAAAAAAAAACTTTCCAAAACTTGTACGAACCCTGGCAAAGTGCATTTGGCATAGAAATACTCTGTAACATGTCTAACTGATTTTTTGACACTTTGCCTATGTTAAGCATGAGGAAACAACTCTCAAACTGTGTTAAATGCATGAAAATGCATGAAATACCATTGAACTCCCCCCCCCCCCCCCCTTAAATTTACAATGTTAGCTACAGATCCTTATTTTCTTGTGCTGCTACCAAATCTGCACAGCAGTGATCCCTGCTCACTGTTTCACCTGGTCTTTTGGAAACTTAATTTTTTTTTCCACAAATAATTTGTTTTAGAAGCAATTTTCGTCGCAACCCAGACCTATAAACAAGCACAGGCCAGAAGTTAGGGGTTGTGTACACCAAAACTTTTACGCCCGCAGCTGGGGCATGTTTTCAATTGTGTCAAATGGAAGCTCGACGTTTTTCAAATAAGCCAGCAGCTAGCGGTTTTCTTCCGCGCCAACAACCGGCGCCCATCGGTTTATCCATGCTCAGCGCTGAGCACCTAGAGTTGAAAAATGTTTAACTTTGCTTGAAAAGCTCCGCTCGTCAATGTCAGTTCTCACGCGGCCGTCCAATCACAGTGGAGGTGGGGCGGGACAAGTATCACAGCAACCAACCGTCTTACAGCTGACGTATCAGAGCTACCAAAGCGATTCGCTGAAGATAGCTGGCACTCAGGTGAAAAACAGCTGGCATTCGGCGTTGTCCAGCCGTTTCAGCCGCATTTAAAAGCTTTGGTGTGTCCAGCCCCTTAACTTCAGGCCCCGCTTGTCGGGGTGGGTAAAAAATTGTCACTTTATTGGCGGGTTGGGGCAGGTCATTAAAAACAAAATAAATAAATGAAAAACATTTGGGAATATATATTTTCATATTTTATTAGGTCATTTGATAAGGTTACAATACATAGGCCTACTTGCGTGATGTCCCTAAACCTTTGTTTCAGAGCAGCTTTACCTTAATAAATGCAGGAGAAAACACAGAAAAATCAGTGGATAACATAAGCAGCAAAGCAGGCACGTGCAGAGGGGGGGGGGGCGGCGGGTGCCCAAGCACCTGCCCCTTTACCCCTGGATGACCAAAGTGCCCTTTTTGTCAAGGCATTTTTTTGTAATTAAATGCCCTTTTGTGAAGGCCTGCCCAATCTAACTATTAGTAAAATTAATAAAAAATAATTTAGACGCAAATAAAATTAGTCACATGATGACGTATTGACCTTTCATTGGACAATCAGGGACGATCATCACTAGCTAGCTCACAGCGCTGGCAGCGCCCACACGTGCACGACACGGTGCGCAGGACAGGGAGGATCCCCCTCGAGCCGGCATTGAACCGAAGCGATATGCTTGTTATATTATTAATATTTTACAAGAACAACGTGAGGAGAGCATGCACAGCTTTTGTTTATTGCTGTCTGTGTGTATTAACATCTCTACAACGTTAGATGCAAACAGGGCTCTCAAGTCTCATGCATTCGGCGGGAGACACACGCACTTCAGCCAGTTTACACGCCAGTGACGCCACACCTTGCATTTCTCACGCTGAAAATAAAACATTCTTCCATATAAAAACAATGGATGAGGCAAAGGCAGGGACGTTCTCTGCCGGGAGTTCATACAGGTAGCTGTCTCGAGTTTTTAGGTGTGCTCAACTTCACGCAGCAATGCAAGAACCGAAACGCACATGACATCAAAGTACCGCGAGAAATATTCGGGAAATCATACGGAGGAGTTTGATTTCAAATCGCTCTCGCGCTGTTCTAATGTCATCCACCTGTCACGCGGAGTTTGTTGGAAGAGCAAGATCCGATGAATACGGTAAAAAAACTCTTATTTTTTGTATCACATTGAATTTACGATTCCTGGACTCGCCTTTGATAAAAGACAATGTGAGCTGATGTTGGGTAATATAGCCATACTCGTGCTAAATTATTAACTCAGTCAAAAACTCTCCAGCTTTGCAACCAGTTTTAGTTTACCTGAAAATAAAGAAAGTACTAGAGGCTTCATAAAATGAATGAAAGGAGAGATGAATGTCATTATTTTATTGCCCTGTCATCAAGGCATCAAAGTGTGCAAAAACACAACACAAACACGATTGAAAACTATAGGCTACTCTCTTTGTATACAAATTTCGAACAGGATTAGAATAGAATAGAATTATATTTTAAATATGACAAAAAAAACACAAGACTGTAAACGTAATAATATCTTAATGTCACAATGCAATAATATCATATAATTTCAAAACTGCATATACTGTTGACACACACAAACACAAAATGAAATGCACTGTAAGTCGTTTTGGATAAAAGTGGCTGCCAAATGCATAAATATATAGATATAAAACTCAGTCTATATAGATTTTTCTCTCTCACTCTATTTGCAAGGAAAATAAAGGAAAACGTTAGACTTAAAATCATCTTTCTATTCTGTATTACTTTATTATTTGTTTTAGTTGTGTGCTTGCGTGTCAGCGAGCAAAGTGCCCTTTTTATTTTTTGAGCACCTGCCCCTCCAATTGTCTCTGCACGTCCCTGCAGCAAAGTACAGCGGCTAAGATTAAACCGTATTAGCGAGCGTAGTAAAAGTGTAGCATATAGAAGAGGGTGCTTAGTTCAAATTAAAGATGGAAGACAAGGGGCTTGTTTTCATTTACATTACAATGCCTCATGGTCGCGGTGCAGGAAGGGCCAAATAATTCTATAAAAGCAAGACCCGTGCGTTTAAAAAAACTGCATCACTAGCAACAACATCCAATGAAATTTTCTATTTCCAAAAGTTGTCTGCTATAAATAATCAGATGTGTGTTGTTTATAATATATCTTTATTGCCTTCTTTATGTAGGTTGCTACGAGCAGAGTTTAAAATAATACACATACTAGACTGAACCAGATGAGGTCTCTTTGGTTTGTGAAAACATTCCACCCAATAAACTCAGTCACTTAATTTAGAAGTTATACAGGACAAAGCCCTGACCGTACTGTGGTCTTCTGTCTCAGTAAAATCCTCAATGATGCATCTAAAATCATAACTGTATTCCAGTTTATTCATAGTGAAATAAGTTCAGGAGCCAAGCGACAACCTTTGACCCACAAACAGCCAGGCTTCTTTCACAACACTCAGTTCAATGTTTCTAGCTATTGCGTAAAACCAAATTTGAAGCAATTGTGGTATTCCACCAAGGAAAGTCTCTAAAAACCAAAATGGCCCAGCTCTACTGTACAAAGAAAACAATATTTTCCCACAGAATGGCCACCATTAATTTCATATAATCCAAAAATACAGCTAAATAATGGCCTGATGTTTATGTCATTTAGTGAAGTTTTAGGTTTTGGCAAAGAAACGTTTAAAATAATTAATGAAAAGGTACTTTTTCTCTTAGAAAACACCAAACCGCTGCTTATTCCAGCAGTTGTGTGTGGAATTTGGAGAGGTGTCCAAAATCAGGCAATCCAAACAAATCAAGCTATTATTTTCAGTCATACAGAACGCACACAGACAGAACACATGGCGGGGCTCAAACTGTTAAGTCAAGCATCACATTTTTACGCAGGGATCATTCAGCGCTGATCTAACAAGATTGACATTAACTGGGTGGTGACATTGTTGGCTTGAAAACAGATACAGTTTCCACTACAGCATAGATGTTTCAAAGTTTTGTTTGTTTGTTAAATAGAAAGTGACAATCACCTGTCAGCGGTGATCAAATAAATTGTTTTTTGGGTTTCTTTTGGCACGCAGCAATACAACAAAGAATTTGAAGTCTGCGAGCAAAGACTTGATTATGCATATCAGGTTACATTTGACGCATGCCATTGGTTTCTAGATACTCATCTCGGTAATATGATTTTTAAGTTTTTTTAAGGTTATATTAAGTCCAAAAATACTTTGCAAATCATACAGACTATGACAAGATCACATCACTTCTATGGCGAGCATGTTTTTTATTAATTAAAATTGATTTCGATATTTAATCTGCGCATTAACATATTATGCAATAGAATTTTGGGCGAACTGAGTTTGAGGCACGTTTCGTAGTCCTTTCTCGTCTAATGTTCCTTTCATCATTTTCCACGGCTCTCCGCTGTCCTATCCAATAAAAAATATCTATTTACAAAATGTAGTACATGTCAAACTGAATAACATTAAGAGAACTTCAAGATACACATGTAGGCTTTTCAAAAAAGGCATCTTTGGAGTTTTGCAAAAATGTGTGAAACCAACAATAATAAACATTTACACATTTATGAACTTTGCACATGAATTTCAATCGATCCAAATATAGTAGATATACCCCACAGCAGGCTCACTCCAGCTCATTCATTTAATCGGTACCGTCACTTAATCAACTCTTAACCTTTGCTATCGCCTCATGTTCTGGCCTGGGCTGATGAAAAATATCATATTGTCTGATTTTACAGTCGTACTAATTTATTATATAATTATGTGACTTCTGAAATTAATCGAATGATCTTTTAGAAAGTCACATGTCTGTAACTTCTAAACAATTATGCGATCACACTTTTTAATATGGTAACTGTATTGCTTCCATGAATTTAAACACACCTTTCAGCATTACATGTGTAATAACAAGAATTGCATTAAAGACATGACAGCTGGACTGTACCACTATAGTTGATAAAACATTAATATATTTTATTTTTACAAATATGCATAGACTCCAGCTATTGTTGTCAGAGGATATTAAATATTTGTGATAAATTCAGCCATTTTTAAAAGAAATCTCAGTGTATGATGTTGCCTGACTCAGCATACCTCATGCTGACTAGACCAATGAAAGTCAAACATTTGTGCTCAACAGGCTCAGGAAGAAATGGAAATGCCAAACAAGCTTAGCAACTGGACGGCTTGTGATTTTTACTTGTTTGTTTTCTTCACAACATCTTGACAGCTGGGTAGTTAAAGAATTTTACTGGTCCCAAGTTTGGTTGATCCCAATTTCAGTGATCCCAAGTTCTGTGGTCCCAAATCCCAAGTTCCATCAAGGAGTGTTGTGTGCACATGTAACCAATCTGCAATATTTTGTCTGCAGTATTATTCAGATGAATTTCAGAAGGAAAATAAAAAATAATATAAAATTATGAAATATGAAGAATATATGGTATAATTGAAATAATGGTAAGATTAACATTTTATAGTAAAATTTTATGGTATAATTTTATGTTTTTTTACAAGATAAATGATAATTGATACTGTGACAATAATTGTAACTGGTCACAGTACCATTAATGCTTCTATGCTTGTGAAAAATTATTTTATTGCTGCCTCTGACAAAAAAAGCATTGTGCTGCCTTATTTGTGAATCTATTTACAGCATTTAATTCTGTGAATTTCAGATTGTTGCTGGACATGTTTAGGAATGTTTCAGTACTAGGGCTGTTAACTAGTTTAAAAATAAGTTCCAGTATGCCAGTGTTCATTTATTTAAATCTATTTTTTTAAAAGATAACTACAGGTGTTCCACAGGGTTCTATTTTGGGACCTGTTTCATTTTTATAAATTATGTTGAAAAAATTACACCTGAATGCAGGTAACTGTTATATGCTCCCTAAATAGGACAGGCCTTGCAACAGCTTCAGATTGCTTTTAAATCCTGTTGCGTTTTTAATTTCAATACAATGATTTTGACTGCAGGTACAACAAAGTTCATAAACAAAGTTTCAAAAGCGCACACATAGATGCTTGATGAGGCTAGCATTTTAATGTCCAAAGTTAAATCAATTGAATGGGTGCACAAGTACTTGGTTATAAGGATAGATGATGAATTTTTATTTAAACTACATATTGCTAATTTAGTTAGGAAGCTCAACATAAAGCATGGCTTTTATTTAAAATTTGGGATTACATTTTTCATTTTTAATTAATTAACTTCCACCCTACCTCTTTAAATGACTTTGTGTTAGCTCTGGTAATTACCAGTTGCCCTCCTCCATGGTTACTCTGGTTGCTTTAAAAAGTACCATAGGTTTTTATAGATCTGGGAAAAAACACCTTATCCTATTTTGCACCCTGGTCATAAAATAATTCGAAAAGATTTACATTTAAAAACACATATCTTACGAATTTAAGGCAGTCTTAAAGAAATGACACATGTAATCTGTGTCTTTTGGCCATCGATCCGAATGGGACTTCTTGGTTAAAAATAAAGCCAAAAAATAACAGGAGGTATTGACTTATACACAGCAAAATCACTGGTGTTAAAATAACACCCAGGGTGTCAAATTTAACACTGGAAAAGTGTGTATATGTGTCCACACTACACTGTGTTAATTTAGTCAAAAGTGTAGTGTTAATTAATCAACACTCATTATATGTTACTTTAACACTCAATATTGTTAAATTTTACACTTTGTTCAACACTATTCATTGTTGTTTCCACACTACACTGGTGTTGGCACAGAAATACAGTGTTAAAAATTAACACTCCTAATTTAAGGTCAACACCAGTGTAATGTGCATTCAACAATGTTAAGTGTTAAAATACTGATTAATAGCCACTTTTGTTGCTAATGGGTTGTTTCTATAAAAGACAAATGACAAGAAATATTGCAAAACCTCTTTTTATTAAAGTACATCACATTTAATATTTACATTGATACACACAACACTTTGCATTTAATACTGCTTATTTAAATACATCAGCTACAATTAGAATACAGAATACAGTATGGAATAATGAAAGTTATCTTATACCACAGCGCAGGGACATGAAAACCACTTATTATAAGGTCTTTAATATATCAAATGAGAGTTTAAAAAAAATTAGCCACCCTACTCAAAACTTGAACATTAAAATACACTGTAATTACCTTACTGGCAGGCAGAAATGCTATCCTTCACAATACTAAAGATTTTTCCATAACAAAACAGACATTTCAATTCAAAAGATGTTTCATTTTTCTTAAATACGTTCCAACCTGGTATTTAGTTCTGTAGTTGTTTTACTCATGATGTAGTGGAAGGCTGCATCAGTGGTCTTCATCATGGAGGGAATGGCTTTTTGGTCCAGAATGATGCAAAAATTCTGGATGCAACTTCTGTTCCCAACGCAGTGCAGGCAGGGCTGTGCTGATTCATCCACCTCAAAGCATGGATTGATGCTCATCACCTAAGTGTTTTAAAAGAGTGTATTTGATGAATGTATTTGATGTGTATTTATGAACTTGTATGCATTTACATGGGGTGAACAATGCAAGCAAACTAACTAACTGCTGAATAAATAACTAGAACAAAATACTAAAAAACTTACACAGCACAATCAGTAGCTTCAGTTGCACATTGACCCTCTCCAGTCTTTCTTCCTTTCACAAATGAAGGCAAGAGGTGAATGAGCCAGGGAAGAGCTGCCACATCACTGTCCCGTCCTAGCAAAACAGAATTGAAACACCATGAGTATCCAGTTAAACTTTAAAACCGTAAAAGTAAACCCATGTACACTTACCATATTTAAACTCCTGTTGACCAGACAGAGGGTCATCCATATTGTTGTATGTTGGCTATTTTGCAATACATCACCTCAGCATATTTCTGCAGATTTTCAAAGACAAAAAGAGTCAAGAAAATACCAAAAAGGGTGCAGTTTTAACCGTTATTTGAATCAAAATCATCTCAGTATAATAAATCATGTTAGAGACAGTGTACAGTACAAATGTACTATGTGTACTCACATAACTAGTTGGTAAGCTCTTATCCTCCAAACTGGGTTAAGGAATAACAGTTCCAGAATTCATGGGTATGCCGTATTCAAATATAGTCTGGTAGGGTCCTATCACAAAAAAATGACAATGAAGATTCTGAAAACTCAACATTCTTTTTATATTAAAAACAGCACTCAAGACAATATGAATCTTCATTTATACATTTTCAAAATAGTAATCAATTTGATTGCTATTTAATATGACATCAATAGCAAAACGATGTATGAGAAGATAATATATTTTTATTAAAGTTGGCAGCAGGTCATGTGAGTTTCTTTCCAGATTAATAATAATAATAATAATAATAATAATAATAATAATAATAATAATATGTACGAAACTACATATACTAAAAAGATTGGTTAACTGTTCAGTTATGTCAAATAAAATGATTTATATGTATAAATATATAAACTTACCTTCTGTAATGAATTTATATAAGTATTAGTAGTCGTTTCTCATTGGAAGTCATCCATGTCAGGTCTTCTTTAATAAACTGCCCTAAAAACAGCATCTCGTCTGAATGATTTGAAGCACTCAGTGTGAACTTTCACCAAACTAGCATCTATAATGACAGAAAAAAAACAAACGTTCACGTTAGCCTTACACGTTTTACACTTTTGTATGTATTTGCCATTTGCATCTGTCTGACATCTAGCACCACAAAAAGCTTACAACACACAATGCACATCCAGCAATCTGTGCATACAAATGATGATATATTGTGAGGTTTTGGTCAAATTAATTGTTGGTTTGGCGATATTTCCCCTGTTTGCATACATCTTAGAAAAACACATGACGATGCGGTTGCGGTTTTCTCCGTGTTTTTCAGTAATTTGAATAATTAACCGATATCCGTGCACTCACGTGCATGTAAACGACCTCGTTAACTCACGGTATCTAGCCTATATGATTACCTCATAACGAGCATCATATGGTGAATAAACGAGCTTTCATTTAACTTAATTTCATACCTTCAATTTGTAGTGCATGTCGCGTTTTATCATGGTTCAATTCTTTCGTTCATATCTCCTGTTAATATTAAACCTTCTTGGTTTTAAACTTTTAGCTAGCAGTTTAACTTTATACTAAACTAACAAGGGAACAACGTAACACAAAGTAGCTCTGATTAAACTGAACCAAATAACGAACAAAGGGGAAATAAAATGGGAAAAATATCTTATTTAGGTTTTTTGGCATATGGCTGCGTAGAGTCAGACAGAGAAATAACAGTTTAATTTAGCCAAACCATGTGAATATTATGAGACTGATTTACCTGATCTCTTCAGTCCTCCTGTGAAAGAGAATGGCGGTAAAATCCCTGACAGGAAATGTTTAGTGGAGGCGTGGCTTGATTTACACCGCTCAGAGTGAAATCTGATAACACCCTTGTTTTACACTGACACTGTCGTGAATATAACACTGGCCTAGCAATGGCAGTGTTATTTTATTACCAGATAGTGTTAAAACAGCATCAACACTGTGTATTTAACACCATCCCTGAAAATTTAACACTGGTGATTTTGCTGTGTAGCGCTGTTACATAATGTTGGTTATTATGTTGGTTAACCATATGCAAGTCAAAACCATCCTTGTTAACCAGCACTAACCAGCATACTGTAAATCATGCCGACATGCATGAGAATTCAGTAAGCTTCAAGCTTGACTTTCTAGCTGGGTGGTTTAAAGATTAACTGAACCTCCCACATGCTGTCTGATGCCTGGTGCCATGAAATTAGTAATGTCTGGAGATGAGGAGACAGTCAAATCAATTAAAGAGTTAAGTTAACCTTACCTAAACCCTCAGAGAAACCACCAACCAACTGATATGATAATCTGTCATGGACCCCTGCAGCATTGTGGTAGAGTAGCCGGCAAAACCTGACCAGTGTTTAGCTTTGTACCCTGCACACTGTGATTTGCTGAATCATAAGGGACAGCCAAACAGGACCACCGGTGTGAAATAACCCAACTCCTGTTTAAATGAATATACTCCTGTTTATTCTTCGTGCGCATACTTCCTGTAATTTCACTGCTTTGTTCTTGCATTCCTACTGAAGTCTTCATCATAGTCCTGTGGTCTTGTCATATGTTTTCAAACAAATCACATCTTTTTCAATTACAAAGTGATGCAAATGACCTAATGTTCACTGAAGCCAATTGTTGTTACCGCTCTTAAGTTGTTCCTGTAAAACAATGTTTAGTGGTTGTGCTCTGCAATCTTCAAACAAGAGTTCATCCAAAAACTGTCATCATCTACTTCTTTCTACAATAAAACACTAAAGAGATGTTAGTCAGAATAGCTGAGCTGCGTGTGTACTAAATACATTAAAGCTCTCAAATGTAGTTTAAATAACACTGAACTTCACACCCAGCTTTCAGACTGCTTCAGAAGGGCATTCACATTTTAACAATAAGAATAACATCAATAAGGCTTACCAGGGTGCGATCTGTGAAAGAATGGGGGGGGTAAATATTTTAACAACGGGCTTATACTGTAATACATTGATTATTCTGGCTATATTTTGTAACTGTTGAAATAAAATATGTATAGAAATGTAATCTAAGTCTTACTCGCACCCGCCCTGTGCGAGATTCAAACCGCTCTGGTCTGGCATGAGAATCGGATGCTCTAACAAGGAGGCTTAAGGCCATGAGCTCTAATGTCTGTCGCTAGAGGACTTGTTGAGGTTGGGGAGGGAGGTTTACTTTTACTGCACAACTCTCACTGACTAGCTGCTGGCCTCTGTTACAGAAACTTTATAAAACTGTTTATAACCATAATATTTAATAGAAAAAAATAAATGCACAACATATTCTCAATATAACAATAAATAGGCTATATATTCCTAATAAGACAAGACGTCAGAGTAAGAAAATGTGTCTGTTTGATGATTTACCTCTTGTTTTTTTGCCTTCCTGTGTCATCCTGGGAGTTCCCCTTGATTAACGACGGTAGTTTCTGCTGTCTCATTCTCAATGGTAATATTTCTTGGATTTGTTTAGTGAGGGTCCTGTAAAATACGATGATATGCTGCTTAGCATCCATTTAATTTGTTATTTGGCTGTTTTCAGTCTGAAAGAGTTATTAGAGCTTGGTGACATTTGGAAGAGCAAACTGCTAACAGCAATACTCCAGTCCT
This sequence comes from Paramisgurnus dabryanus, assembly GCF_030506205.2. Lineage (NCBI taxonomy): Eukaryota > Metazoa > Chordata > Actinopteri > Cypriniformes > Cobitidae > Paramisgurnus > Paramisgurnus dabryanus. The sequence goes on from NC_133351.1 coordinate 30,206,976, forward strand.
GATTTGACTGTTATTTTACTTATTTAAGGCCGCTTATATGGGCATTTGAAGACCATTAATCATGGGGGGATACATTTTGTCCCCACAAAATTAATTAATCAGAAGCACTGATATAACAACTTTAGACATAACACTTTTATGCTATATTACACAATTATTAAATATAAACTACTTCCCAATTGAATGAGGTCAATATAAGAGTTTTTGATTAAACTCCGCCCACACAAATACATCAGTCGCCAGCTTTGGCTGAAACGGCTCTGGTTAAGCTAAGCTGCTGTCGAATCACAACACACTAAACTACACAATCAGAACTTGTTACGTATTTCTGAAGGAGGAACTTCATAGAACAAGGAAGACATCAGCCTGTTTTTAGGACAGTGAAAACAGCGCTATACAGATAAGTACATTTTGTGAAAAATAATGTGGTTTTTTACAAGTGAAACATGACCACATATTGAATTGCGCACCATAAACACAATCATACCTTAAAACGGGACCTTTGATAAAAACATGCAATTATGCCGTATTTGTTGCATTTACCGTGACTATAACCAGCAGTTGTCCTAAGCACGCTGCGTTTTAGTCTAGTTTGTGTAATCTTATCATCGTATCAAGAAGTAGAATAATTCATACTGAAGGTCTGGGAACAATGGCCACTCTGAAGGGCCAAGGACCGCCCAAGAGGTCATTTGACTGACACATAAGGAAACCAATCATGCTTTGCTTTGTGCTGCTTTATGTTTAGTGGCGAGGAAATGTCTCAACAATAACAGACCAGTGTGCAACCAGTAAATCATTCAATACCAAAATGTTTCTGTAGGTTATAACAACAATGGCAAACAAGTTAAAATATCTCTTTTAGTTGGAGCAGATGGTGTAGTGGGCGGAGCTTCGACATGTGGTGCTTTCACACTTTAAGGGCGTTTTCACATTAGCACTTTTGGTGCGCACCCGGGTTCGATTGACATCAGAGTTCGGTACATTTGGATGATGTGAACGCTGTCTTCCGAACTCGGGTGCGCACCCGCGAAACGTACTCGAGTCCGCTTAAAAAGGGTGGTCTGGGGTCCGGTTCATGTGAACTCCAGATCGGTTCGCTGCTAATGTGAGCGCAATCGCACCAAATCGCGGAAGTGAACCGCTGTTAATTACGTATTATATGGAATGTCCACCAAAACAGACGTGTGTGTTTGTGTGCGTGCACTTACCTTGACAACAAAATGCATAGAATGCTTGCTTGACTTTTGTTCTTATTTTTTAAACCTTTGGTTTTGTTTTCAAAGAAATAATACAGAAACGCATTTGCGTCTATCTGGCCCAAACATACTAAAGTCGTTTCGATGACAATGGTCTGTTCGCCGACATCAATTTTTGTGGAGGCATTCAGAAATCATCTCTCTACTTGGAGTTCGTCAATCATGCTTGTCGTCTTCTCGTTTACAGCGGTTGCCAAGCAACATGAGAACGCGCCAGCTGCAGCTTGATGATGCAAGCGTACCGCGGTTTGGATGCAAAAATAATATGTGAACACAGTCCATGGGGGGCATGGGGAGGGGGAAGCAATCGAACTCGGGTTCGGACCAGGCAATCGCACCAAATGTGAAACCGTCCTAAGTGACCCCAGTTCGATTTTCGGCTCATGGTCATCTGCTGATCCTATACCCCTGTCTCTCCTGAATGTTAAGATAGAGGCAAAATTGACAGAAATAAACTTTAAAAATAGATATTTTAGATTTCACTAATTGCATCAAGTGAAACTCTTGGACGTCTTTTAAAGTCTATGGCATGAACCTTGCATACGTTCCAGCTTTGTGTTGTTTCCAGGCAAATAGTTAAAGAACACAACACATACTGTACATCTCCCTGCACATCTCCCCAATCAGAGGATGACTTTCAAGCTGCAGAAGTGTTTCCAGAAAAGCATGCCATATGCATCAGTGACGTGTGACATCTAAGGCCAAGACTAATTTCACTGCAACTTCAACAGCGCTGGATACCTGACGTAATACCTAAGTGCCTTGAATTTTTAAAAAAAATTGTCATTATCATTCCTTGTATCTTTTTCGTTGTAATTGTGGTGTGTGATTTCACTATTCTCTTCTCTAACTCTTTAAAGGAACACTTTAAGGGAATTTAGCTTATTCACCGTATCCCCTCCGTATCCCCCAGAGTTAGATAAGTCCATACATACCTTTCTCATCTCCGTGCGTGCTGTAACTCTGTCTGACGCAGCCCCCGCTAGCTTAGCTTAGCATAAAGACTGGAAGTGAATGGCTCCAGCTAGCATACTGCTCCTAATAAGTGACAAAATAACTGCTATCTGGGTGGAGTGATTTGCTCACACCACCCGATAACCCCACTGGTGAGGAGCAGCGGATCGGTCGGAGTTGTCCAAATCACCCCGCCCAAGTAGCAGTGCTTTGTCTTCTGTGAATATAGTTCCCAGTATGTATACTGTTAAAAGATAGCTGTGTCTCATATGACCTTGTTATTTGTACACGGTGTGAATATACAAATCACAACACATAAATAGGAAAATGTTCGCGTTATTTCAATAATGCACACCCAAGGTGGTAATGCGGAACGACGCGTGCAGGGTGTGCATTATTTTAAAAAAAAAATCAAAGGACCGGAGTCAATTAGTCCGCTTATACCACGGTTACCACAGACATTGCTCTGGTGTCTATTTTTAAGACATTTGACAGGTTAGGTATGCGGTTTACAGAAAAATAATCAACACCCATGCCATGGAACATTTCTCAGCCAATCAGAATACAGTATTCAACAGGCCCATAGTATAATACAAATGGATTTCTTTGTGTCAGTTTATTGTTTAAAATGGTCCGCAAATGTGCCGTTTCTCATATTTAACGCGTGATCTTTCAACGTGATTACGTAATATGTAAAGTCACACTGGCGCTTCACATGGCTAGTGTAAGATGAGAAGTTGTGGGCTGTGTTTCAGTCAGCTCCCTTGTTCAGTAGTCAGGGCACTGATCAGGGAGTCAGACATTTCAAGGGATGTCTCAATCCCAAAATCCTTCCAGTACACTGGAACATTCCTTCCCTAAAAACGTTCACTATGCAACACAACAACCAGTGAACATCGATGGTCCCTATGTTCCCTTACAGGAAATCACCTGACCTTTACTGAAGCTCTCCAACCGAAAATTGCGCGAGCCAAATTGATAAACTTCATAAAAATGACAAAACTTTTATAAAGACTTTTTAAAATAAACGTTTGTTTTAGTTTAAAATATTAACACACATCGCTAGACAGTAAGGGACCACAATCTACTCAATATTTAAAAGAATAATATTTGCTTAAAATTGAAAAAAAAAATGTAAAAATTTTATTATATTCCTCTAATTTTATGCACGGATACAGGGGCGGACTGGCCATCTGGCACACCGGCAGTTTCCCGGTGGGCCGACGTACTTTTTGGGCCGATACATCTCATATTTTTTTTGTCTGAGCAGCCCAGTTAGCGTCTTTTTTTTCTAGACAGACCGGCCCACTGACATTTAAGCAGCAGCCCATTGGTTATTTTATTTTGAATGACATTAAGCTGGCCCAATCACCGCTTTGGTCTCTATGCAAGCGAGCGTGCATCGTCAGTCAGTTCACGTGTCAAAATAGAGAGAGAGATGGAGAAAAAACGCAAGGGAGGCGCAGAAAAAGAGCAGGCTCTTCAGGCAGACGCTGCAAAAAGTGTTTAAATAACACAAATGTTTTCTGCGAAAGCAGGACTTTCAACTCACGTTGCTGCTGATGATGATGATGATGCGGTGGTGGCACTGGCAGCACCAGCACGCAAAGTGTCAGTGATGAGAGGGAGAGAGACAAGGGAGAAGTGAGTGTAGTGCCTGCGGTAAGCAGAACTGCTTTCAAAACACAAGTTTAGATGGATACCCCTTGTTAAAACTGAGTCAAAAAAACACAAAATTATGGTGATAAAGCTGCAATAAAATAATTGCACTCTTTGCTCTGTGACTACGAGAGTGTATCTGATTCGTAGATTTTTCATTGATTGTCTGTTTAAAAACGTATCATTTCTCTTCAAGCAAAATCAATCCAAAATCAAAGTTGCTATTGCTATACATATTTAAAGGCGTGCAAAGATGGGTGGTATTTGTAATTATACACTGCAAAAAAGGATTTTCAAGAAAAAAATTCTTAGTATTATTATAGTCTTGTTTTCAGTAAAAAATATCAAAAATTCTTAAAATAAGATGCTTTTTCTTGATGAAACAAGTCTTGTTTTAGACCAAAACATTAAAATTTAAGTGATTTTGTGCATAAAACAAGCAAAAAATCTCCCAATGGGGTAAGCAAATTTTTCTTGAAAATTTCTTGCATTTAGTGTTTAAGAAAAATTTTCCAGAATTTTTTGCTTACCCCATTGAAACATTTTTTTGGTTGTTTTATGCACAAAATCCGTTAAATTTGATATTTTTGGTCTAAAAACTAGACTTATTTTCTTGGCTCTATACTAAGAACATTTTTTCTTGAAAATAATTTTTGCAGTGTATGTAGTGTGGGCCGGTTTGGGCCAAAATGCCAGGGCCGAATTTTTGTCCCAGTCCAGCCCTGCACGGATATGTAGAAGAATAGTTTTTTTTCACAATGCACTTTTAATTATTCCACTAGATAAGACCCTTATGCCTCGGTTCGAAACATTTAGAGACCTTTGAACCTGCATTTAAACTAAAATTTTAAACTGCATTGAATTGGCAGAGCATTGAGGTCCACAAAGTCCATTAAAGTAAAAAAAATCCTGGAATGTTTTTTAAAAAAAAAAAGTAAACCATAAACATCTTGGATGACATGGTATGTGAATTTTTTATGAAAGAAAAATATTTCTTTAATTGAGAACAATTTTTTTTAACTATATTTAGCAATATCATGCATAGTGTGAACGGCCCTTTATGGGGATTGTTACATTTATGATACTTTTAGCTTAACATCATCCTTTTGTAGAAGGAAGAAAATGATACAAAGTTGGACAACATGACCGGGATAATAACAGAATTTTAAGTGAACTTAAATTGAATTTCTCAGTGGAACCTTAATGTTCTTTCACTGCCGCAAACAAAATCCTGTTCTGCATAAAATATCTATGACATAATTACATGGCAATCTGATGAAAAGTTGTCATTGTGTAAAAATCTTTGTGTAATCAATGTTTTGAACATTTTATTTGGTGACCGAGATCCTCTTTTAATACGCACAGTCGCACACTGCCTTGTAAAATAACAAGCTATTCCCATAGGAAATTATTTAAATACGGCCACGCTCAACAGTCGAAAACAACAAATTTATCCCCCGACCTTCCATAATAAACAGGGTTACAGGGAGGAGAAGAACATTCATTACACGCACAGATGTTTTACTTTAATTCATCAAGCACTCATTATTCATTCACATTATTCATCTGCCGTCTGGTATTTACTGTAAATGTCTGGGTAATGACAGTGGTACGCGTCTGTAAACACTTCCATAGCATCTGCATTGCAGCCGTCTATCACTCATTCGGAATTATAGGCGAAAGTGCGTCCAGTCGACCTGAAAGTAGAGAAAGTCAATTACTCCCACAGTGGAAAGAATGATTATTGAAAGACACATGGTTACATGAATACCTCTTTTGGCACGGTCCAGTTCAGGCGCGAGTGGATGTGGGTGTGATAGGTGGAATACAGAACGTTCCCATGACCTGACCGTTCCCAGCATCCTGTAGCTCTCGCTCTAGGATTTCAAGGGCTGTACTGTGGTCTGCTGAGGAAACTTGGCTAAAGAGTGTTGGCTTTATTTGATTTAGAGTGAGAAAAAGCTAATTGCTTGTTTATAGGTCTGTAATACCTGAAGATGCAAGAGCATTTATGTGGTCGCTGAGATAAATTCAGGTTTCAGTATCTGTTTACTGAACTTCCCCCGAGAGTTTTTAAAAACTGTGATGAACTCCTTGCATGTGAATGGTGTCTTGAAAATTCTTACTCTTCCATCTGCTTTCCTTTTTAAAATTCTTACTTTTATTTATTGTTTTGCTAATAGCCCTAAGTGAAATGAAACCTTTAGTTTCTTTGGCATGAGTTTGTGGTGGGATTTATGTCTGATTATCGTCTGATCAATGGCAGATTAGAAGGGCGTTTGAAACGTTTTTGAAAACTTCACTTTTCCAAGAATTTTATGTCTGTCATGAAGTGTAGTGAATTAAAAATGTTTATTATACTGGCTTTCTGAAACACAATTCTAACTGGTGAACTGTAGATGTACGATTATGTCTGTCATATGTGTTGCACTTAAATTAATTTAGTGTTTATTTCTGTATTACCTGGGTGATCTAACATACGTACTGGTTCACCCAAAAATAAAACTTTTGTCATCATTTACTCGCCCTCGTGTTGCTTGAACACCCAATGTTTTTCAGAATCCAAATGCAGATTTTTAAGAAAAATAGTAACCAGAAAACCCCAATTACACTTGAAAAACCTGCCTTTGGGTTCTGAAGAACAATGAAAGACACTGGGTTTTAAAATAACATGAGGGTGAGTAAATAAAGTTTTAATTTTGGGGTAAACTATTCCTTTAGGTATTGGTTTAGCTCAGATATTATGTCAGGCCATAAATATAAAATACGTCTCAAGGTGAAAAAGTTATCCGCTATTATAATGCTTGTCATTTCACTAGTTCATCTGCACATGCAGTCTTAATGAATCATGGTTAACGAACTTGGCTTGCTGTTCTTGAAGGGAGCTCTGAACCTGAACTCTGAACCTTCAGATGGTGCTTTTCCATTGCATGGGTCGGGTCAGCTTACTTTTGGGGCTGTTCCACTGGCACTGGGTGCAGTACGTAGTACCCGATTACTGTTTTAAGTACCCACTCAGTTGGGGTTCCAAGCAAGTTGAACTGATACTAAAACGTGACGCAAAAACAGTGTAGATCACTGATTGGTCTGAGACAATCTTCACTACCAGTAGGATTTACTTGAAAAAAGCTAGGAAGCAATTGCTAGTAAATTTAAAAGAATTGCCAAGCAAAGGCTTTAACTAGAATTTTCTAAGTAATGTTCACATGGGATTTATGTAATGTATTTGGGATGCACAAACCAACAACAAGAATCAGAGTATGAATCTCAACAATGGTGAAAATAACTTTTTTTAAGGTCATTATTTATCCATGCCCGAGTGCATGCTGGGAGTCCTGGATGAGATTTCAAACCCAGCCTGCATTGCAGCATGAAGCCTTTTATTATATTGTAACCATTGTTGAGATTAATACTCTGATTCTTGATATTTGTGCGTTCCAAATGCACACCGGTTCATTTTTGTCCATAGTTTTCATAAAATACTAAATGACAAACTGCTGTGAGAGAGCTGGATTTCATTTTGACAAAAAATAAAGTTTTGATGAGTGAGTTAGTAAATCAATTAATTAGATGATGATCTTTACTATTATGTTTCAACCATCACATAACTGCACTACTAACTTCACATTACCATAACAAATGTTTTTTACACACAAAGTTAATGCAACCAGGGAAAGAGTCCAACTAAAACAAAGACTGGTCACCATAATGGTGATTTTAAATAAAACAAAACATCAACATTGCTGCTTTTATCCTTGGGACGTCATTGCTTTCGATCATCTGTAAAATTTTTGGTCCTGTTGGATTTTTATTGATTTCGAGTAAAATAATGGAAAGTTTCATAAGATCCCCTGGGGTCAGTGTGTTAGCATGACAGAAGCTTGATGCTATCGTGTGAGAACAAGCAACAGCCGACATTTTTCCTTCGCCTGAGTGCCTCTCACGTAAATTATTCAATTTTGATGGCTTACGTTTCTTCCCAGCCACAGAAAACCACCTCAGGTTTAGCAATGCCATCAAAGTATTATTTTGTTTTTGTTTGTTTGTTGATCACAAAGTACAAAGTAGATGAGGAAAAGTACGATTCTGTGTGTATTCAAAGCGCCACCATTATTGTTTACAGTGTGTGGAATGGTGCGCTGTGAATGGTTTAACGGATTTATTGCATTTATGGCAGAGAATGAGGACATGGCGTTTGGCAGGGTTTAGAAAAAGGGAGAAAAGATGACAGAATAACACGGTAGATTTTGGATTTTTTTTAAATGGTTTTTGTTGCATTTTGGAACCAAACTCTTCATTTGTAAGTAAAACTTAGATAATGCTATCTTTATTTACAAATTCAAAAAAATATGTCTTTACAGTTTATGCAATGAAAAAGCTCAAAGAGAGAGTGAACCTGAAGGTGGGGCTTGAGCCCCAAGTTCAATACCTCTGCAACAGAACTGCCCAGAGGAAGAAAGAAAGCAGTGAATGAGGAGATGGGGAGGAGGAGGGATGCCGGAAGAATTGCAGCTGGACTCAGAAGCCTGGAGGCTGCCTTATATATGCTAAAAATGATGATTGACAGACCTTAATGTTTAGGCTCCTCATGAACCCACGTTCAGAAGTACATTTAAAATAAATAAATGATGAACATAACCTCCAGATACATTACTGTTTTGGTGTAATCAAACCCAGACATAATTTCCAATCCTTTCCATTTTTCACAACTTATAAAATTTTGATTTTCTTCAGAAAGTTAGTTTCAAATTGGCAGTATAAGTTCTACAATGTTAAATATCATGCATCTTAAGTGAGTTGGACGGCCCAAGTGTTTGCATGTTTAGAGTTCTGCTCTTGTCATGGAGTTTATTACGCTGCCTGTGTAATGACAAACAGATGCTATTGTTTTTCTCTTTGTTGCATGTACCATAATGATACCAAATCAATATTACTCCAGCTAACCACAGAGGCATATGTAGATTCTAGCTTCTCAATGAGACTTGGATTCTTTTTTAATGTCTGCAAATGTCTGGTGCAAGATTACTTTGATGAAATGTTAATCTGAAATCCAAAAGGATTATTCACAAGCCTTGACCAAGGATTCTCATGGCAGATAAACTACTATCATAAAAGAATATTTTTGGGAAAACTGTTTTTCAAGTGATGTGTCTTTTAGAAGTCCTTTTCTTCAGACACTGCACTCAATAAACATAAAAATAAAAATAAATAAAATTACTGCTTATTGGCTACAAGTGTGTTTTGATACTCGGCCTGACTCCCTTTTTCAAAGTGTTTTTCAAAAGTCATGCACCCGGCCTCAGCTCTCTATTCACTTAATAGTGGTGTTCAAAAACCTAGTGGGCATTATTGAGTGCACATATTCAACCCCACAATGCACAGCATTAACAACTACTCTGACTCGTGCTTAATGAATTCTTAAGTCTCACCCTTAGGAAAATTAACCATGGTTTGACTACAGTTAAAACAAAAAAAACATGGTTACTGTAATAAAACCATGTTTACCACAAAATAACCATGGTTTTAACAACCATGGTTTTTCTAAAAACATAGTAAAACCATGACTTTGATAATAGTAATCAATTCACCAAAAATACATGGTTACACACTTTTACCACAAAAAAAAAAAAACATGGATAATTTTTGTAAGGGCAGCTAAAGTTGGCTCAGGCACGGCAGCGCGTCCAGCGAGCTAAACTGTCTGAATTTACTTACTTGTTTTTTAATTCACCTTCGAGTAAACTGGGTTAGTGTCTCTCTCTCTCTCTCTCTCTCTCTCTCTCTCTCTCTCTCTCTCTCTCTCTCTCTCTCTCTTTCTCTCTCTCTCTCTCTCTCTTTCTACTTTCATGTGGACAGAAGCTCTATGAGCAAAAGCTCCAGTACTAGCTTCTGTCTTGAATGAGTACTGCCAATTGTCTTGTGGCAACATTTCTTCCCCCTCATGCTTCTTGTTGTTGATGGTTGGAAAAATTTATTTTCAGCATGCATGTCATCCGAGACAACGTAGAAAAAAACTTTGATTCAACAGTCTTAATAAAGTATTAGAAAAACTGCTAGTTCTCTTAGGGGTGGTTTCCCAGACCGGGTTTAGATTAATCCAGGACTAGGCCTTAGTTAATCAGGAAATATAACTAGTTTAACAAACATGCCTTACTAAAAACATTCCTTGTGTGCATTTTGAGGCAAAACAAAGAGTACTGATATATTTTAAGATATGTCAGTACAAGTTGTTTTCAGTTTGGACAGCTCTTACATTTATTTTAATCTAGGACTAGTCTAATCCCTGTCTGGGAAACCTCCCAAGGACATTTTTAGTTTTTACAAACAAACCAAAAATAATAGGGTGACTTGCCTTTTTAAGGCAAAACAATAGAACTGATATATGTTAAGATATATCATTACAAGGTGTTTTTAAATTAAGCCAGCTCAAACATTAGTCTGCGACTAGGATAAGCCCTGTCCGGGAAATCACCCACCCTTAAAGTTGTAACTGAACTCAGGGCAGAGCTTGCATTTTAAGGTTATTTATTTGGCTTCAAAAGCAAAACTTTTAGGTCACCTTACAGCAAATGAGAAAATTAAAAAGCAAACATTTATTGATTTTACCTTTCCATTAGTGTGTAGCTGTTTGTATGTGTAAAAATTAGCACATTTCAAAGCCCAGTGTCCATGCTAAAGTGAGTTATTCACTGTCAGAAAAAAGGTACAAAGTTGTTCCTTTTTCTGTCGCTGGGGTGGTACCTCTGTTTTACACATTTAGTATCAGGGGGTCCCTGCTCCAAGACTCCATTATACAGTATAAGGGTCCTTGCCCCCAAAAATGTTGAAGACCCCTGAACTAGAGCTATTATTTTGTATTTATGCAATATATTTCTGCCAAAACTTAAAAGGATGTTCAAAAAAATCCCACAGCCTTCCTGTACATGTACATGTATTGTCAGTGCTTGGCTTTTTAGCAACAGAAACATTCCAGTGGAAGTTTGCAGACAGCTCAGAAATATCTCATTCATCCATGAGTTGCATCATCCCAGGTGTTCTTGATGGTGTAATACTCCTAATGCTCCAATTGGTAAAATTCCCCTATGGTTTATCACCTGGAGGTGATGGAAAGATTACCCAGCGTTTGGGATATTGACTACATACTGTACATGAGGATTCATCAAATTATCCATTTGCATTCTTTTGCATTTGGGGAGGGTCTAATGGTATTTTATGCATTCTGACTTATTAACACAGTTAAAGAGTTGGATTACTCATGCTAAACATGGGCAAAGGTTCAAAGAACCATTTGGATGAATAGCAGAGTATTTCTGTGCCAGATATACTTCGTCTGGGGTTTTTTTTGACTACTAAATCTGTTGTGTAAGCAGTCCAGGAAGTACTTTGGAAGTCCTCATATTGGCATTTCACCAGGAATATCTCATGCACACACCAACCAAGATATGACACGAAATCAACTTCACTTGAGAAGTGTGTTGTTGTTTCTTTTACTTGGTACTGTAGGTTCACAACAATCATTTATGCATTTGGGAGACACTTTTATCCAAAGCTTACAGCGCATTACAGATATCATTTTTTTTATTAGTTTGTGTGTTCCTTGGGTTCAGACCTATGACCTTTTGCGTGCTAATGCAATGCTCTACCACTAAGCTATACAGAAGTAAAATCAATAGTGTATTTGGTCCCAACTCTATATAAAACAAGTATTTTTCCCCAGTGTGAAATTTGCAGTGCTTTCTACTATTGGAATATACAGTTTCCCAAACCATTGGTTGTCTCTTCATAATACCCATCTTCCTGACTGTGTATCCTTTTTGGTGAATCTGCAAATACTTATGCTGCATTTACACCGACCGCGGTAAGGGCGTGAAGCGCGAGTGATTTCAATGTTAAGTCAATGTGAAGACGCGTTGACGCGCGTCAGGAGGTCCCGCGGCGCGGAAGAGGCGTTCGGCGCGGCGCGGAAGACGCGTTTCCGCCTCTTTCGCGCGTGAAGCTCGGGCGAAAGGCGCGAATTGAGCGTTGTGCGCGGTACGCGCGGTAAGCGCGAATGGTGCTTTTTGTGCATCTTGCGGTTCACGCGAATTTGCGGCTGACGCCCGAGTTGAAAAATTTGAACTTTGGCGGAATTTCGCGCCGCGTTAACCAATCAGGAGCCTGCTTGCTGCTGTGGTGGCAGCCCCGCCCGGAGTCACTCACTCAAGCAGTCACTCGAAGCTATATGACACAAGTTGTTATTTCTATAGTGGAGACAGGAATAAAAAGGACCTCGCTTGGAAGAGTGTCAGTAAGGACTTTGGGCAACTTGGTAAGTTGTAATACACGCTTCACTTTTGAGTCACGTGACGTTTATCTACCCGCGCCGTTTATTTTTCCCCATAGTAAGGTTACCCAATACAAAACTGGTAACTCTCTTGATAAATGCACAAGTAACATCAGTCATCTTGCAAACAGACACTCGCACAGCAGTTGCCCCTCCCACAAGAAGCGGATTTTGCTTCGGACGCGCGTCAAATGCTTGCTTTTTCCGCGCGTCTACACGCGCGAATGCATCCAAATTGTTCAAGCGGCAAACCACGCGCGGTAGACGCGATTTTGACGCCCAAACCGCGTTTGGTGTAAACTCAGCATTAGCCTGCCTTTATCTTACCTCTTAATAAGTGATCCATACAAGCTTTTTGAGATCTGGCCTCTTTTAGATAAAGAGATCTTCCATGGTCCTTTTGTGTCATGATTTCAGGGGACCTAAGTGCAAGGTAATGGTGAATTCAAACGGGCTTATTAACAACAGAAAACAAATGCCCATGTGGGGGAAACAGGCATGACAAAAACAGATAACAAGACTATGGCACACTATTACAAGCCTAGACTGACTTGACTTGACTTTGACAACTGTCTCTAACACAATTAAACAGCAGACAAACCAAAACGACCCAGCTCAAGACAGAACACACTGGGGCCTTAAATAGGAAAACCTAAATAAGATAGCGAGGGAAGGTCAGGGGAGGGGAGTGGTCGCAGACTTTGTATCCCTGGTAGCCATTTTGACTGAGCAGTACCACCAGCTTAACTGCATCACTGTTGCTATTGACAAGGTATTGAGCCAGTACTCTTTGCCAGTTGGCCCCCACATCAGCACTGATCCCCATTTCTACCTTGCCACCTGCTAACATTAACACAATGGGCCCTATCTTGCACCCAGCACAATTGACTTTGTCAGTGACGCATGTATCATTCGTATTTTGCACCGGCGCACAGCGGGGTTTCCCTCCACAGACGCACGTCGGCAAACTAGGGAATGAACTTGCGCTCCCTGGGCGGTTATGCGCAAAAAAGGTGGCGTGTTCCGGCGCAAACCATCCCTGATGCTATTTTGCAGTTTCAAAAAACAATTGCGCCACTGACCAGAAAAAAAAAAGTTTAAAGTCAGTGGCACGTTACGCGTTGTTCATTATGCTATTTTAAGGGCGCATGGTTGACCATAATGTATAGCGTGCACAACGCGCACACTTTGCATCTAATCTACACAGATGCAACAGTTATTTTTGCAAATCATAAATTGTTACACTAAAAAATATTAATACACGAGATAAGGGGAAGAATCATAGTGGTGAGCATTGTGGTGATAGTTTTTATTTATTGTGTGGCTGCGTTAAAAAATTATCATGCAAATAACGATTAAAATATTTTCATAAGTTTGTTGTGTGGCTGTATTACGTTTATTTTATGTAAATAATAATTAAAATGTTTTCATAAGAAACCTTAATGTATGTGAACTGGATTTGTACGTGCACTTTGGGTTTGGACTGCTTGCGTTTCTTGGCTTTCTGTGGAGAGGGTGGACGCAGCGATGTCCTCTGCTGGCGTCAGGTCCAGGTCCAGGCGTCAGGTATAGAGGCAGATACACCTCCTGTTACACGGCGTGCCCAATTTATGCTTGCAAGCTTGGGATTCCCCCATCTCCTGACATCAACGTCCTGGGGATGCCAGCTGATGAGACAATTGTGGCTATTTCCTACCACGCCTGTTTAACCGACGCTGATTTGGGCGGATTTCTCCCATCCCCATACAAAACAACTTCTCTGTCTTTGACTGCTCTTACAAGAACGTCGGTCTCCTCGGCTGAGAACCGCTCCTGGCGTGCGCCTGGCAAATCCGTCATAATAATAGCAACCCGCCATGGAACTTGCGCACTTGCGTTTAAAGGGAATGTTGGATAGCGTTCTGATTGGTTTATTTGACGTTACTCCCAAACCACACCTATGAATAATGAACCTACTTCAGACAAACCCCTTACTGATTTGCGCCTGGCGCAAGAGTTATTTCTCCCGCCGGGAACAGCGCCTAAGATCCGCCCACAAAGTCACTTGCGCTTCGCACTTGCGTTTCAGATTGTTAAAATAGGGCCCAATAAGTGCTCTGCCACCAACTCCTTTCATGGTAAATTCTTGTTTGGCCCTCCAGGGGAAGTTTGATGGCAATGTCTTATTTACTAGCCATTGGTAGGGTTTCCCATTGGGCAGGCAAAGGTAGCATTTATTATTACTCAGTGGGAAGACCCTAAAATGGGCATTGGCCGTGGGAGAATAATATCTTTATTCACTTATCATTAGATCATTTCAAGATTAAGAAGATATGTGGAAGATATTCTAGCAAGGGCACTCCACAGCAACAGAATATGTTCTTACCTTTCAGCAGCAGCACAAAACAGATGGCCGGATTCCCCTCTCAATCTGCCACTGAGGTTATACCAAAATATACAAGCTGGGCTGGCTAGCAGAGACAAGCAGTTATACTTGGAACAATTGCTAGTGGAAGGCCGGAAACAGCAAATCAGAGCACATGCAGCTTGGCCTGTAATAGCCATCTGAATGCCAATGTCATATTCGCTTGGTGACATATTTGGGCTCAGAAACATACATGTAATGTCCAGCCTCACCACAAGGAATTTAATTACATTCCTTGTGGTGAGGCTGGACATTACATGTATGTTTCTGAGCCAAACTATGTCACCAAAACACCCATAAACCTACTGATTCTGGAGTATCGATTGCTATTTCCACAACCCTAATATTTTAATATCTTCTGCAAGCTACTGTATGCCTTTGCAGTGCTTATAATGGTATTAGAATATGTGAGGGCAAGTAGAAAACTCATCACTCAATCTGGGACAGAGGGCTGCAACAATAAAACTTCTACAGCTTGATTGTGCTCACCTCCTTGATCTGTGCTCACACACGTCATCACAGCAGCAACCCTAGCATTCTCTAAACTTAAGTCCCAGTTTATCAGCACCCCCATTCTGAAACACCCAGTTCCTACCGTACTATTTGTAGTGGAGGTCAACAGATACTGGAGTAGGAGCAGTCCTGTCCTGTCACAACATCCCAGTTTCTTTTCCAATCTGTTCCCCTGTGCTTTCTTTTCCAGTATACTATCATCTGCTGAGAACTATTATGTGGGATTTGTGAACCACTAGCTATGAAGGCAACCTCTCTGTAACCTATTGCCCATGTTCAAAAAACAACAAAACTCCACTATGACAATCCCCAACCCAAAAACTCTTTCTTGGCTCCATCAGTGGGGCTTACCCAAGCCAAAGTTAATGAGCCATCTCCTCCACAGTGCCAAGAGGGACTCTTTTACATTCCAATGACCCTCTAACAACCGGTCCAGACTATCTTAGCTCTCTCGACTTTCCTAGCTCTGGGCATCCAGGGGAGAATCACTAAAGGTTGAGTCTCTCTTTTTCTCGCTGTGAGTGTATGTCAATGTGACCACATTTTTAACAAACTGTAATGTGTGTGCTCAGCCTAAATTGTCTCACCAGCTACTAACTTTGATCACTTTGTCCAAACCTGGATGCCCCTAGGCCAGGGTTCCCCAAATCTTACCCTGGAGGGCCGGAGCACTACAGATTTTAGGTCCAACCCTAATCAAACTTTGATTTCCCACCTATGATTTTCTAGTGATCATGAAGACCTTAATTAGCTTGCTCATGTGTGTTTGATCAGGGTTGGAGCTAAACTCTGCAGTGCTCCGGCCCTCCATGGTAAGATTTGGGGAACCCTGCCCTAGGCTCATTTGAGGCTGGGCTTCATCACCCATTGACCACTTGCTCAGATGTTAACAAGTCTTACATCTATCTACAAGCCATTTGATGACAAAAGAGTCAAGATTCTAGTCATACTAATTGTGACCATCTCAAACTTCATGGGAGACTCCCAGGCTGCTCTTTCCCCCAATATCATCTTATTATCCACCATATACAGTAATGTTTTGGTTTGGGTCAGGTAGGGTCAGCTCACCTCACTTTGGCTTGATAGCCGGAGTGGGAGGGATTATAGGGGTGTCGTTAAATTTGCGCTGCCTACTACTGTGACATGCAAGTGAGAGCGTTGTTGTACATTCCCATACATTTATTTATTTCTCAGTTGGCCACAAAATTAAATTTGACCACAAAAAGATGTTTGCACATTGCATTAATTACTGCCTATTTCTCACATGACAGTTTCTGTACAAACACCGGTGGCGTCAGTCGACACGCTACGCTGAGCCTCATTTAAGTTGAATCTAAGCATATGCACATAAACTGTTACGGTGTTCCTGATTCTCAACCTGTGTGTGGATGTTTTTTTATCGCTAAAAGGTAGTTTTGGAACTTATAGCAGAGCACAGATGACAACAGGTTTACTCGAGACAGTGCAAGCTAGCATGAAGGTAAAGCTAATCTTTTACATTATAGCAATGACGCTGGTAGTGACAATTCTCTCAGACCAATCAGTGATCTACAGTGTTTTTGCATCACGTTTTGGTATCAGCTCAGGTAGCTTGGAACCCCAACCGAGATGGTACTAAAAAAAGTATTGGGTACTACGTACTGCACTCAGCGGAAAGCCCTAAAAGTAAGCTGACCTGACACAAACCTGGGGGGGGGGCTATGTAATGGAAAAGCAGCATATATAGAACAAAGTTTAATTGAGTTGTTTCAAAGTCTTGTTTTTCTTGTTTGCAGTTCTGAGCATTTTCTACTTTTGGATTATACCATTTGCTGAACCCTTACTTGTTTCATTGTTCTACTCATCTGCCTATTGGATTGCATGGACTGCATTGCCTCTATATAAAGACTACTCACTGTTTTTGACCCTGCTTCTTCTTATTTCTTAATAAACACCCAAGATGTATCTACATGAATCATGCTTATAACATTTATTTAGCTAAAACTAAATTTTTCAAAGCTTTGCTGGCCCTGGTTACATTGGAAACGTATCAAATGATTTACTGTACAGTACAAACAATTATGTTTCTCTTTTACGGTAGCTTGGGGGAGGCCAGCTCCTACACAATAGTTTGGTATTAAGAATGAAACTTACGTGTATCTTGCTGTATACAGAGATGAGGCTTCTTATCATACACTTTCCAAATTCTGGTTTGACATTTACAGAGATCATATCAAACCTGACCTGCAACATGCACTCACAAAGTTCGTTCTGCCCTAGTTTAAATTAATGAACGAAACTAGACGACTAAACTATACTTGTCAACATTTGGAGTGGATCAGAAAAGTTTATTAAAGTTGTCCCAAGTCAAGAATGGGTATTAGGGATTGTTTTTTATAAACCTTTATTAAAGGTTTTGATCCACTTCGAATGTTGACTGGTGTAGATTACACTAATGAAAGAAATTTGGCAGTGTATGGTATCATTAGTTAAAGAAATAAGATGCACTAGCTAAACATCTTGATTAAAGTTAATTTACACCACCAAATCACACTATTTATCACCATGATTTCACATGAATTACCAATATTTGGTGAACACTATTTTTTATTATTGTTCATTCTAATTTATTGTTAAAATGTTGTTTAACTTGCATGCATACAACCTCATTGTGAATGTTACTAATACATAAATATTAAAGAAGGATGATGTTACTGATTGCAGCTGCTGTTACAAAGAATAGATATTGTTTTCTATAATTCTGGACTGGAAGTAAGCTGGGCTGGAAGTTTAAACACAAACTGTTAATTCATTATACATTAGGTACTGTATCTGGTACTGTATCTGGTACTGTAATTCATTCTGTGCATTTTTCAGTATCAGTGGAAGGGGAAAATTTCACAAAAGTTTAACCAGTGCATGGGTTTGTGGTGAGCTTCTACGTAAGCAACTAACCAGATGGGTTTCTGCAGCTGAGCGCCTCATCCTTCCCTCCTGTCCTCTTTTGATGGTAGTGGCGAGAAAAATCAGGATCATATGAATGACATTCCACACCGGCTTCAGTCTGGGTGTGTTGTCAGTGGTTTGGAACGTCTGGAGGATTTAATGATTTTGGTCTATACAGTATGTACTGGTCTAATCCCCTGAGTCATTTAAAGATGAGTTGATGAATTGGAAATTGCATTACACAAATTTACCCAAAACTCCAGAGCATTTAAAAAATATAAACATGGAATCAGGCGTTACTGGGTGTTGTTAATGAATGAATGTGTATGATTGAGGAAACGTATAAATGATAGGAATATCTTGGCATATGTGACAAAAGTTAAATCTTAAAACTTGAGACTGTAAGATAAAGGGAACTTCTTTGATACTCTTATGTTGTTTGTTGTCAAGTAATATCAAATGGTTGTTGTAGTATTTAAATGTATAATATTTAAATGATACTGGTTTAATAGAATATCATGACATATCTTCTTAAACCAAGGCTGGAAATTGGGAGGAAATTTTAAGGGAGTAAAAGAATAAAATATATAAAATTTTCATCCATGTAATGTGTATGTGGTATTTTTTGCATCTATGTTTAAAAAATATATATATTAAAATGTCCCTTATTAAAAAGTGCCACCAGTAAATCTATATTTCTGAATGTCATATATAACATTTTGAAGAAAAAAATGCTTTCAACACAGTTTTAAGGTTATAAGGGTTCAAAAGGTAAGTGTAACAGGAACAACCCTTACCTTAAAGATATCTATACTCATCACAACAAAGCTACAGTATGAATAAGCAGGGTATTTCCTATTCTCAACCACAAGCCGTCCTGTTTGTTTCTGCAATAATATTCGTTCATCTGATAATAACGTTTTTTTATATCTGGATGACATCCTCTTGACCTCAAAAAGTTTATTTAATTTTTTATTATTATTATTTTTCTTTGTTATCGCCCACTTTTATATCAAAACGATGAGTTTGGTTCTCCAGTACTTCTAGAAAACTGGATAATATTTTAAGGCTTGCTTTTGGATAATAAAGTTTGTAATGCTACATCCAACTACACTCCCTGACAAAAGTCTTGTCGCTTATCTATTTTGTAGAAACACTTTCTTTTAACCTGACTTTTAATTAATCAATTGATGTTAGAAATAGCTCATATAAAAAAGCTAAAACCCTCCCAAATGATGTTTAATGCACTGAAATAAATTAGTTTCAATGAAAAAAGATTTATAATTTAATCAAGACAAAAAGGTCAAATTTTGGCAAGACAAAAGTTTTGTCGCCTATAGAGAAATTGAACAAATTTACTGCAAATACAAAAATATGTCAGCACATGAAGTAGTGGTGCTGTGAGATCCAAATGTAATATCTTGTATGACTTCCATGAGCTTGAAGGACTGCATCCATGCAGTTTTAGCAAGGATTCATACAATTTATTTTTGTATATCAGGAATAGCAAAGAAAATCTTGCATGCCTCCCCGAGTTCATCAATATTCTTTGGTTTCATCTTCCATGCTTCCTCTTTCATCCTACCCCACTCAATGATGTTCATGTCTGGTGACTGGGCTGGCCAATCCTGGAGCGTCTTGATCTTTTTCTCCTTGATCAACTTTGATGTGGAGATGGAAGTATGCAATGGAGCACCATCCTGTTGCAGAATTTGGCCTCTTTTATGGTTGGGAATATAAGAGGTAGCTAAGTTACTTGGTATTTTAGACTATTGATGTTGCCTTCCACCCTGCAGATCTGTCACACACCCCCATACATTTTTCTTTTGTTTAGTGCTGGCTTCTGGGCACTGATTCAACCATGGAGGCCATTTCGAGACAGAATCTGACAAACTTTTCTGGTTGACAGAGGGACTTCAGATGACCAGGTCTCATGGAGCTCTGCTGCAGTGGAAAATGGGCTGGCCTTGGATTTTCGAGCCAACAAACGGTCCTTTCGAGCAGTAGTCTTGCGGGGTCTGCCTGACCTGGGCTTGTCAAAGACATCTCCAGTCTCTTCAAATCTTTTTTTATCCTCTGTACTTGATTTTGAGACACATTGAAGGTGTCTGCCACATCAGTAGTGGATTTGGTCTTCAGCCTCTTGATAATCAAAACTTTGGTCTCAGGGTGAATCTAAGGCATGTTTTCAGAGGTCTAGTTGCAGTTGATGTGAAGGTCTAGTGTACTGGGGATCTTTTTATATACACCTGAGACCTAATTGATCCATTATTAGTCACAGATTAAACTCATATGTCAAGGCGACAACACTTACGCTTTGCAAAAATTGACTTAATGGGCTTTACCAAGCTGTGAATATCCGAATACTTTTTGACAGTTTTGTTTTCCACTAAAACATTATTACAAAAGCTTTTGGGATTAAAATGAGCCATTAAAAAAAAAAAACAAATCTTGATTAGAAATATATTTTAGCGGCACTTCAGGTCAATTTGTACACAAGCGACAAGACGTTTGTCAGGGTGTGTACACTGTATTCCTTTCTAAATGTTACATTTGTTTATAGATGCTGCGCTGATTGGGTCCTTCCACAGCTTTATAAAGAACCAGGGATTGATGAGGGTATCATAGTTGTATGATTTCATTTCAGCCATAAGACTATTATTAATAATGGCATTATGACATGCAGTCTTTAATCTTGCGCTCAGAGGGATATTAATTTACGGGGCCACTCTTGTGAAAGATCTTCTGACCTCTGTTTTTATCAAAAGCAGTATTTGAGGATAAGCACCTATCCACGGTCTTTGGTATAAATTACATCCTAATAAGAAATGCGTGGTCATGTAAGTTGGGCTTTTTGCACGAGCCACCGTTTTGTTTGATGAATATTATGGACATTGATTAGAATTGTGCTGTCCAAGGTCCTGAAGCCTGTGGGAACACAGATCTGAGATCACTGGGGGCCCTTTTTTTACTCGTGTCTCTTTCATTGATTTCTGATATTACACACAATACATATTTTTGTTTATGTTCACAGAATTTTGGAAGACTGTTTGTAAATGATGTTTAATTGACTTCTGAGTTAACAACTAATACTACAGTACCGTAAAATCACTATGTGAAATAAAAGAAGCAGTAGGCTATACTTTAAAAATCGTGTTATTTGGGTCCCGTTTTTTCTTGTGTTTTTGAAGCTTTGATTCTGTCTACAGTGTGCAATATAACGTGTTCATGTTTCACGTTTAAAAAAACGCAGTACATTGTCCTCAAAACGGGCTGATGTCTTCCTTGTTATATGAAAATAAATACGAATTCAGAAATACGTATCGAGTTCTGATTGTGTAGTTTGTTTAGTGTGTTGTGATTCGATAGCAGCTTAGCTTAGCAGAGCCGTTAGCTTAGCTGGTGACTGACGTATTCCTGTGGGCGGAGTTTAGCCGAAAAACTGTTCTACTGACATCATTAAGGCAGGAAGTAGAGGGCTGTAATCCAAACCGGCAGTTCGCTGCAAGCTTTAAAAGGGGAATTCTGTTAAAAAATATATATATAGCAACATTACACACTAACTAGGGTTTAAAAAATTAGATCAGAAAGAACGTGACCTTTAAAGGGATAGTTCGGCCAAAAACGATATTAAACCCATGATTTACTCACCCCCAAGCTGTCCAAGTTGCATATGTCCATCGTTTTTCAGACAAACACATTTTCGGATATTTTAGAAAATATTTTAGATCTTTCTGTTGATTAAATGTAATGTTACAGGGTCCAGCAATAGTCCACGACCTTCAAGTCCAAAAAAAGTGCGTCCATCCTTCACAAATTAAATCCAAACGGCTCCAGGATGATAAACAAAGGTCTTCTGAGGGTAATCCGTGCGGTGTTGTTGTAGAAATATCCATATTTAAAATGTTATTAACGTAATTAACTACCTTCCGGTTTCGCCGCCATCTTAGACTCCTCTGTATTCAGGAGAGAGTATTAGCGTAGTGTACGCACTTTTCTTAGTGACGTATGACAAATTCGGAGGGCGGGGGGACAGAGCAGCAACAGAGAAACCGCTGTATGCTGCGTAAGCGCTCATCCTGAATGCGGATGACTCTAAGATGGCGGCGAAACCGGAAGGTAGTTAATTACGTTAATAACATTTTAAATATGGATATTTCTACAACAACACCACACGGATTACCCTCAGAAGACCTTTGTTTATCATCCTGGAGCCGTTTGGATTTAATTTGTGAAGGATGGACGCACTTTTTTTGGACTTGAAGGTCGTGGACTATTGCTGGACCCTGTAACATTACATTTAATCAACAGAAAGATCTAAAATATTTTCTAAAATATCCGAAAATGTGTTTGTCTGAAAAACGATGGACATATGCAACTCGGACAGCTTGGGGGTGAGTAAATCATGGGTTTAATATCGTTTTTGGCCGAACTATCCCTTTAAGGATTATTTTCAACCCAGCATGGGTCAAAAAGCGACGAACCCAGCCCATTTGGATGTAATTTAACCTATGCTGGGTTGTTTAATCCACTCCACTGTTGGGTCAAATATAAACACTTTCTAGGTTAATTCAACCCAACGGCTGGGTTTGTCCCATTTTGACCCAACTCTGGGTTGAAAATAACCCAGCATTTTTGGAGTGTAAAACCTGAATCCTGATTATTTATAAAACAGTATAAGCGGATGGCTTACTGCGTACACCCACATTTTTAAGTATGTCATATGTGCACTTTAGAAGCCAAGGGGAAATACTGTAGGGGCCAACTAATTCAAAACATTGAAAAAAAATTTCACTTCAAGGCCTCCCTATTGTCCACAGCTATATTTGAAGCACCCCACAATTTTTACTAAATAAAATATACTAGAGCTTTGCACACTAGACAGATTTTTTTGTTTAAGTTTATTTAAATGCTTGTTTTGTCTTATTTTGAATAATTTGAAGTCATCTTGGGGCCCCTGGTTGAGAAACACTCACCCCCCCAGTCACATTAGCTACAAGAGACAGAGCGACAGGCTACCATTAATTTTCAATGAGAGTGGCCATTTGCCAGCGACAAGCGACGAGCTCGCCGCTGCACAAGCAAGGTGGAGACAAAATAGACAAGAAGGCTATTTTATGCAAATGCTGAGCGATGTGACAAAGCGACTGCCAATTGGAGTGAAGGGGCAGCGTGACGTAGGTCTGTGGCCGAGTCGAAGAAAATAATTCAAGATGGCGGAAAATGCGTATTTCTGTATATATCTGATAAGTTTGGCATTTTACCTCATATATTTTGTTACTTTTATCGAGAAATGAATACTTTTAAATCCAAAAACATTGTTATTGTAAGTTAAAAATACCTCTAAAGTGACTTTTGATACAGCTTTTAGATACTAGCCAAGGAACGCCCATCAAGCAAATGTGTGTCGCTCGGTGTCGCTCACTTTTTTAGCTAATGTGACTGTACACTGTAAAAAAATTCCGTATAAATTTCAATGTTATTGCAGCTGGGTTGCCGGTAATTTACCGTAGATTTAAATTTATGTTATTTACTGGCAAGAGTTTGTTCAAAGTTGAATACATTTTAAATATTAACAAGTCTTTATCTTTACAGAATAAAACTATACATTAACAGTCTCATGCAAAGCATTCTGGGAACCAGAAATCATCATCAACCTTTTTCAGTTTTTTGCTTCAGATTTTTTTAGTTTTACTCTATAAAGACAAAGACTTGTAAATGTTTAATGTTCATTTAACTTTGAACAAAATGTTGCCAGTAAAAAACATAAATTTAAATCTACGGTAAGTTACCGGCAACCCAGCTGCAATTTCTACGGAATTTTTTTACATGGCAAGTGGAAAGGGTAAAGAAACTGCCTTCATTTGACCATGAAAACTTTTTTTAACTAAATATATATAGTGTGCCCCTAAGGTGACATTGGAGTAAAAAAATCTAAACTTTAGTTTCATGTGCAGAATTTTTTTTATTAAAGTTTAGTTTTGCGTGCTCATGTGAAACTTTTGCACGCGCACATGAAACTATCGTGCGGGCACATGAAACTAAACGTGGTAGTTTTACATGTGCATGCGATAGTTTCACGTGAGCACGCGACAGTTTTACGTGCGCATGCAAAACTAAATTTTATTACATTTTTGCTCCATGTTCCCTTATAGATTTCTGATATTACACACAATACTTTTTTTTGTTTGTTTGTTTATGTATACAGAATGTTGGAAGACTGTTAGTAAATGATGTTTGATTAACTTCTGAGTTAGTTCTGAAAACTAATATTACAGTAGGCTACCGTAAAATCAATATGCAAAATAAAAGGAGCAGTAGGCTACACTTTAAAAATATTTAAATAAATTATTTAATTATTTCAAACATTTATATAGTAAACAACCAAGTTCTGATTGGGTAGGCCACGACTATAAGTTGTTTTGCCACAGTTTCTGCCCAAAGATATTATTATTTTAACTGTTTTGTCAAAGAGTAACGTAAAAAAAACTTAGTCAGCAAAGGAAGAAGCGTGAGCGTGCAGATTGCTAATCTACTTTAATGTGCAAAACAAAACTCACAGCTGTTCTATAAATCTAACCTTGAAGCTATTTCCTTTTCACCACAAAAACCCATTAAAAGAGGCACCCTGAGTTAGTTAATGTAGTATCAATGCCTGTAATAGATGCTTACAAAAGCACAATTGGGTCTCAAAACATTTCATGCCACACCAAGCCTATAAATGTTTCCCATTAGCTTAATAAAATCTGATGACCACTGAAATGCATAACGTGTGCGCCCTATAGACTGAGCTGTAAATGGGCTGACACTTACAATGCACATGTAGATAATGGATAGAGCATTCAATCGTCATAAAAGCAAAATGTTATACAGTCAGTTAAGTTGAAACACCTGATGGTTATCATTTCTGGCTCTGAAAAAGCTTTAACCTCAAACTCTTATTTTTACACATGTGAACAATAAAAAGCAAAAAAATTAAAAATACAAAACTCAAGCGAAGCTGAGCCTATGTTATATAGGGGCCATAAATGCAGCATGCACAAAGCAAAGCTGGCAAGCACCCTGATGATTTTATGAAGCCCCAAGCATACCAAGTATTGAGAAATATTGCTTTGAAGAGTGAAGTCTTGAGAAA
The DNA here is from genome assembly GCF_030506205.2 of Paramisgurnus dabryanus. Taxonomy (NCBI): domain Eukaryota; kingdom Metazoa; phylum Chordata; class Actinopteri; order Cypriniformes; family Cobitidae; genus Paramisgurnus; species Paramisgurnus dabryanus. Next base: position 30,232,148 of record NC_133351.1, read on the forward strand.
AAGAGCAGTATGCTATGTGTTAGTGTTTGGAATGAGACCCTATATTAAAATCATGATCTGTATAAAAAGCAAGAGCCAAACTGTAACGTGCCATTGTGGGTCGACATTGTATGCATGTATGTATTTATTGTCTACACATACTGTTTTGGCTAAACTAAACTTTTGAAACAAAAACAGCTTTTGCTACAGAAACAGAATTATCAGATCTTATTTGAAATATAGTTGTACACCCCTAAGCCCACCCTTAAACCGAACTGTAAATTATTTTACATTTAAAATATTTAAAAAGTAAAATATGTGCAAAACTGATAAGTAGACATTTTTATCACCCTTGGAGTTTTGGAAACCGCAAAAGTTCTGTGCTAGATTGCATTCAGAGGGGTTTAACTTTTACAATACACAAATACATGATGAGACATTGTTTTGGTTCCTCTACTTCTTCTCTTTCAGAAACCGAGTCCAAATAAATGATGGTCCAAATATCTGTAGTGAATTAGAGGCTAAAACAATTGCCACAGATGAATATTATTTTAATAATGACTGTTCCCACCCCACAGCTAGCAGAATCCACCAGACTGCTTGACAATACCACAATGAAAGTCAAACATTTACTTTTAACTGTCCAGAGAGGAGCCAGTTAATACTGGGAACAGTCTGCACTGTTTGTATTGAGACAATAAGTTTGAAGTGATAATGTACTAATGTACAGGCAGACGGTTGTTATTGCAGATTATACACTTGGCTGTTGAATGCTTTATTCTGATTGGCTGAGAAATGTGCCATGGGTGTCTGTAAACCGTACACCTAAAAATAGGCACCAGAGCAATGTTTGTGGTAACCGTGGTATAAGAGGAATTGACTCCAGTCCTTAGTATTATATGAAAATAATGTAATAATGTAATGTAATGTAATAATAATAATAGGTAATGTAATGATTTTTTTATAATTTAATGGCCCGTCCTCAATTATTCCTTACATAAACCTTGACAGTGTAACCAGATCTCATATGGCAGTATGTACATTATTATTACATGCTACTTACAGAATCAGGTGAGTAAATTATTTGACACAAAATGTCAATTTGATATATTTTAATTAGCTTCTATTTTTAAGAAACCCACTCTTTAGAAAATTAACCATGGTTTCACTACAGTTAAAACCAAAAAAGCATGGTTACTGTATTATGGTTACCATGGTAACCACATAATAACCATGGTTTTGACAACCGTGGTTTTCAAAAACCGTAGTTAAACCATGGTTTTGGTGATAGTAATCAATACACCAAAAAACATGGTTACTTCACTTTTACCACAATAAAACCATGGTTAATTTTTGTAGGGGCAATTCCCTTCAAGGAAAAATGTTTCCTGGCGGCTTTAGGCAAAGACATTAAGTTTAAATCAGACGAACATGCTGTTGGTGTAATGCATATTTATATTTATTTGTGTAGATAGTAAACTGCACTTTATAAGATTACTTGTAGGTCTGTAACTGGGAATAACAAACCTCAGAATGTCTGGCCAATCAGATTCAAGCATTCCAGAGTGCCATGTTAAAAGAAAATATATTTAATTCATATGTGACCTGAACCACAAAACATATGGGTATGGGTAAATTTTTTTCTTTTTGAAATCACCTAAATTAGAATAAAAAAGCTTTTCATTTAAGGTGCCAAAGAATGCATTGAAAAAATAAATGTATTCTTTGATATCTACATAGAATGTATATGAATTGATTTATTGCAAATTATCCAGAAACATTTTACAACCCTAAGATTTTTCCCCAAAATAAAATGGTCTATTATTATCTGATTTGATTAATAATGTGGAGCTCTGCTCTGATTGGATGTTTCACAGCAAGGCTCATACATCTTTATATGTTTCAGCCTCTATCAGATGAAAATACAGATTTTGAGGAACAACCAATTGTTTGGAGATTGTTAAGAAATGTTTTTGAGTGGTAAGTTTATTTGTTTGTGTTTTTTGGACCTGCAAAGGGTAACTGTAACACATAGCTGTAGCCTAAACGCTAGCATATAGCATTAACTAGCATATAGAGCTCAGCAGTCAAAACGTATTAGATTTATGCCTTTAAAGTTGCCCAAATGAAGTCCTTAGCAAATATTTATGGTAGGCATAAAAGAGAAATGGATACCTTTTATCTATACATTGTATTATTGTCATGGTCTTGTCAGACCTTCCGTGCTAGATTGAGGTCTGAGTACATCTGACAGGACCATGACAGTATTATGTTCTGTGTGGGGGACATGTGGAGTCATATTGTGTGTGTGGCTTCCACGTAGGGGTGGGCGATATGACCAAAATCTTCTATCACGATAGGATTAATTTTATATCATGATAACGATATGTATCACGGTAGAGTTTTTTATGTTTTAATAAGGTTTAAATCTTTAATACCATAGAAATGTTCATAATTCTCACAAAAAACATATACAAGCATAGAAAGAAGATAAAAACAAACAAAACTCAAGCTCTCTGAAGATACACAGTCAATAAGAATGATAATAAATAATTATGCATGTATGTATAGGCCTATATATATTTTTATTTAAGGTAGAAAAGTGATTTAATCAGGAGCAGTGAGAGATTTTTTTCTCAATCCTGTTTGATTAACACGAGTGACAGACAGGAGCAAAATTAGGTAACTTCCCCTTTAAGACCAAAGTCCGGATCCAATACACTGTTACACATGCGCTTTCTCTTTTAGCTGTTTACTTTCTCTTAAGACCTTACTGGTCGTGTTTATGATGATGCTTGCAAAGACGGGAATTTTGACGCATATGTGTATTTAAGGCCAATAAAGCGGGGAAAATGCTCACGAGCTTAATAAGCAGAGGTCGCGCGACTTGCGCGCTCCTCACAGACAGAAAGAGCAGCGGTTGCGCGACTTGTCCGCTCCTGACACACAGAAAGAACGCACGCATACAGATCTGTTGTCTGTGTTTCAATGGCTTAAAATAACTTGTTTTAAAACTGCAGTGCTTAAATACGTGTACAAACGTTACGTTTTCGCGACCACACGCACAGGAGCGTGACGTGGGCACGTAACCTCGATAGAAACGATAGTCCAAAATCTCTACCGGTTGACAAATTTCTACCGGTTAATTTTGTCTACCGGTTTATCGCCCACCCCTACTTCCACGTGTTCCCAGTGTCTTGTCGCTGTCGTGATCTTGCCAGACTTTAGTATAGGTTCAGGTCTATGTTCTGAGGGCAAGGTCATGGCAGCATTGTGGTCTGTGTGGGAACACGTGTTTTTCACATTATGTATCTGTGTCACGTGTTCCCAGTGTCTCGTCACTTTCACCCTGCTCCCTTATGTACTCGTGTCTTACGTAATTAATTATGTTCACCTGTTCCCCATTGATGTGCTGTCTTTATTGGGGCGACAGTGGCCTAGTGGTTCATGTAGGTTGTCTACAAACCGGAAGGTTGGTGGTTCAATCCCCGGCTCCACCGGACCAAGTGTCGAGGTGTCCTTGAGTAAGACACCTAACCCCAGCCGCTCCCGACGAGCTGGCTGGCGCCTTGCATGGCTGACACCGCCGTCGGTGTATGAATGTGTGAGTGAATGGGTGAATGTGAGGCAAATTGTAAAGCGCTTTGGATGGCCTGTTAGGTCTGTTAAAAGCGCTATATAAATGCAGTCCATTTATAATGCCCTCTTGTTCTCTGTCGTGTGCACGTTCGTTGTGGAAAACTCTGTGTTCATGTATCCATGTATTTTGAGACCTGTTTTCCCATGTTTAAGTTTGTGTTCATCACAGTGTTTGGTTTATCTTCTGTTTTACCCCCACGTGGGTGTTTCTGTTCTGCTTTATTAAATACATAGTTTATTTTCATACATTCCTTGCGTTTGGGTTCGTCTTTAGTTTTCCTTATTCGGTGTTAAAACACACCGTGACAATTATTGGCTATTGCTACAAATATTCCTGTGCAATTTAAGGTTAAATATGAAAATATTGCATTAATAACATTTATTATAAAGTAAAAATGACCCCCAACACCTATATGGAAATTAGTATTTTATTTATAAAAGTATCTTCATTAGTTAAAATGGTATAAATAAACATATAATAAAACAAAACTTTTGCTAACATATGAAAAAATCTTAGACTTTAGGTTTGCAGCTGCAGAACAATATATATTTTGCTCTCCATGAACGTTTGCACACAGAATTGTCAAATGAATGATATTTAAATACAAAGTTTCTGTGGTGAGAAACTAATCCGTTAAGCATTAAAACAAGAGCCCTGTGCTATAACTGACCTAAAGTCGATGTCCTTAATCTCCCTTAATGTATGGAGTGTAGGCATTAATCAAATTATATACACTGTACAAAACTTTTTACAAATGTCCTTTCATCATAGAAAATAAATAAATACACTAAAAACATCTTAAGTTAGACAAACCAAACACAGCTTGGTTTCCACGCATTACTTAAAAAAAATATTTCTCACACTGAATCAAAGACAGTCCAGCTGTTATGATCTCTGTATGTTGTTTCGCTAACAAAATTATAACACCATTAAAAAAATTGTTGTATTAAGGGAGGCTGTCCACATTCCACTTTGAAGTTTTGCAGTCAATAATCCATTCTTGATGAGAAAGGCAGGCATGACTTTCCATCTATTTCATTCGCAATTTTTGCCATCACAGAATGTGCTTAATAATAATAATAAAAAAAATAAAAATTTTAGTTAAGTTTACATAAATTTACCACACATAGGGCTGGATTTACTCCTAGCGTGAGAGTGCAATTCCAAAAAAGGGTTAATTGGAGTAGAAATGTCTGCAGGTGATTCCCTAAAGCGATAGTTCACCCAAAAATGTCGTCATCATTTCCTCATCCTTATGCTTTTCTAAACCTGTATGAATTTTTTTTCTGACGGACACAAAAGAAGATATTTTGATAAATGATGGTAAGCACACAGCTGATGGTACCCATTAAATTCCATCATTTTTGTTTTCCTTCTTTGAAAGTCAATGGGTACAATCAGCTGTGTGCTTACCATCATTTATCAAAATATCTTCTTTTGTGTTCATCAAAATGTAAAACTCATACAGGTTTAGAACAACATGAGGGTTAGAAAATAATAACAGAATTTTCATTTTTAGGTAAACTATCCCTTTAAGCCGCACATTAAAGAACACAGGTGCAAAAATCTTACTTTCATAATAAGCCTCGCAATTTAAGACTGATTTTTGAAAGTTTAATAATGGCAAATGTCAGTAAATCGTGTTGCGTTATATAAATCCCAGCCTGATCTCACGAGAATTCGTACATAATTTATAAGTTGGCTAATTTTTAAGAATTCATACGAAGTTAATCGCGCCAAAATGTACGATTCTCATGAAAAAAAAAACAACGTAACCCAACCCCTAACACCGCACCTAATCCCAACGTCACAGGGGTCCATATAAATCGTACAAAAACTTATGAATGTGGTTGTATGAATGAATACGAATTAGCCAAATTGTAAAATATGTACGTATTCTCGTGAGATAGCATTGTAAATACTCTCCTTGCATATTTTCAAATGGATACGTAATAAGGTCAGTCGCAAAAACTGCAAAACTAAAAGTGTCCACTTTCACTGCTAATTTTTCACTGCATGTTTTTAGTACATCCTGACAGTAGTTTATTTCAATGGCAAAAGATGGTTTGCGCGGACGCAAGTTGTTAGTAAATCGGGCCCATAATGTCTATCATTCATTCAGTAACAGAAATTAACATAGCAAGGCACTGTGAATCCTTGGCAAATAAACCAATTTCCATCAATCCATTCTCTAAATTACTCTGTTGTGAAAAGTCCTGCGTGTATCTCACCGCGGTCCGACTGATGAACCAACACCAATTTTTCCAAATTCCTAAGTAACGATTTTTAGTAGTACTGTTTTTTGGTGTTATCTTTTGTTGTACTGAAGCATCATAATTCAAAATAAAAGTATTTGGACCTGTAAATGGAGCATATTGAAGTTTTCTTTCGAAGGTATTTTATCACTTAAAGATGTGACATGCTCTCAAATGATGTACAATCCAATCAATATTGAACAAAAAAGTCAATGATCAATATTACAAGTGGTTCATGGTCACTTTGAGAAGTCTGGTCGTAAAATGTGCATAAACATGTTCAGTAGCAAAAAACGATGCAAGTCAATCGCTTATCTTAAAAATACCGAAATACGTCCCGTCGGCTTCCCGGTCCAGCAGCCAAGCATTTGATACGTTAACATAAAGGCCGTCGTCTTTATTTAACTGGACACCTCTTCCCTGCTCCACACAGCACATGCTGTAATTTGGGATATTCCATTGCAAGGTGCCGCCGCTCTTTGAAAGCTGAATAGGTTTGATTGTAGACTGTGTGTGCTTCTCGTGGAAAATATACTGAAGCAACTGCAGATTGCTGAGGTCCACTTTATCATGGTCTGAAAAAGTCTTATAATATCTGAAGCAGGTCTTGGCATACACATAGTAATAGCCGGGCTCGACCACCAGGATTCGACCATCACGGTATTTAATCTTCCTCAGCGTCCCTTGAGATTCATCCCAGTGGATGGTGATGACGCTTGGATCTGAAAAGCAACAGCGGCACAGTCAGAAAAAAACACATTTGACATTACATAAGTATTACATGAAGCTCAATACTATGGAGGACCACAAGAGTCATGCAAAATGTAATAAAGAACTTCAATATTTAATAACTACCTGGACAATAAAAATAGCAATTAATACATTTGTTTAAAAATTCATTAATTTATCTATAAATAAACAGACAAAGTTACAAAAAAATATCATTATGTAACATTTTATTAGGCAATAAAAAGTGAGATTATAAAAATAACGTAGAAATGAAATATTAATCCATTAATAAATAGTTCAAATTAATATAACAATTTACAAAAACAGCATAAAACACTCAATAAGTTCATCATTTTATATTGCATTTACAAATTCTTAATTAAATAATGGAATTTCAAATTGTATTTCAAAAAGCGATTTAAAAAGAGAAATAAATAACTGGATTTATAAATCGAACTACAAATACAGGTTTAAATTAGGCATTTAAAAGGGCATTTCCATTTAACATTTCTGTTTTCCGATGGTGCTCCTTATTCTTTTCGCTATTTGATTTGCTTTTCGTTTTAGCCTCTCTATTTAGCTTTTCCATGACTCTTTGGGTCCTTGCAAATGGTCAAATGAGAAATGCAAATTAGCCATGGCCAGGCAGATGTAACAAGCTCGCTGATTGGCTCTGATTGTACGTCATGCGCAGATTTATAGATCTCGGATGAGGACCCAAAGAGTCACGGAAAAGCTAAATAGAAAGGCTAAAACGAAAAGCAAATCAAATAGCGAAAAGAATAAGGAGAACCATCGGGAAAATGAAAACAGAAATGTTAAAAGGAAATGCCCTTTTAAATGTCTAATTTAAACCTGTATTTGTAGTTCGATTTATAAATCCAGTTATTTATTTCTCTTTTTAAATCGCTTTTTGAAATACATTTTGAAATTCCATTATTTATTTAAGAATTTATAAATGCAATTTAAAATGATGAACTTATTGAGTGTTTTATGTTGTTTTTGTAAATTGTTATATTAATTTGAACTATTTATTAAAATATATTAATATTTCATTTCTACATTATTTTTATAATCTCACATTTTATTGCCTAATAAAATGTTACATAATGATTTTTTATTGTAACTTTGACTATTTATTTATAGATTAATTAATGAATTTTTAAACAAATCTATTAATTGCTATTTTTATTGTCCAGGTAGTTATTAAATATTGAAGTTCTTTATTACATTTCGCATGACTCTTGTGGTCCTCCATACAATACAACGATCACTTTATCAATTGCACCACTTCTGTGCACTACAGTGCAAAAATATCTTTTTTGTGAACCTCTTTCAAAACCGTTTAACTGGATGTTTTTTGCAGTGGCATGTCGCTTGCCACGTTTTAATTCAATAGTATTTACATTCATTGTCACTCTTTTTTTTAATGGCAACCTTACATTTAATTTAAAGGTGTGGATGTTTTTAAAGGTTTAAATGTGTTTATGGTGTGCACTGTAACATGCTTTGTTTTTAAAAAAATAGACATTAATTTTGTGTCCGGTAACGTCACACCCCTGACCATTACGGGTAGTCGCATGTGCTCCGGTGTATTGTAAACAGTGGCGTTAATATTGCCTTATCAAATTGAGCCCAAATCTGACCCAGATCTAACAAGACATTTCAGAATGGTATGTTTTTTTGTTTGTTATCATCTTTTGCTGTTTTTGTAGGTATAATTTGATTACCGAATATGGAGCTACAGTGATCGCTACTGACTGTATAGCACCGTCAGTTTTCATGTGAATTAACATAAAAGCTCTAATCAAAGAATAATTTACACTGATCACACCCACAAACACCAACATTCGAAGTTCGCTGGTAGGATTAATAAGAAGTTTGCAGGTGTTTGTAGGCGTTTGTCAGATAAGTATGAATTAGCATTTAGCTAACTGGCTAGCGGGGCCAAACTTATAAAGCAGCCCAGCATGGCCTCACCCCTCTGTTGCGTATTCCCGGGGCCATGGTTTGTGTCAATTTTTGTGTTTGTAATGCCACTAACCCAGGAAGAAGCTCGATATAGTCCAACAAGCTGTTCGTTAATTTTTTTAAATGTCAAAACGTATTTCTGTTAATGTCGCCATGAAAAGGAGGTGGCAATTGTCTTATTTTCCCCATGGTGATGTATATCTGAGTGAAATGGCTTCTGAAATGAAAAAAAGGTGGGGCTGGACTTTCGTCCATCAAGAACTGATTGGATCGTTTGAAGTTGGGTCATGTTGCTAATTGCTAATCGCTGCGATCTTTTCCGGACCCTGCCCACCTGCCATACCATATGACCGGAAGTAAAGAGAGATCGTTTCGAGGAGGGGTGGAGTACATTTTTTTTAATAATGAAGCTCACAGTTAAGTCATTTGTAAAAAATACCAAATATTATAAATTACATAATTCATATATAATACAAATTACAGTTTTTCTATTTCAATTTAATTTCGACTTTTCAAAGAAAATATCTCCTGTAAGTTTCAGCTGCCACTGCATTAGCACGCTGTTCCTGCTTCCATATTTTGAACTTTGAATGTAAAACAAACAGACCAAACAAACTCACATACATAAAAGATGAATCACCTCATAACACTCACTTTTGCTTGGCTTAATGTTAGTTAATGGCATGGGCCGGAATGGTGGCAGTGAGAAAAAGTGCAGAGGACAGAATCATCTTTATTTAAAGAAGACATTTCACAAGACTTTTTTAAGATGTCAAATAAATCGTTGGTGTTCCCAGAGTACACATGTGAAGTTTTAGCTCAAAATACCCCATAGGTAATTTATTAAAGCATGTTACAATTGCCACTTTGTAGGTGTGAGCAAAAATGTGCCGTTTTTAGGTGTGTCCTTTAAAATGCAAATAAGCTGATCTCTCCACTAAATGGCAGTGTCCTGGTTGGATAGTGCAGATAAAGGGGCGGACATCTGACATCACAAGGGGAGCCAAATTTCAATGACCTATTTTTTCACGTGATTGCAGAGAATGGTTTACCAAAACTAAGTTACTGAGTTGATCTTTATCACATTTTCCAGGTTGATAGAAGCACTGAGGGCCCAATTATAGCACTTAAACATGGAAAACGTTAGATTTTCATGATATATCCCCTTGAAAAATGTGAGGACATGTCCCCAGGTCTCTGGGATATTCTCTTGTAGCACAATTTAAACTGCATTATTTGTATCTATTTAAAAACAAGAATTCCAAACGGGACGCGATGTGGACCGAACCGAACTGCATTGCACTACTTTTCTAAACGTTTAAACCTGCTCAGAATTGTATCATTACTTAAATCAACAACAATTTAATTAGAGCTGCAACTATCGACTATTTTTTCAACCGATTAATCTATCGATAATTTTTTCGATAATGATTTTTTTATACATATAATTCCCCAACAAAAAATAAATGTAACATCTGCCATTAACGCCAACATTTTATTTAAGCATTTTCTTAATTAAACAAACACACAAACCAAAATTTTCAACATGAAAAATAAAGTGGCAGTGCCACTTTAAAAGAGGCATTATTCACCTTAAACAATAAAATAGGCATATATTAATATTTTAAACATTAGTTTATGATTAGTACATGCATTAACTCAGCATTAGTTCAGACTGAAGTAAAAAATAAGTTCATTGTGATTCATGAACCCTTATATAAAATGTAATGGTTATATTATTACTGTTAATATTATTACTATTAGTAGTACTGCATTCTCATTTAACTTTAACATTTAACTTTTCTTAAGTTCCGGGTAAAAAAACAAGTTCAGTTAGTATGATCTTCTAATATTTTATAAACAGCGTTTACGCTGCTGTTACTTTAAATAAACGCATGTCAGGAATACCTTACAAGACGAGCTTCTGTAATATCTGCGCACATATTCGCAAAAAAGACGTTCATTGGGAACTCAGCACTGCCAGCTGGCTTTCAGTGCACGCGGGCACATGCCTATCAGTTCTCAATGTGACATTAACTTATTATTTCATAACTTCTTAATATAAAAACATGTCCTGGTCTTTATTTACTGTTTCAACATACTGCCCAGAAGCGATGCAATGTCGCGTCTGTCAGGCGTCTCGCGGCTCGTATAAAACGAAGATGTAAACGCAGCTGTATTAAGCACAATATGCATTGATTCTATTGTTGTATAAAAACTTACTGTAATAGTTCAAATTCTTACGCTGACGTCTCGTCATTTTGAGGTCGGAGAGCCCCAGGTTGTTTTCTTTTAAGATGATCATACACAGGTGTTGCGCTGCTGTGGTATGCCATTTCAGTTTTACACAGTATGTGTTTTATTTGGTCTCTGCTTAAAGTATTCCCACACTTTTGATCGCGTTCTGTCTGTTTGGTATAACACTTGTATCACCCGGTCGGTGAAGCCGCCTCCATTTCAAAATGTAAACAGTGCGACGCATCGACGCATTTCCGGCAAATTGACGTAATTACGTAATCGACGTAATCGACTACGTCGACGCGTCGTTCCAGCCCTAAATTTAATTAAACATTTTTCTAACACCATGTCCTTACCAGGTGTGCGTTTCCCAAAAGCATCGTTAGCCAACAAACATCGTAAGTTCCATTGTTACAACGATTTGGTGTTTCCCGAAACCATCGTTCAAACAAACATTCGCAAACTGCATCGCTAACTTGTGTCGTTGGAACGACAGCTCTTGACCTGTCGTTAGAAGCATCGTTCCTTGTTATTATCATATGTAGATTTGCGTTGATCATGCTTTTGAACAAAATAAGCACAAAACATGTAGTACAGTCTGACTCTATATCCATCATTCTAAATATATTTTACGTCTTTACATTTGTAAACAGAATTGTCAATTTGAAAACTGTGCATGTGCGCAGTCCTACAAGCTTTAAGACCCTGGGGAATCCCTGGGAGGAGTGACGTAAGAGGGAACTTGCGCGTGAATGAAATATCTTGAAAATAAACAACAGATAACTAAATCACGATAACAAAATCAGTCTTCCGAGGCAATATATGTTATTTACAGCAATAATCTGACATTAAATCGATTTGCACAGATTAATTAGTACTTCACCTCCCACGTGACATCATCAACTATGTTGTTAAACCAACATCGTTCAAACGACGAATGTGCGACAAAGTTACTATGCTTTCGGGAAACGGTCGTGACAAGGTAGTTCGTTTCTCCAACGATGCATCGTACTATGGTCGTTAAGCAACGAGTTACATCGTTGTTTGGGAAACGCACCCCAGACACAACGCTGAAAAAAATGGTTCATTCAATTTACTCAATATTTTAAGGTAAGTGGTTGCAATCAATTTATTAAAGCTACATTTAAACAAAAGAAAATTAGAAAAGCAAAACAAAACAAAACACTTTTAAATGTAGCTTAAATAAATTTATTGCAACCACTTACCTAAAAAAAATGACTAAATTAGATTAATCATTTTTTTCAGTGTATATTACAATAGGGGCGTGGCACGGCACAATCAATCACGTAACACAGCCAATCCGTTTGTGCACCCGGAAGAGTTTACACATACACAGAGATGCATGTCTTAAATTCCTCATGGCTCCAGGAAAATCACTCTAGACGCTCTTGGGGGAACTTGAGGGAAATGTCATTTCTGACCTTTTTCTTACATAATCTATCTCTCATCTATGTTTGATAATTAATATTCACAAAGCTCAAAACTTCCATCAAATGAGATCTCTGTGAGGGCGGAGCCATCAGCTGCGACGTTACAAAAAAAATCCATCGTCGCAGCGGTGCATCTGGTCAGGACATGGTGAAAGACTGCAATGCATCATGGTGAACTGTGTTAGCCACAATTAACAGCAAATACTTACTGACTGGAAAGTCGGTGGTCGTCCTGATAGGCAGATGTGCTGACGGCAGGCGTGCTTCCTTCTTTCGGACTCTGTCTTTCTTCTCCTTTATACCTTTGAGTGTATCGGCTATTAATGTTTCGCTGTGCATTTCCTAAGAAAGGACCAATCACATGCAGGAAGAGCTTTAAGATTGGGTTTCCTATGAACATTGTGCAAAAAATGACCTTCACTGACCATCTGATCACTAGATTGAGTAACATATTGGCAATATAAGAGCCGCTACTTCAGTTCATGAGAGATATAAGGGGGAAGAAGTACCATAATTTTTCCCAAGCCATTTTATAGACAGATTGCACGCCTCTTTACAGGTTGTTTGGTTTAAAGTATGAGGAAAAATGTTATCTATTGCTAAGCTATTAATGTCTGGTACATTCAAACTGAGAAATGAACTCTGATTTATTGTAAACACTTCCTTCAACTGTATACTAAACTAAACATCTTAGTACTAGTAGGTTGTTTGTTCTAAACTTGCATATTACTGCAAATACTTTCTATCGCGCCTGTACTACAGTACTGTATGTCTACAAGAACAGAGATCTGGATGCTGTTCACATCCTCTGACCCTTTTAAGAGTTTGGGTAGACCACAAACAAATGACAGCAGGGTCATAACGTATTTAAACACTTGCTTTTTTAAGGTTTACATTTCCTGGAAAATAAGCTGTCCCAGGGTAAGTAAAAACAGTACACTTATCATGGCCTTGCAAAGCTGTCAGAGAAAATGCTTTTATTACACATTGTAGCCAGAATGGAACGACAGACACTTATTTTTCAAACAGACTACATGGAAGATGTAAATACTTTCAAAATAATGATATACATTTCTTGGGAACTTTGAAACATGAATACGCTTCATTTCTCTTTTGATCTGTCGCCAGATTTTGATAACAACTGAGAGCAGACATTTTCCATAATGCAGTCCAACATCTTTTACAAATCTTATAAATGGGACTATAAGGACACTACAATCTATATAGATTGTATTACAATCCATCTTTACAGAGCATCCAGGTCGTTTGTAATTGTATAACCGTATGCCATGAAACTTTGGTTAAAGTTCCTGACAAAGAACAGTTTCTGGGTCGTTGGCTTGACATTTTCACAAGCAACTAGATGATTTACCGCAGCCATGGTATTCTGTGGTGTGTTTACTTTGAGTTTTTAAAACAAAATATATGAACGTGGCAGCCTATTTTTAACAACGAAACTACATTGTATCATTAATAAGAAGTGCATTCTGTCCGTCAAGTTACGGGACAAGTTTTAATTTCCTGGCTTGTGATCACAGAAGGAAATATCAGGTTACAGAAAATGTAGACCAATATACAATGAGAAATAAATACGTCTAAAGGTTTTTGATGTACTATACACCATCACACTCAAACCTGCATAATGCAACGTTTATCACAGCTTAAAATTATATATTATCGTCTTTTGAAGTTTACTTGCTTACCTCATTAGGAGTCTGCTGGGGTAAGCTGAGGTCGACCTGCAAACAACAAACACAGTAAAAGTTAACGACTGCATCCTGCTGGGTTAATAGATTGCTGTTTACTAGCAGGTACTGCGTGCTTTTTATGAACTAACGGGAAAGCATCATTATATTCATTAAGTCATGTAACTGTGGCACACATAAAGAACTAAATGAGTAAAGATCTACTTTAACCTCTTAAGACCTGGGATTTGGTTTGTCTTTTTTTCAGATTTCAAACAGCTATTTTGGGGTTAGGAAAAAACAATAAATATTATATATGAAGCAGTGTATTTGTCCATGTTTGTGTAAAACAGGTTCCAGTTACATATAATTAAGTATTATGGTCTAAACATAAAAAAAAATGATGTCCATGTATTATTTTAGATGTTAAAGGAAAACACCACAGTTTTTCAATATTTTACTATGTTATTACCTCAGCTTAGACGAAGGAATACATACCCATCTTTATTCAATGTGTGCACTTAATCTTTATACAGCACGTTGTGAATGTGTTAGCATTTAGCCTAGCCCCATTCATTCCTTAGGATCCAAAAAGGGATGAATTTAAAAGCCACCAAACACTTCCATGTTTTCCCTATTTAAAGACTTTTACATGAATAGTTACAAGTATGGTGGCACAAAATAAAACGTGGCGATTTTTTTAAAGCTGACATAACACAAGATGTTTTTACCAATCTAATGTTAATCTTGCTTATATAGAGAGTAGTATTTCATCATTCATATGTCCAAAGAGTCTTTCGTTTTGTCAGATTTATAAAAGAAAAACGGCTTTTCCGATTTTTGGCGTAAAAGGTCGAACACTTGAAGGCGTGCGGTAGGCGGAGCGGAAGAGTTACGAGTACGTGCAGCTTCGGATACTACTTTAGGATTTACAGCCGACATAGATGGAAATCAAACTTTAAAAAAACTTTTTTTTTAAATAACCAGCCTTATATTATAAATATGATCCAGAATCTGATACTTAGTCAGTAATGGACGAACAGGAACAATAGCAGCAACGATTACAGCAGGACGTCTCTATCACGTAATTTATCCTTGCTTGTTTATCCGCTATTTTAATAAAAAAGTCATAATCCAGTTTTTAACTGCATTTGCCGGTTTTAAAAGGTGTAAATGTTGTAAATGCAATACAAAGTGCTGTTGTTGGTGTTGTTTACATTACATGCACATATGCGCGATTGCAAACAAAACACGTGAGATTTTGAATTACTTACGTCTGTGTTTGTGACTCCTAAACGGGGTCTTTTAAAGTTTTGACCGCTCCAATAGTTGTTAAAAATTGGAAAATCCGGCATCAAACTGAGCCTTGTTTGTAAAGCAGTCCTCTCCGAAATACAGCCAGGGAACAAACAAACTAATTCACAATTACATTGCTATCCGGGAAAAACGAACTGCATCCACTGTTGTCTTACGACAGGGAAAGCTAAATAAGGTTTTCTTCTCCTTACATCCAAAAACACACTTCTTTTGTCGAACTATCTTGCTTTAACAAAGTTGTCGCGTGCTGTGCAGTGATAACGGTGACTTCTACTCGACGGAGCAATGCTAATGCGCGTTCTCGCTCTCACTTGATGCGCATGGCCCGCGTGCTTTTCTGGGGGAAAAGGCCCATAAAAGGAATATGGGGTCAATCAGTCGTAACGGATACCCCCGTTTGAAAAAACTTTCCGAAACTTGTAGGAAAAAGGAGGCGTGAGTTTGGCTCAGAAATACTCTGTTACAAGCTCAACTGCTTTTTTGACACTTTGCTTATGTTAAGCATGAGGACTACAACTCTTAAACTGTGTTAATAAGTCAGAATGCATGAAATAGCATTAAACCTCCCCTTTAAGCGAAAAAAAAAAAGAGAACTATATATGGAGTAGTCCGGAGTGATGATGTCACTGCTTGCTGAGGTCGAAGTGCTGCAAACTAAGTGCTCTTCCGCCATACAATATAGTTCTCTTTTTTTCGCTTAAAAAAAAATCGCCACGTTTTATTTTGTGCCACCATAATTACTCGTGTAACTACTCATGTAAGAGTCTTTAAATGGGAAAACATGGAAGTGTTTGGTGGCTTCTAAATTCATCCCTGTTTGGATCCTAAGGAATGAATGGGGCTAGGCTAGATGCTAACACATTCATAACACGCTGCACAAAGATTAAATGCATAAATTGAATTAGGATAAGTATTAATGTATTAATTTGTCTAAGTTGAGGTAAAACAAAGTAAAATTGTGAAAAATGGTGGTGTTTTCCTTTAAACAAAAGCAGAGCAACTGATAGAGCACATCAGAAGGTGCAGCAGATATTCTAGATACAGATACACTGTAAAAAAAGATGTCAAATCAACCTATATTTCAATGTTACAAATTATGTTTAACAATTTCAACATGTTTTTATTCGTTATGTCTACTCATTTTAAGTCAAAACTTAAATCAGTAGGTTGAATCGACTTGCAAAACCAAGTTGTTTTAACTTTATGCTACATTTTTTTACAGTGTAGCATACGTCCTTACCAAAGAACTACTTCAGGTTAGGTGGTAAACCAATATTATTATAATCTGTGTTTTAATTGAGCTCCATGTAATATATATATAATATATACATCACTGATAAGCCAGAACCTTCAGCCACAAAAAATTTTTACAGTCATCCGCAGAACTTGAACTCCTTTCAAGCACAGAATTTGAAAAATCTGACATTCATGTTTATTGCATATTTGTGTTAATTGCACTGTACAAGGAAGCATGCTGATTTTTAAGGAATTTTTCCTTAGGCATCCTTAAAGACAAATAATATTTGCACTTACAACATCTATCTAAAACTACTACATGTGCTGGCAAGAAATTTTCAATTTTCCCATAAGTAAAAACACAGGGAATGTCTCTTAGGCTATATCCACACGAAGCCGGTGCATTCCCTATCCGATCATTTTTTTTCCTTGCTCTAAAAAAATTATCCGTAAACACGAAACCACTGAAACCGACTGAAAGCGGTGTAGTATATATGCCGGACCAGTATGGGGCGCTGTAATTCTGCCACAGATATACACTATACACGGAGAAGAAGACTTTGAGCATGCGCATAGCCAACGTATGGTGTTGTCCATTATCGCTTGTTGGTCACCACAATTGCATAGAAGCAATAGATTTTGCTGTAATAAAGCTAGTAGGCTTTAGTAGCTTCTGTAGCACGAACACAATCACGTAATCCGCCGTTATTGTTGTTGCTGTTACGTGTGACGCTTCCGACACGTGATGTGATGACGTTTTCGCTTCACAAAATATACGGATTGGCTGTACAGACGAAACCGCAAGGGTGTCGGTTTCAGATTTATCCACTTTAGGACCCGGTTTCAAAAAATAGCGGAATCAGTCTCCCAAAACACCGGATCCGTGTGGATGACACGCCAATACGATAACAAATTTATACGTATGCAGTGATACACGTCTCCGTGTGGACAGCCCCTCAGAGAGCCACTAGAGCCTCTTTCACAGTAATTTCAGTAAATTACCATGAATTTCCCAGAATGACTTTACCAGTAAATACAAAAATGTGCTATTCACACACATAGTTACATTAAGTCTTTTACCAGTAAGATATACACATGAGTACCAAAATACTGGTATACTCGGTTGAGAAAGCGGTGCCGCGTGGTGAGGTCAGTGTTGTATTTGTAATGGGTTATGACTTCATATCCACAGTCAGGTTTTTCTTGCTTTCACTTCTGTGGCAAACACTGACAGTCACGCAGTTGCTCGTGACCAAACAACAATGTTTTAGGAAACTTTAAACGGAACTGAACAGGGGAATCTGTGTCTTGAACAGCAGCAATGTTTACACATTAGGCTTTACAGAGAGTGTGCGAAGGACACGGGCAATTTGGCAAATAGATGGTAAGCTGTTTTAAACAACTTTGGACATTAACTTCAGGTGTGCTCAACTTTAAGCAGCATACAGCTTGGAAATGTCTGTAAACAGTATGGGGGTAAACTAGTCATCTGTATCAAAATGTTATGATTGGCCAGAAGCTGTCAGCGCGTTCTGACGTTGTCCGTTATGTAAATGCTGGTAATCCTTATTCTCTGTTCACACATACCGCTTACCAGTAAATTACTGGTCCCCATGCCTTGCTCGTGCACCCAAAATCCTGCCCCTTTAGCGAACACGGCTCTTCACGCAGGAGCTTCCACTACACGAGAAAAGCTGTATCCTCGTGCCGATTTCACCTCTTGCCGTATACCATTTATAACACCAGACTGATCTCACGGAAAGTCCTGTTATAGTCACGCAAAATTGTATCAATTTATTTGTGTCCATGGCACGAAATTCAGCTTTTTTC